>NC_143568.1:26048571-26362857 GCF_054136105.1 Typopeltis vanoorti
GTGCCCAGATTTGGTCACCTAGGTTTCTTCTTGATGGGGAGGAGGTGGAGAGGATCCAGAGGCGAGTGACCAAGATGATAGCAGGTCTATGGAATGAACCTTATGAGAACAGGTTGAAGATTTGTGGGTTGCAGAAATTAGTTGATCGGCGGAAAAGGGGAGATATGATTGAGACATTCAAATTGCTAAAGGGTTTCTATAGGATTAATTCAGAGGATATTTTTGAGATCAGAACTGGTAGTGGGAGAACTAGGGGACACTTATGGAAGCTGGGCATGAGTGTAGTTAGCAAGGGTGTTAGAGCTGGGTTCTTTACTTTTAGAGTGGAGAAATGAGTGGAATAAGCTCCAGAGTCTGTTGTGGGTGCTATGACTGTGAGTGAGTTCAAGGCAAGGTATGATAGATACTGTGAGAATGTCATACAGTTGTGTGGACATGATGTTTAGGGCCTCCCTCGATGAGTCTAAGGACTCCCTGGAGTTGCCCATAATAATAATAATACTGACCATAAGGAATAAAAGTGAGATGGTCCCATTGTATAAATCATTGATCAGTCCACATCTGGATTTCTGTGCTCAGATCTGGTCATTGAGATTTGAAGAGGATGAAATAACCTTGGAGAGGGTACAGAGACAGATAACAAAAATTATATTAGTACTCTATCATGTTGATTATGAGGATAGACTGCATAGTTTTGTGGACAGAAGACAAAGGGGACTGAGACAGTTAAGCTGTTGAAAGTTTTCCAAGTGCATGTTGGTAGGAGCATGGAATGCATTTGCCTGAGAGAGTGGTGAAATGGCAAATGAGTTTAAGGAGTGGTATGATAGATTTTGTATTGACTAGCATTGACCTCCCATAATTAGTCTTGTGACTCCATGGAAGTCAAGAAAAAAATAACAATAAATTATAAATTAAAAGGATTTAGTGACTTTACAGCATAGTCAGTTTGAAATACCCTCTTGGTTAATATGAGCTGGTTTTGAATCTTGTGTAGGACACAGGGCATATTATAAGGGCTTTTCAATTGAAGGATAATTAGTGGGTCTCATAGAAGATGGCAGGCTGCAAAATAAACTGGACAGAGAGCATACACAGTTGACAAAATTAAGAGAATATGAAAATTTCTGAGTAAAATCAAGTTAAATAATGTCAAGTTAATTGATCATAATAGGCCTAACGCATAAAATGGAAGATAACAAAAAAAAAACCCTGTTGTCAGAAATCTGCACTTCTGGATACTAAATTACGAGTTTTGTATACTTACCTCTTTCACACTTTTCCCAGGTGTTCTATAAATAACTAAGATCATCCAGAAAGGTATCTGTAATATAGCAAATGCTGCCAGAACCCAGCCTAACAATGTTCCCCACCAAGGAATGCCTGCCTCAACAGTCGGTTCTAGCCCAATCACGATATTTCCATAAATAAATACTACCTAAAAGAGAATAAATTTATGTTACTTTTTAAAGAAATTTAAAAATAGAAAGAGTGGAATTCATAATAGATAAATTCCTATTCAAATAGTAAAGGCTTCAATGTGGCATATTTAAGATATTAAAATGAAGAATATGAATCCAACCACATTTTATAGCCAAATAGAGAAATAAACTTAAAAGTTTACCTTTTAAGTTTACAATGTTTACCTTATGAGAATATGAGCTTATCAGACTATAATCTTCAGCATTGGAGCTGACTTAGTTTGCACTGCTTAACTATGCAAATGTGCATATGGATGGATCAAATATATCAATTAATTTATGCCTTTATATCCATGTTAGTTTAACAGTATCCAAATGTTATTTAAGTTTCAATGGGCATATAAATACAAAATTAATAACGAAAAACCTCACGTAAAAAGATTATTTAATAGTATAATTTTCGCCTGTGTGTCACAGGCATCTTCAGTACATTTTGCATGGATGGGTTTTCTGTAAACTTAAGAAGACATGGTTATAGAAAAAGCAGGCTATTGTTATTTTCTTTTTCTATAGTGAACTGGAGCTGGCTTCTTTTATCTACTCTCCGAAGGATCCACTTTGTCCTCTTGCTGTTCTAGGTGTTTACAAGATTCCTTATTCTTGCAACTTATCATATTATGAACAATAAATTATACAATAACCATAGCAATTAACTTTAATGAAATGAAAGTGCAGATATTTCTACTGAAAATAACAGTACATTATCAGTGTGTAGCAAATCAAAAGAACGGGAATACAAGGTACATACAGCAGTTGGTGGTTTACCAATTAAAAACTGTTGCTGCATGCTAGAAATTAATATTAATAAATAATATTATTAAAATTATTTTTGATGGTTACATAAGATAAGAATCTCCCAAATTTTTGGAAGAGAGAGACAATCGTTCCGAATCAGATTTGGCTGATCTAAAAGGGTTTCACAACTTTCTTTGAAAAGGCATTCATATTTAAACCTGCTTCATCCCACTGGATACTGTGTTTGGTGTCAATACTATGTTGTGCCAGACCAGAGTTTTGAGCTTTCATGTATTCAATATAATATTGATGCTCATTAATTTTTTTTCCCACAGAACGGCTTGTCTGCCCAAAGTGTGTTAGATTACATTCATAAGGTATCTGGTAAATGCCAGCTAAAGATAGAGGTGACAGTTTGTCTTTTGTACATGACAACAGATGAGAAATTTTGGTGATAGGAAAATATTGCCTTGCCTGAGAGTGTGGTGTCTGCAAGGAGTTTGAGTGTTCAAGGCATGGTATAATGAGTTGTATGAGTGATAAAAGGATCTCTCAGATGAGTCTTTGACTCCATGAGGTCTTGGGGTAATAATAATAATATGTGGGAATGAGATGATACTTCTTCAAAATTCTACCAATCGGTTCCAAGATGCCATAAATATAAGGGATTGGAACCCTGCTGTCTGTTGAAGAATCAATCCTGAAGTGTTGGAACATAGAAGTCAGTTGTTGTTGTCAGCTGGATTTGATTAGGGTTGTAACCATTAAATTCCATTAAGGTTTTGATAGTGAGAGGTTCTTGTTGTAAACTTGAGGGAGAGGAGCACACCTTATGTGCTCTATTAATTAAAAACTTGATAACACCAATTTTTTGAGAGGTGCGATGAGCAGACTTTTGATGAATGTTTCTGGCAGTAATGGTAGGTTTTCGATAAACACTGGTTGTTAAATTACCAGATGGTGTGAGTGTAAGAAGGATATCCAAGAATGGTAAACTATCAGCCATTTCTTTTTTTTTTTTGAGAGGTGTGATGAGCAGACTTTTGATGAATGTTTCTGCCAGTAACGGTAGGTTTTCGATAAACACTGGTTGATAAATTACCAGATGGTGTGAGTGTAAGAAGGATATCCAAGAATGGTAAACTACCAGCCATTTCTTTTTCCATGGTGAATTGAATGTGTGGGTGAAGGCTATTGAGCTGTTGTTGGAAAGTGGTAAGTTCATTTTCAGAATGAGGCCAAACAGCAGACATCATCAACATAACGAAACCAATGAGAGGGTTTTGATAAATGGATGAAAACAAGGAACCTTCCAGATGGTTCAAAAATTAATTTGCCAACGGTGGAGACAGAAGGCTACCCATGGCAGTACCTTCAACTTGTCTATCGATATTGTTTTTCCAGCTGGGAAACTTTAATTGTTGTGCCTCCCACCCATCAGCATCCACAGAGGGCAACTCTAATAATATTTTAGGCTTAAAATAGTCTAATTTCTTTATTGTGAGTTTTTCTGTGCATGTTATTACAATTGTCCATGCGGTTAGCCTAGTGGGGACAGAGTGTCCTGGATTCGATTCCCGTCGATGACGTGAGGAGCTCAAGGATCTTCCTTAATTATAGCCAAGTTAGCCGGTCTTGGGCGTGAGCAGCAGGGTTTTTCATCCTGATGAAATGATATCTCAACTATATCCTCTGCAGCAGTTGTCTTTATACCATTTTCTCCAGCCAGTACCATCCTACTTTAATCATTCTTATTTTTGATGGCTACATGTCGAAAGAACTCCTGTTTTTTTTTTTTTTTTTATGGCTTCATTGGCTAACTGCTGCTCATACTTCACTTTTGCTACCCTTATCAACAAAGTCACCCTCCTTGCCTGTTCTTTGTGTTTTTCATGGAATTGATTATTATCACTCCTCTTATGTTGTCTCCATAATGCCTTTTTTCTCTGTATTGCATGCTTAATCTCTTCATTTATCCACACCTACCTTATTTAACCTTCTGACCTTTGGAATACATTTAGACATTGCTTCTACTAGATAGTTCTTGGATTTCACCCAAGCAGCATTGATCTCCTTTCCATCCAACTTCTCATTTCATACTTCAAGCTGCCCCCTGAGCTTCTCATAATCACCAGCCTTGTAGTTCCACATATACCCTTTCCTAACACAAGTCCTCATATCACTTCCAACTACCTGGGTAATCAGTTCACAGTCACTCTCACCAATTGGAGGGAGATTTGACACATCATTTATAATAACATTCTCTGATGAGATGATCAAATCCAAGACTCTCTATCCTCATGTGCCCCTTTGTTATATACTGCTTAAGGTAGTTGTCCCACAAAAACTCAAGAAACTCATGTTCTTTACTTCCAGTTATTTTCATCCTAATTTAAATTACTGCAATTAAAATTGCCCATAATGATCACCCTTTTCCCATTTGCTTGGCTGATTTGCTTATACATTTCCTGGTCACTACCCTCCACATTACCAGGCCTATAGCAACATCCAACAATGCATTTCATTTTGTTCACCTCTGTCTCACACCATACTGCCTCAAAACCATTCCCACTGTTTTCCCATTATATCTCTACCTTATATGTACATAACTCATTTTTTCTATGATCAATAACACTCCACTTCCCTTTTTATCCTTTCTATCTTCATGAAACACATCATACCCTTCCATCTCTATTCCTGTCAGGATGTCATCTTCATCCAACCATGTCTCACTTCTTCGAAGAATTTTTTGGTGAACAAGCTCAATTAATGCAATATTTCATTTCCCTTGTTTCTGATAATTCGAGCCGTTATGTTTGAATACATAACTGCTCATTCCTGGATCTACACCTCTGAATCAATAATTAGAATAATCAAAGAAAATGTGTTGAATGATTTGCAATTGTAATTTATTGCACAAAAAATAATCATTACCAAATAAGAATTTTCTTCTTCTTTTCAGCCATTTTCAGTCCACTGCTGGACAAAAGCAGTGCACTGAAAAAAGTGGACTCCAGCTCTTTCCATCTTCCTCTGTTCTTGGATATTGTTGACCAATTTTTCAGAAATATGAATTAGCATAATCTAAATCTACATACTTTGTAGATTATATAGCCATGTAAACACATAAAAATGTAATATAAATTATAAGAAAACTGTTATTTGAAAACATTCAAAATTAGAATAATTTTTAATGTGGTTAAAAATATTAGAATAATGCAAAAATAAATGCACAAAAATTACAGTAAAAGGGAAACAACATGTCCCCTTAGCTTTTATGACTGTTTGTAAATTGTTGGGCCTGTTATTTACTAGTGGTTCACAGTATTTTTTATCGAAACATACACATATGATCTGCAAACTGGAAACAAGTTGATTTTTGTCTATTGGGGTAACTTCTTGAAGATGTTTCTTCATAATTCCACACAAATTCTCAACAGGGTTTAAATCTGATGAGTTTGAATCCAACAAATTACATTGATTTGCCTTTCTTTGAGCAATCTAGTAGTAGTCTTGGAAGTGTGACAAGAAGCTGAATCTTGCTGAAAAAGGAAATCACCACCACATAAATCTTCTGATACTGGTAACATAAAGTGCTCGAGAATTTCTTGGTACACTTTGGAATTAATTCTTTCATACAGAATGCACAGTCTACCTGGAACCCTCTGCAGTCATATAAGCCAAAAGTCATACAAGCAAATTTCACTGAACGTTTCATGCATTCTTTATCCAATGTTTCTTGCTTAAGATGCCTTTTTTTCCAGTCCTCTTGACCTCAAAACAGTCTTTGTTTACACCAATGCATTCTAGCTACCTTTTGCTTAGAAGTCATAAGCAGCTTCATCTTAGGCACACGTGATTTAAAACCCAATTTGTGAAGTTCTCTCAATGTCATAGATTTAGACACATCACACCTAGTTCTTTCCATCTACTGTGAAAATACCTTACACTTTGGAAGCGGTTTTTCTTCACGATATTCTTCAATCTCCTCTCATCTCTTGATGTAGTTATTACCTTTCGACTGCTATTGCAGTGATTATTTTGAAAACTTCAGTTGTTAGAATACTGTCTCAATACTGTACTCATGCTTTCTTGAGAACATTTCAATTCCTTAGCTATAAACTGTTGAGTTTGGCCTTCTTTGTGAGAGACACCATACAAAACTTCTTAGCTTCTGATATGTCACTTGTTTGACCCATGTTTAGCAAATGATTAACTGAAATCCACATGCAAATGATTCCTCAGACATGAGTCAATCCTGAAGCTACTGAAATATATGCTATTTCTATGCTCTCCTCAAAACCAATTAGAAAAATTTGGAATATTCTAACATTTTGAACTATATTAAAAATTATTCTAATTTTGTCAATGTTTTCAAATAACAGGTTTCTTATAATTTATATTACATTTTTATGTGTTTACATAGTTATATAATCTGCAAAGTATGTAGATTTAGATTATGCTAATTCATATTTGGTAATAATTATTTTCTGTACAATAAATTAGAATTGCAAATCATTCTACACATTTTCTTTGATTATTCTAATTTTTTGATTTGGAGATGTATAACAATTTCTCCGATACCACTTATTAGATGTGACTTCTTCATACTTTCCTTGAGCCATTTCTTTATCTTCTTATTCATCCAAGTACCTTCTTCAAATCCAACTGTTTTCTCTGTACCCCAGATCATTCCCTTCCCTTTTTCTCTACACATGCATTCACATCCTCTTGGAGCATCAACCTTTCTCATGCTATGTTCCCTTGTCCACCCTGAGTCTGCCTGTTTCCCTATTTTTCATGCACACTTGTTCTCCCATTCTCTACACTCATACTACCTACTTCTTCATTCATAAGCACCACTTTGATCTCTCCTTCCTTAATCTCCCACTCTTTCACATCACTTTCTTGCTCTGAGTCATTCTCTGCACTCATTTCTCTCCCTTCAGCAGAAGTCTCTCCAAATGACTCACGCCAAAACATTCAAATACAATCCATCACTCTTATATAGTTCAATTCTTCCTTCAAACTCATTTTGTACTTCCTTCAAACACAAGTATGAAAGACTTTTATGAACTACTCATTAAATATCTCAACTATATCCTCTGCAACAGTTGTCTTTATACCATTTTCTCCAGCCAGTACCATCCTACTTTAATCATTTTTATTTTTGCTGGTTACATATTGAAAGAACTCCTGGGATTTTTTTTTTTTTTTTGCTTCATTAGTTAACTGCTGCTCATACTTCACTTTTGCTACCCTTACCAACCAAGTCACCCTCCTTTATTATTCTTTGTATTCCTCATGGAATTCAAAAAATCCCAAGAGTTATTTCGATATATAGCCAGCAAAAATGTGAATGATTATGATAGGATGGTACTGATTGGAGAAAATGGTATAAAGACAACTGCTGCAGAGGATATAGTTGATATATAGTTGGGATATTTAATGAGCAGTTCATAAAGGTCTTTCATCCTTGTGAATGTGACATCATGAAGAGTTTGAGAGCAGTGGATGATGAGGAGGAGAGATTGACTGTGAGTGAGGAAGAGGTATATATGGGGAATTAAGCCAACTAGAAATAAGGCTGTGGAACTTAACGATATATCGCCTTGTATTTTGAAGGAATGTGCCAGGGAGTTGACATCTGCCTTGACATATTTGTTTAATATGAGTCATACACTGGACCAAAACTATGAGGACAACACAAGGAATTCTGGCAATGATGCAGAGAACACTGACTTGTGGAAGTAAGGAGATTCTGGTTCCATTGTATAAAACTGTGACTAGGCCACATATGGACTACTGTGCACAGATTTAGTCACCTGGTTTTCAAAAGGATAAGGAGATGTTGGAGAGGGTCCAAAGGCAGTTGACCAAAATAGTTTCTGATCTCTGGAATGTTGAATATGAAGAAATATGAGAAGATACAATTTGCAGAGTCTAATGGATATTAAGAAAAGGGGTGATATGATAGTCATGTAGAAGTTAGTAAGGGGTTGTTATAGGATTAACGTTGAAGAGGTTTTTCATAAAATACTGGGAGATGGGGGAAGAACAAGAGGTTATCCCTGGAAGTTGTATAAAGAAGGTGTAAGCAAGGTAGTGAGAGGAAGGCTTTTTTGCATGGAGAATTGTGAATAATTGGAATGCATTGCCTGAGAGTGTGGTGTCTGCAGAGAATTTGAATGTGTTTAAGGTGTGGTATGATGAGCTGTGTATATGACAAATGAGATCTCCTAGATGAGTCTGGGACTTCATGGGGTCTTAAGATAATAATAATAAATACAGGAAGATGGTGTGATGTAAAATAAGGGTAAGACAAGGATGCACATTACCTTCACTCTTATTCATCATCTATATGAATCACATTGTGAAAGAAAGTGGCATCAGGCCTGATAGTAGAATTCAAGATGTCATAACTTAGCTCTTTGTTTTATGCAGATAGACTCCTAAACACATCTAGTGCAAGTCACCAGGATTATGTAACTAAATTGAACAGTTGTAGAACATTTGGCATGAAAATCAGCAATAAAAAAGTCAAAACTATGAAATTAGGCAGAAACATTGAATGCAGTTGTGCAGAAATACCAGTAGGCACAAATGCATTCTGAATGGAGAGCCTATAGTATACAATTCAAATATTTCAGCTAATTAGGCACAGTGAAGATGGTAAGTTAAATCTGAAAACAGACAACAGAATAAGCAAAGCTGGTATGTTGGGTTGCCAGCTGAATAAATTTATATGGAATCATTGAGCAATTAAAGCCACCATAGCTCAGTCAGTATAGACAAATCCCTTTGGTCGGAAAGATATATGCTCAATTCCCGTCCATGATGTGAAAAAGTTTTATTTGGCTTCTTTCAACTAAAGGTGAGTTAGCCATTCTGATATGGAGATAGGGGGTTTTACCACCTGAAAACTTGTTTTTTTTTGTCTGCCAGAATAGGCAAACTGGCCCTGTGAACACACACGGATCTACAGTCATAAATACTTAACTCGCCACGAGGGGGGCTCAACTCACCCCAGTAGGGACGGGGAAGAAAAGGGAGGTAACTCCATATAAATAAATAAATAAATTGAGAAATTAGCCAAAACACCAAACTAACAGTATAAAGGAGAGTGGTTCAAGTCATTTTAAGTTATGTATCTGTATTCTGAGAAAATTAGGGGCCTGAAGAAATGGCATCAATGGCAAATCATATTAAAAATTATGATATTAGAAAGGGACTTGAAATTATTAGAATTCAAGAATGTGTTAGCAGAGCTAACCTAAGGTGGTATGGCCACTTAAATAGAATGGGTGAGAAAAAGTTAGTAAAACAGGTGTTTGATGCCAAGATGGCAGGAAAGAGACCCAGAGGAAGACCCAAGGTCTAGATAGATTGATTCAGTCAGAAGTACCTTAGAAGCACGAAATGTTATATATGACAATATTAGAGTGCTCACAAGTAACAGACTAATTTGTAGGAAAATTGTTATAGGATATTAATAATAATATAAGTTTAATCATGTAGTGGCATCATAATAGCCCAAACACCCCTTGAAGGTACATATCAAGAAATTAATAATGATGATTAGGTTTCTGTTTTGTCTCTGATGAGAACCAATGGCTCTAAATAGCTATCAGGCCATAGAAACTTAATCAATGCATTAAAAACCAAACATTTGGGCTCTTTGGGCAGAGTCAGTGTTTTAAGTAGTGGTATGACAGACTTTGTGTTTCTTAGGAAGGACCTCCCACAATGAGTCTTTTGACTTCATGGATAATAATATGACTGAATAATAATAATAATAATAGTGCAAACCAAGGCAACTCTAATGCTAGAAGTTATATTCTCAAAGACTCGGTGTAAATTTTGAATCTTTTAAGTTTCTTTCTGTACTTACACTTAAAAACTGTTGTCAGTTTTTAAGTGTAAACTTTATCCTTGATAAATTGCCATAAGAAGAAGTCTATTGGTGTGAGGTCTGGTGAACGTGGGGGGGTATTCTACAGAACCTCTTCTTCCAATCCATCTGTTGGGTAGAGTCTCATCAAGATAGGCCCTCACATCTCGATGGTAGTGTGAGGGTGCCCCATCTTGTTGAAAATAAAAGTCCTCATCTTCAAAGTCCTCTTGAATATGTGACATGACAGCTTCATGCAGCAAGTTCAAGTAATTGGCACCAGTTACAGTACCATTGAAAAAGAATGTTCCAATTAATCCGTGTGCTGATAAGCCGCACCACACCGTCACTCCTGGTAAATTTACATGATGTTCCTCCATAACATGCAGATTCTCAGGTGCCCAGTAAGTGCAATTCTGCTGGTTAATTGACCCATTTAATTTAAATGTGGCCTCATCACTTCACACAATTTGTCTTGGAAATTGTGCGCCCTCTTCACATTTTTCCAAGTACCACTCACAAAACTGCATTCTCTTATCCGGATCATCTTCATTGAGAGCATGTACTCTTCTTGGAATGTAACTTTTCCAATGACTGTGCTTCAACATGCAATGGATACTTGATTTTGATGCTCCTATCTCACGAGACATTGTCACATAGATTTTCTTGAACTTCAATGAAACGTTTCAATCAACCTTTCTTCTGTTGCAGGACTCGTAACTTTTCGTGGTCTTCCTGAACGTTGCTTATGGACATTTTGAACAGTTCCATCTTCTTCAAATTTATCTCTAATTCAAGTGATAGTAAGTCTCGTAGGTGAATCTCGTTGAAATTTTCTTCTAAACTGTCTTTGCACTTCCACTACGTTTTCGTACTTCCAGTAGCATTTTAGGATAAATTTTCTTTCCTCAAAGCTTAGTCTGGTTTCAGCCATTATTTCAAATCCGTTAAACCTGCAAAATAATGAAAATTAAGTGAGTTATCAGCTGTTGAAGTGTGTATACATTTTTTTGAGACACCCTGTATTAAATGACACAATAAACAATAAAACAATAGTAAAAAAATACCCAGGAGGAGTGCATTCAGGAATACATATCAATACTTGAGATAGAAAATCTATCAATAATTAAATTGTGGAAAAGACAGCTAGGGTGGATGAAATGTATCCTGAAATGATGGTAGTGTAAAACATTTCAATGACACATTACATTTGCAAAAAGAATTTATTTATTTCTTTATTCATATGGAGTTTCCTCCCTTTTCTCCCCCGTCCCTATTGGGGCAAGGTTGTGCAAAAAGAATGAGTCATGAGGATGAATCTTGAGATGTTTAGAGTACAGTTCTATCATACCAATATATAAAAAAGAAATACAAACTGGGTGTTTAAACTGAGCACAGTGATGGAAGACAAGATAGCTTTTTTCTTAGGAGGGCCAAGACAGATTGCAATGTTTCGGGCTTTAGAGTTATATTTCAAAAGTCAAGAATGCTGATGGAACTGATGTTGCAGTGACCACAATATGGAATACTTTGTGAAGTCCAATATCCAATATCAAAAATCTTGTCTGGCATAGCATAGTACTGACACTAAACGCAGTACCCTGTGAGACGAAGCTCATCTTCTCCACAGAAGCAGTTTTAAATATGAATGCCTTTTCTAAGAAAGTTGTAGCCCTTTTAGCCTAACTTGAATTGGAACAATTTTGTCCCCCCCCCCACCTAGAAAAAAGTTTGGGAGATTCTCATTTTATGTAAACATCAAAAACAGTTTTAATATTATTCATTAATATTAATTTCTAGCATGCAGCAAGCATTTTTAATTGATAAACTGATTGTTATATGTAACTCATATTCTTATTTTTTTTTGATTTTCTTGTTGTTTCAACACATTGATGATGTACTGTACTAATGAACACATAAATTGTGCCTTAGAAGAGTGTCAGAAGGAACAAAAGATAAAAACCTTCCTTTAATATGTATCTTCAGAGATATTTCTAACTCCTTGTATTCAATTAATACAATTCAATTACAATACATTTGCCCATCAATTGAATTCAATTAATGGGCAAATGAATGGGGGTATCAGTTCAATGTAGCAAAATGTAAAGTCTTAAGGTTTGGGATCAATCGATGGGGGGATGCATACTCAGTTGGAGGAGCTGTACTGGAGGAGGTCGGAAGACAAGAGATCTGGGGGTGATGATTGATAGAAAACTGAAATTCAGGGAGCATATTGCAAAGGTGGTGGGTAACTCAGAGGATTGCTGCAATACTGAGAAGGACGCTGACCTGCAGAGATAAAAGAGTTATCATTCCGTTGTAAAAGACCCTGATCACACCACACTTAGGCTACTGTTCTCAGGTTTAGTCCCCAGGATTTGAAGGGGATAAATTAACTGTGGAAAGGGTACAAAGGCAGATAACAAAGATGGTTTCAGGACTGTACAATGTCAGTTACGAGAATCAACTGAGGGAATGTGAATTGCAGAGTTTGGTGGATAGAAGAAAGAGAGGTGATATGATCGAGACTTTTAAACTGTTGAGAGGCAGTTACAGGGTAGATATTGGGGAGTTCTTTCGCTTGGTCAAACAGTGGGAAGGAGTGATGACAAGGGGCCATCCCTGGATGATACAAAAGGAGCCTGTGAGAAAGAGGGTGAGGAGTGGTTTCTTTGCATGGAGGGTGATCGAACCATAGAAGAATGCATTGCCTGAGAGAGTGGTTAGAGCAGGAACGGCAAATGGGTTCAAGGAGTGGTATGATAAACTTTGTGTTTCCTAAAAACAACCTCCCATGATGAGTCTTTTGACTTCATGGAGGCCTGGATAATAATAATTAATACACAAAGGATTTCCAAAATTCTCAATTATTATGCATACCCTTGCAAAAATAAAAGTGACAGCAGAACTATAACAGAATTACTACATTAGAGTAAAAGTTAATAGAGAAATGACAGATTTCCCATTTTCACTGGAGTTCTTCAAGAAGACTTCAGGGAAAAGAAGTGATATAACATATACTGTAATAAGATGATGAGAATCTTGCATTCTGAGTTTTGTAATATAGTAATAATGATAATAATTTCAGTAAGTGCCATAAAATCTGATAGATATTTCATGAAACATATATTATAATCTTCACTTTTGCACAAATTTACTGTAATCAGTAGTCTCATTAACATATTAATATAGGATGAGATATTCAAAGAAGAAATTTACTTACAGTAATAGTGACAGGGGTAAGAAATCCCCACATTATTTTCCAAATTATTCCAACAGGTTTATTCATCATAAACCTTATATCGAGAGCAAAGTTCCTTATACCTAAGAAATATTTCAAAGGATCAAATTTATGCTTTAAAAATTACTTATTTATTATTGTGGCCATGCCTAATATTCCTTCCCAATGGAGGAATCTATATAAGCATACTTTATACAGGAAACTATATAAACATCACTTCTATATAAGGCAGAAAAAAATATAACCAACAGTATTATATATCATATAGCAGAGTAATATGAAAGATGAATTATTGAAATAGTGGATATTATCAATCCAATGGTGAAATAGTGGATATTATCTTATTTTATAGCCAAATATAAAAATAAACTTAAAAGTTTCAAAATTTTTAGAGAGCTTATGAAAATATATCCTTCAGCATCAGACTTGCCATGGTATTCATATTCATATGTTCACTGGCCATACGGCATCTGTGGATGCCGTATGGTCAGTGAACATATGATGCTCGGTGATGTGCCACACCACGTAGTCCTGTTGTATGCTTTTCTGGAGGCTTCAACTCTCTGAAGATCAGTCACGTCACTCCACACACACACACATATACCATCCATCCATCCATCTCATTGATAGTCTATCCCCTTCCTCTTTTTCCAGGAACCTTACCTTCTATTACTGTTCTGAGAAGTCCTCCTTCCATCCTTTCAATGTGTCCAAAATTTAACTTTCTTCTGTCAATATCCTTTAGGAGCATTAAAGTTCTACTGATATTTTCTAACATCCATTCATTTGCCATGGTATACACTACTTAAAAGATAAGAACCTGTATGTTCACCTTTTATTAGTGCTAAAATTAGGTTTCACTCACTTGATATGTTTTTTGAACAGGTTGGTTCTCATCAGAGACTAGGAAGAAATCTGCAGAAAGCAAAAACTCTGTTCACTGCCTTAGCAATTTCATCTCAGAAAGTTATGTTTATCATAAGTGATGAACTTATGATGAACATAAGTTCATCACGTATGAACTTATGTTCATCTTGATAGGTGCCTAATCAGTTACTAAAGTATAGAGCCAAAAGGTTGAAATTTGGCATAAGCCTTGCAGCTCTATATATTAGTAATGAAGGAGAGGTGAAAATTCTAAAATTTCACAATGAATAATATAATAAATTTGTATGTGGAGGATGGGTGGAGAGGTATAAGCTACAGAAAAACTGCTAGTCTTTAAATATACTCTTCAAGCATAAACATTATTGTTGCCATTCTAGACTAATAATAATAATAAGGTTGAGAATATGGAATTCCAGAAACATTAGTGTTATTTATAGGGACAAAGGACTAACTGCAGAAGGTTAAGCCCTCCATAGGTCAGTTTGATGTAACTCATCATACCGAGCGGTTAGCGTATCAGCTCTCCAGCCAAAAGGCTGTGGGTTCGAATCCTGTCAAGGGCATGGATGTTTGTGATTGTCTGTGAAAATACTATTTCTGGTGGTGGGCAGCAGAGGGCATTGGTGTAGATGATGATGATGATGACAGTTGCAGTTCGCTGGAGTTGGTGAACTGAGTGGTGGAGATGGAGAGCTGTAGAATAGGTGTCCTCCCTCAATGAGTCTTTGGACTCCTTGGAGGTGTCTTGTAATAATGATAATAATAATAATAATATTGGCCCTTATCCTCATATCTGACAAACTCTACAGAGACATTTACTCAATCTGCCTTTGTATTCACATTCCAGGGTCTGGGAACATCTTAATTACTTGCCTCTGGACACACTCTCTCTCTCTCTCTCTCTCTGACTTATGTTTCTTTTTTACCCAGATATGTGCAGAGAAATCCAGATGTGGCCTGATATCAGTGGGATAAGAATTATTACATCTTATCCCTATTTGTCAGTTCTTTTCTGCATTATGGCTAAAATTTTCTGAGTAACCTTCACAACTTTTGCAATGTGCTCCACTGAACTTCAATTCACTATCCACCAGTATCTCTTGTCTCCGTGATTTTCTAGAAGAAAATTCTATCAGCAAAATACATTTTGTGCAATCTTTTATGACCAAAGAGTATATAACTTTATATTTGTTGGCATTGAATTGATACCCCCCCCCCTCCTGCTTCCATCTGCCTAAAGTGGCAGCTGATTAAAATCCTCTAGTAGCAACATCATATCAGAGCGCTTTTCTTTTATTCTTCCCAATTATGTATCATTCAAAACAACTGAATATCTCTTCTCAAACTTTGAACTATATCAACATTAAATGTTTGGTTCGAGGCTATGTAGTGAATGGTCATTATATTTAATGCTCCTATGAAATTACTGAATTTTTATTGTTTTATTGTTATTTTTTTAGAAGAATTACTGTATATGTCAGCATATAAGATGACTCTCAAATACTACAGAAAACCCCCTCGAAATCATGGGTTATCTTGTATGGCGAGTATTAAAAGGGAAGCTAAATTTCTTGGATGAACATTTAGGTAGTTACAATACATCATTATATAAGAAAATAGGCAGTTTATAAACAAATCAGATTAATTTTTTGTTACATAAATTTATTTAAAATATTACAATAGATGTAAATCTTAAAAAACAAATAATAATTATTAACCTCAATTTTCATATTAATTTTCTTCATCATCTGTTGAAAACAGTTCTTCTGTTTAAATTGTTTAAATGATTGTCATATTATTCCCAGTTCGAATTCGATGAATTGATTTCGTTTTCATTGTCATCAGTGTCTCACAACAGATCATCTTCCATACCATCCATAAGATTAGAGATACCACACTTTTTAAATGATTTTATTACAGTCTCTACTTTTACTTTATTCCATGCTTTGATCACAAAATTCCACAACATATTATTATTATTATTATTATTATTATTATTATTACGGGCAACTCCAGGGAGTCATTAGACTCATCGAGGGAGGCCCCAAATCATTTTCATCTCAACTATTCGACATTCATACAGTATCTATCATACCTCGCCTTAAACTCATTCACTGTCACAGCATCCACCACAGACTCAGGGAGCGCATTCCACTCATTCACTACTCTAAAAGTAAAGAACCCAGCTCTAACACCTTTACTAACCACACTTTTGCCCAGTTTCCATGGATGTCCCCTAGTCCTCCCACAACCAGCCCTGTTCTCAAAAATATCTTCTGAATTAATTTTATAGAAACCCTTCAGTAATTTGAATGTCTCAATCATATCTCCCCTCCTCCGCCTATCAACCAATTTTTGCAACCCACAAATCCTCAACCTGTTCTCATACGGTTCATTCCACAGACCTGCTATCATCTTGGTCACTCGCCTCTGGATCCTCTCCACCTCCTCCCCATCAAGAAGAAACCTAGGTGACCAAATCTGAGCACAGTAGTCGAGATGAGGTCTTATCAAGGCTCGATACAGAGGAACAATAACCTGCTTGTCTCTGCTTGTCAACGTATTCTTCAGCAACCAAGTGATTTGATGAGCTGATTTGGCCACTTTTGCAATGTGTCCCCTAAATTTCAATTCCTTATCCACCAACACTCCTAAATCTCGTGCCTCATCAATTTCCTGGAGCACGGTTCCACCAATGCAGTAAACTGCCTCCCTTCTTTTCACCCCAAAATGCATAACCTTACATTTTGCCACATTAAATTGACATCCATTCTCCCTAGCCCAGACCTCCAATCTATCCAAATCATCCTGCAAAATTTTGACGTCATCTGCATTCACTATTGCCCTACCCAACTTCGCATCATCCGCAAACAAATGAACTGTTCCTCTCAGATCCTTTCCTATATCATTTATGAACAAATTAAACAGCAGTGGTCCAAGAACAGATCCTTGTGGTACACCACTAGTCACAGGCCGTCTTGTGGACTCTACTCCTGAGTAAACCACTCTCTGATATCTCTCCGTCAACCACCCTCCTATCCATCTCACCAACCCTATGTCCATTCCCATATGCTGCAATTTACTGATTAGAATTCCATGTGGTATCCTGTCAAAGGCCTTAGCAAGGTCCAGCAGAATCACTGTAAACCCATTACCCTTATCCAGTTCAGCCGTCACTGTGTTATAATACGTGAGCAAGTTACTGAGGCATGACCTACCCTTCACAAAACCATGCTGTCCCCGATACAGTATCCCATTTTCTTCTATCCAATCTTGTATTTTCCTCTTGACTATTTTCTCTAAGACCTTGATAATGATTCCTGTTATGCTGATTGGCCGGTAATTTTCAACAGCAGCCTTGGAACCACCTTTGTGCAGTGGAACTATTTTCCCCTCTTTCCACCCCCTTGGGACTGACCCAGTCCTGAGGCTCAAATTAAACATAATGGTCAAGGGCACTGACAATTCTTTGGCCGCTTCACGTACGACACGAGCTGGTATACCATCCAATCCCACAGATGTATTGACATTGAGGTTCTGTAATAGACTAGTTACCTCTACCTCATTCATCACAATTCCAGTATAAGCTGTTGGTTCCTCCATTTCCGCAAAGCCACCACCTGGATGATATACTCTTGCAAAGTGCTCGCTCAGTAATTCCACAACATCGACTGATTCAGTTACCTCCCTACCCTCAGCATTTTTTAAGATCATTCTACCATGAGCATTTTTCCTTTTACTTGCAACATATTGAAAAAACTGTTTGGGATTCTCTTTAGCCTGCATGGCCAATTTCCTTTCGTAATCTGCTTTTGCTTTTCTTACCACCCTTGTTACCATCCTGGCCTGAGCTTTATACTGTTCATGCACCTGATGGTCACCCTTCTCCTTAAATTCCCTCCACAATTGTTTCTTTTTTTGCAGCTCAAGCTTAATAGTGTTATTCATCCATTTAACCCCTACCTGATTTATTATTCGGACTCTTGGTATACAGTCAACCATTGCCTCCTGCAAACAGTTCTTGACCACCTCCCATGCACCATCAACATCCAGCCCTTGCAGTTTTACATGCCATGGCATTGAGCCAAGCACACACCTAAGCCACACACCATATCAAGTGATGCAGCGTGCATAGATCCACCTATGTAAATGATTTTTCACCAGTCAACATCCAATTATTCCACTCTTCTCACACGTGATCTTTCAATGGTTTGTTCAAGCAGACATCTAGTGATTGCAATACATGTCAATTGCAACCACTAGATGTCTAGTGGTTGCAATATACAGCCTTTGTTCCAATATCCATTCTGCAACGCAATTTTCCAGTTGCGGCCATCAGGTGATCCCCGTTCTCATCGCACATTTTTTCTTTGGCAATTTTTTAAAAATATCTTCTTTCTTTCTCCATTCTCTTACCATCTTCTCAGTTATGTCAAACTTTCTTGCAGCAGCACAGTTATTGGTTTGCTTTACCATTTCAATTACTCTTATTTTAAATCGAACATCATACTTTCTTCGTTTTGTTGCTGGTTCCATGATTTTAAATGATAACAATTTTAATAATCCTAAAATTTAAAAAAAATGAAAAATTAATAATTAATTAAAATTGGGGCTAATCACTTTTAATTAGGGTAATTCACGTAAATACTAAATCTATGCTATGCAAAAAAATAACGGATATGCATAGATATAAAAATAACGGATATAACAACAATACCTAACGTTGCATTAATACAAGAAAGAAGTTATACAACCAACATAAGCTTAAAACCTAAAAAAGTCTAAAATTTAGGCCTCGTCTTATATGCCGGTCATCCTATATGCCGACATATACGGTAGTTTTTTTTTAGAGCAATATCTCACTACTGCCTTTTGTGTCTTTATAGTACTTGATATATTGCTTTTCCTGATATTTTGTTGAAATATTATAATATTAAAATAGTACTGTAAAATGACACCAAAACTTTGCAATAACAGCTTAGCAGCAACAAAGAGGAATGCTAGCAAAACTGTTAGCAAACTGTCTTTGTCCCAGTGAACAAAATCATGTCATTTTGGAAACTAATGAAGATATTGAGTATGAATTAACTTTGGAAATATCTATGCTAAAGCAAATCATTGCCAGATGATGAGGGAAATGGAAAAATTTGAAAGTGATTAGAGTGGCACTGGAAAGACATGAATGATAAGCAGTAAAAGAAGAAAAAAAATACTGAATCAGGTAAGATATTACATAATGATAATCAAGTAGGTAAAATCGATTATAAAGTTATAACACAGAGAGAGTAAAAGATAACAGGGTAGTAGTAGGAAAGGTACTCAGCATGTTGTCCAAGTATGATAGTGAAACAAAAATTATGAATGGAATGCTAGCAGAGTTGTTTGAGAAGAAAGGAATTCTGAGAACGTGTGGCATCAATTTGAGGAATGGATGGGACTGTCTAATGCAGGTTTACTACATTTAAATGGATTTGGTGTGAGTCAGCCAAAGAAACTGTTGCTGCAGGAGAGTAATGGCTGAAGTGAATGGAAGATCTAAGGAAGCAAGTAAGAGGTAGTAGAAGTGATGTGGAAGAGCCAGAAAGTAGGGTAGGAGAGCTTGCAAATGAGTACTATTGATGATAGCAGAGGAGTTATCACCATCTAAGGTGGAGATGAATGGAGCAAATAGTGGCAGTAGTTTTGAAGCAGTATGGTGTGGAGTTAAACAGAATGAAATATCTATTTGGGGGTTGTTATAGACCTGGAAATGTGGAGGGCAGTGAGAAGAAAACATAAGCAAATCATTCTGGTTACTAAGAAAAGGGTGATCATTATGATAATATAGACTGGAATGAAGGGACAGCATCCAGGGACAAAGAGAATGAATTTCTCGAGTTTTTGAGGGACAACTTCAGACAATATGTAACAGAGAGTACATAGGGATCAAGGTCATGGATTTGATTATCTCATCAGAGGATGTTATTGTTAAATCTCTCTCCAGTTGGTAAAAGTGGCATGAGGACCATGATTACTTAGGTGGGGTCTAGCCATATGAGAACTTCTATAAGAAAGGGATATACATGGAACTATGACAAGCTCAGAAGAGAGCTTGCAGCTATATCATGGAATGAAGAATTGGGTGGAAAGGAGATCAATGCTTATTGGGATCTGTTCAGGAATGCATTCAGACATTGCCTCTATAGCTGAATGCATTACCAAGGTCAGAATATCAAATAAGGTAGGTGTGAAATGGATGAATGAAGAGGTGAAGAATTTGGAAGAAGGCATTATGGAGGCAGCACAAGATGGGTAGTAATAGTCAGTTGCATAAAGAGTACAAAGAGCAAGCAAGAAAGGAACTCACTTGGTAAGCAAAGCAACATATAAACATCAGTTAGCAAAGGAGGCCAAAAAAATCCTAGGGAGTTATTGTGATATGTGGTCAGTGGAACAAAGACTGATTTTGAAAGGATGATACTGGTTGTTAGAGAAAATGGTAGACTGATAAACACCGAGGAGAAGGATATAATAGAGATGTTAAATGAGCAATTCATAAAGGTATTTTATTCTTGTGAAAATAACACATGCAGAACTTGAGAGTAGCGGGGAAGGACGAGGAGCCACTTATGGTAAATGAGGAAGAGAAATATGAGAAAATGAGTAAACCTGATGTCAATAAGGCTGTAAGACTTGATGGTATATAACTGTGATTTTGAAGTAATATTCCAGAGAATTAATAACAGCTTTAACTTACCTCTTTAACATGATTCTTAGATTTGTGCAAGTCCCAGAGACTGCATCGTAAAGGGCGGGGGTGTGTGTGGGGGGTAAGAATAAGGCTCCAAATTACAGGCTAATCTTTTCGTCGAGACTCTTGGTATAGATGTTAGAGAGGCTAGAGTGGACAAGAATTGGGTTGAAAACACATTCTCTTTGATGAACAGCATGTCTTTGCTAAAGGAAGATTGTGTTTAAGCAATCGATTTACTTACTATAACAAGGTAACAGATACATTGGACAAAGGAGGATGCATACACAGTAGTATATTTGGATTTTGCTAAAGCCTTTGATAGATTGCCACACGACAAGCTGGCAATTAAATTAGAACAGATGGGATTAGGAAATAGATTAGTATACTGGACTGGAGACTGGCAATCTGATAAGTATTAGCAAGTTGTGTATTGAGGAGTGATATTCTAGAAGAGGAAATTCTCTTCTGGGATATCACTGGGAAAGTCAAAACTGGGACCATTGCTGCTTAATTTGTATATAAATGATATTGGGAAGAACTTGAATGGTGCTATGCAGTTGTTTGTAGATGATGCAAAATTGGGAATAATCAGGAGGAGTAGAATGGATGTTTGCAGTTTTGCAAGTGGACTTGAATAGACTTTGTGAATGGGTAAATGAATAGGGCTAGCAGTTCAGTATAACAAAGTATAAGGTTTTAAAGTTTCGGAAGAATAGACGGGATCTGGAGGTGTTGACAGATAGGGGCCTGAAATTTTGGGAACATTTTGCTAAAATTATGAGGACAGCACAGCATTATGGCAATGATGCAGAAAATGCTGACATGTAGGAGTAAGCATGTTATGATTCCATTGTATAAGGCTTTGATCATAGTGCATATGGATTACTGTGCACAGATTTGAATGGAATCATAACATGCTTCCATTCAAAGTATAGTGAATAAAAGGATGGGGGGGGAAGGACATGATTGAGACATATAAGTTGGTAAGGGGTTATTACTGGATTAATGTGGATCAGATTTTTCACAAAATGAGTGAAGATGGGTGGAGGAGAACAAGAGGCCATGCCTGAAAGCTGCATAAGGAGGGTGTGTGAGGAAAGGGGAGGAATGAGAAGTAGGTTTTTTTGAAAGAAGAGTGGTGGGTGGTCAGAATGCATTGCCTGAAAGTGCAGTGGGTATGTGTAAGATGAATGCATTCAAGCCATATTATGATGAGTTTGTGTGTGTGTGTGTGTGTGTGTGTGTGTGTGTGTGTGTGTGTGTGTGTGTGTGTGTGTGTGTGTGTGTGTGTGTGTGTGTGTGTGTGTGTGTGATGGAGGACCTGTTACAATTGGCAATACTATGAAGATCTGATAATGATGATAATGTTTATGGAGATTCAATTATGGAACATGCAACTGAGGACAGTGTTGCTACTTCAAGCTTTCCAGTGCTAAAATCAAAAATTTAATGAATGTAATTGAAAAGCAGAAAAGAAAAGTAAAAGAGATGGTAGTTCTTGTAGGAACAAACACTTTGACTAGTGGTAAATACCATATGAGAGAGGATATGAAAGGAATACTGGAAGAAGCAAGAGAGTGAAGAGTAAGAAAGTGAGAGAAGTTACTATATTACTTAGCAGTACAGTAACGAGGGTATGAAGCGCCTGTGGCAAGTGTCTAACTTGCAACCCCCCCAACCCAAAAATGACAAAAATTTTGAAAAATTTAATGTAACAAGTTAAATTTTACTAAATGCAATATGTTCAATATTTACTATTAATCCATCAAAATGAGTTGCAGTGTGTTGCAGAATTTATGTGTCTAAAGCAACGTATTGCCAAAATTTAAAAATAGAATATAAAATAGCGGACTTTTATATCTATTTATTTATTTTTATTTTTTACATTTTTTTTTACGTTTTGTGCCCCAAACCTAGTTGAGCCCATGGCGGGCACCTCTTTTGCCACACCCTCGTTACAGCACTGTTACCTAGATATGATAACAAGGAATTAAGAAGAGCTATGATAGCAAATGATTCAATATGTAGGTCATGTAGAAAAAATGGTTGTGAGTTTTTGGATGTGTGGAGTGATTTTAAAGGAAGATGGAATTTTTATATAAGATGATGGCTCATACATGAATGTGTTTGGAATTATTTATTCAATTACACAGGCAAAGTGGATCCTAGATCTAACATTATTTAAAAGCCAAATGTTTGTAGAAATTATGAAAGTTTTGTAAGTTGACCTGAGAGATTACCAGAATACAATCCTTGGCATCCCCAAGGCATCTCAGCTTGCACACTACTTAAAAGACATAGGTGCTACCCAAGTGTCCACATATTCACTTTTTATTAGTGCATTTAATAAAGGTTTCACTGACCTGACAGCTGTTTCGAGCTGATTTGTTCTCTTCAGAGACCAGGCAGAAACCTTAAGAGAGCAAAAACTTTTGTTCAGTACTAAAGAAATCAAAATGTCCGAGAAATGTAATAAAATAATTTTTCATAAGTGAACCCATAGTTTCTACAAACGTTTGGCTTTGAAATAATGCTGGATCTAGTATCAATTTTACCTATGTAATTTTACATTCCTAAAATGAAGCCTTATGGCTCTTCCTTTAGTAATTATTTATTCAAGATTATGATGGGAGGAATGGTGAAAATCTGTGTGTAAGAAGAGCAACTATGTCATGTACTATATTAATGATAAAAAATATAATCAATAATGGAGGTGATAAATATATATATATATGTGTGTGTGTGTGTGTGTGTGTGTGTGTGTGTGTGTGTGTGTGTGTGTGTGTGTGTGTGTGTGTGTGTGTGTGAAATATAAATCTGCTAATCCCTTTTTTCTCCCTTATAGTGAGCAGGCAAGAAGGCTGCTTTAACTCATCTAGCTTTTGGAGACCAGGTGGGTAGTTCAATCTTCACTAGCTCACTCAATAAGCATTGCTATTTTTTGGATATACCACTCTGCCACATGCTCACAAATGTGGAATAATCTTCAGTTATTAGAAGGATTATTAAAAACTGGAAAAGTCCTGAAATTGAAAGTTTCCATATTCAAAGTAGTTCACATTTTGCACTCTGCAGCTCTGCTGAGTTTCCACTGTATCCACAGAATCTATAAAAATCTGTTGCCATGGCTGTGCAGATTCTGATTTTTGGAATAATTACAAAATTTGGTTTAAGTTGGATTAGCTAAGTTATGCAAAATGATACAATATTATAGAGAACCACATTACACTAAATTACAAAATGGTTAGCAATATCTCATATTGCATGACAACTGCAATACTTGTTAGCTGGTAAAAATGCTGTGTAATAATTCTGCTGTACTGCTAGTGATTAATATTTGCATTAACATTTGCAATAAAAGTCCTTGTAAGGCCAGAGACCAGAAATATTATCACAGACACACAAATCAAGGAGCAGAGAGGGTGTGTGTGTGTGTGTGTGCACTGTTTGAGAAAGAAAGGAAGTGAATGATGCTAGAGATAGATTATGATATATGCACGTAAACACAAGAAAGATATTTAATTAACCAAACATTTTGGTCTGGAAATAGCAGACCATCTTCAGTGGTATTACAAGAACAGTTTTAAAAAAAATACAAGCTAGAATACTAACAATAGATCGTTAAAAATAGAACATGCCGTGTGATGTTATATCACTAAGTATTAAGTATAAAACAGAATATTTTGAAGTAGAGACATGATTAAAAAAAAAAAAAATTAATGAGTAATCTTGATTAGACTTTCCCAGATTTTTGATATAGATATATAGTATTAATTGCATCATCATATAAAGTTTACTATGGAAATAGAAGAAAACAACCAGTTATCTTTTTTAGACGTTCTCCTTATCCGGTCACCTTCAAATATTCTTACAACTATAGTATACAGGAAACCAACATTCACAGGTCATTATATTCTTAAAGAATCAGCCCATCATCCATGTTATCATGTCTCTACTTCAAAATATTCCGTTTTATACTTAATACTTAGTGATATAACATCACGTGCCGTGTTCTATTTTTAACGATCTATTGTTAGTATTCTAGTTTGAATTTTTTTAAAACTGTTCTTGTAATACCACTGAAGATGGTCTGCTATTTCCAGACCGAAATATTTGGTTAATTAAATATCTTTCTTGTGTTTATGTGCATATATCATTCAGTCTTATGTCACAAGTATCCTTAAAACAGCAGAAATAGATTATGTGACAAAGTATGAAAGCATATGCACATGTAAGCATATCTTATGTGAGCATGTCTATATAATTCGATGACTCATTGCAGAAGATCCACATTAAGCCTTATTCACATAATGCCTATCACAACTCATTCATTGACAAGAGCACTCACGACCACCTCAAGCAACCCATTTTGCTCATTCACCACACACCAAGCAAACAAATCTACATACCCTTACACAACTCCACTAGAAGGTGATCCTTTACAATGAAAATTACTGAGTTATTGAAGAATTTTCTTCTGCATCAGCTTATAAACCCCCCCCCCTTTTAATAACAGATATGTTCCTTTTATATATTTTCAACCAATCTTTGCAACGTTCCCAATGAGAAACATTTGCAATGTCCTTCAATCTGAGGAGATTGAAGAATATGTGTAGAATGACCATAATTATTATTATTATTATTATCCAAGACCTCATGTAGTCAAAGACTCATCTGGGAGGTCCTTTTATCACACACACAGCTCATCGTACCGTGCCTTGAACACATTCAAACTCCTTGCAGACACCACACTCTCAGGCAAGGCATTCCAATCATTTACAACTCTGCACGAGAAAAACCTGCATCTCACTCCCCTACTCACATCCCCTCTTTATACAGTTTCCAGGGATGACCTCTGGTTCTCTCCTGATCGCCCACTGTTTTTGAAGAACCTCTTCAACATTGATCCTATAACAATCCCTTACTAACTTGTAGGTCTCTATCATATCTCCCCCTCTTCCTCCTATTCACCAAAATAGGAGGAAGAGGGAGAGATATGATAGAGATGTAAATTGCATCTTCTCAATCTTTCCTCATATTCGACATTCCAGAGGTTAGAAACTACCTTAGTCAGTTGACTCTGAACCCTTTCCAACATCCTTTCGTCCTTCTGAAAACCAGGTGACTAAATCTGGGCACAATAGTCCATGTGTGGCCTAATCAAAGCATCAAATAATGATGACAATCTGTCACTATCAATTTCCTGCAGTTTTTTTTTTAAATATTTATTCCACACATGAGAGATGCAAGAACCTATAGCACATAAATGCCATGCGCGAGGTGTAGATAAGGGTTGAGAAAGAAGAAACCTATTGACATTATTCTTAAAGAGCTATAGGTTGAAACTGGTGGTAAACACATTATGGGGAAGGCTGTTCCAGAAGACAGAGGTAGATGGAATAAATGAGGAAGAAGAGAAGCAGGTTAAATAAGTTTGCAGTTGTACTGTAAAGGGATGTTGGACAGCTCTTGTTTTAAAAGACTAACATCAAGTAAAGGAATGATGTTTGAATGATTTTTTCACTGGAGCGATGAATATGGAAGTACCCGTAGAAGGGACACAGAGCTAAAAATGGGATAGAGTTTGTGGGATAGAGGTTGAAGTGAGTCTGTGAGGAATGGGTCATCTATGTGCTGAATTGCACACCTCAGGATGGCATCGAGTTTTAGGTTTTAGAATACTGCTCCAAATGTGTGAGCAGTATTCTAAGGATGGATGGATTTGGGATTTATTATAGGGTCTGTAGATGGGTGGGTGTAAAATATCTTCTTGAGTGGAAAAGAATGCCTAGTTTTTTGGATTGGTTGATAATTTATTTACATTTATTGCATCTTCTGCATAGGTTGAGTATGAAGCTTGGGTTCTTGATGAAAGGCATTTGTGGTAAGCTGATTTTTTTTTCTTCTTTGGCTGCTTTTGTACATCTTCTGTTGAACCAGGACTTGGAAACTGCATGAGAATTTTGGATGAAATGAGGAATGAATGCCTTCATGCCACTGTGGATGTTTTCTGGTGTCTGGGTCAGAAGAGAGTAAGCAATCGTCATGCTATGGGAAAGAAGAGTAGTAGTAGTTCTGGAGATCATCTTGCTTTGTACTTTTGTAGTGCCACAGGATACGAGATTGGGTGTGGTTAGAGGAGGGGGATTCTATTGAGACTGGAAACTTGCACAACACTGTGGTCTGAGATTGCAAGAGGAGAGATAACTTTTACAGTGTGTCTGGAAGGGAGAAGTAGTTAAAAAAAATCAACGGTATTGGGAAAGTGAAGGGGGATTACCTGGAATTTGGGTAGGAAGCTGCATGAATTGTGTTAGATCATTGCATATAATTAAAACTTTTGCATCAGGTCCAGACATGATGCAAAGCCAGTTGGAACTATGGACTTTCAAATCATCCAAGAATGATGATCAGTGAATGATGATGATTGATTTCAACTTTTTTGGTTAAATCAATCATGAAGAATATAAATTGATTATTGGAAGTGAACTGTGGTAGATTTAGCTGGAATTCAATTATCTGTTAATAGAAGTAGGTTTGGATGTCTGTAAGTGGTGATGAATGTCATTTACATTGGAATTTATCTGCAGTGTTTGTAAAGTGGATATGGAAATGATTTTTTTTTTTGGTAGGTATCCTGGTAAGTTTGGTATTATTGTGTTTCATTTGCCTTGTGTGGATGAACTGGTTGTTCAGGGAGATGTATTTTGATACATCTCCCTGAACAACCACACATTCACAGTGTTGTCATTATTATTTTTCATTACATTTCATTTTTCATTTATTATTATTAGATGAAAGGAAAGAATGCAACATGCAATTGAGAGAAAGAGACTCATGAACATGATACACATACAAAGAGCAACCAGTCTCCTTGCTGTTCCATAGCCTCAACAGTGCCTCCCATATACCACTACTTGGACGTCCTCTTCACGCATGACCTAGCAAACTACATGAGAACAGGATTATGCACCAGTTGACCATGAAGTCTTCTGATTTGTTACTGACTGGTTTGGACCAGTATACTATCTTGGTGGCTGGGCTGTGTTACCCATTTTAACTGCTGCACCCTCAAAATGGAGTAGAATGTGGTTCTCTAAGCATGTTAGGAACACCCTTAGAGGGTATAACTCACCATAGAGAAGAGATTTGGGGAGGGGGAGGATGTATGCTGTAACCCCTGCTCTGGAGGCCAAACATAGCATTTGTCACTTCATCCCCCCCAATAAACAGAATGGTAGTTTCACCAGTCGATGAAGGTCATCTACAACCTGGTAGTCTAGTTGGCATCCCCCCCCCCAACTAGGAAGATATCCTTCTGCAGCATGAAAGGTCACTGCAAGCACCAGAGCCCCTTTTGTGGAAACAGGTCACACCATAAGAAGACAGGATTGATTTGCAGGGAGAGGCTATACACATCCCTGCCTATTAGTGGACCCAGTGTAGTCCAATTCCATAAGTGTAATAAACAGCATGGAATATTTTTCATCACAAAGTGCATGAAATTAGACTTTGCCAAATTAAAATGGCAACCAGTAGTATTCTTTGTCCACACTATCAATCAATCAACTTTGGAGGATCTCTATATCACTTTTGTTAACTATTGTCCTCTCCAGTTTTGCATCATTGCTAAACAACTGGACATTCCCAGTTGTTCATGTTCCTTATATCATTAAATGTACAAATTAAACAGCAGTGATCACAATGCAGAGCCCTGCTGTACTCTAAAGTCACTTGCATTGTCCTAAATTCTCTTCCATCATATATTATTATTTTCATCTGCCTGCCAATGCCACTAGCTTTCATGGAAAGTAAACATGAAGCATGTATCATGTGGAATGCCAAAGTCCATCAGTATTATCATGCAGCCATTTCCTTTATCTGATTCAAATGTCACTCTATTATAAAACATAGGTACATTCTTAAGGTTGGATGTACCTTCTCACAAAGACATGCTACCACCCCACAGAGTATCATAATCCTATTCACCCACCACCTAGTGCTGAATTTTGCCTTTAACCAACTTTTCCAATACCATTATCACCACTTTTGAGAATACTAATCATTCTGTAATTTGCTATTTCTGTCTTGGATCCTTCTTTAGGCAATGGAATTATCTTGCATACTTTCCACTTTCTCAGAACCTTGCAAGAAGAGGTTAGAGGCACTGCTCGTTTTCTTGCACATGCTTATTGTAATGCGCAGATCAATATCCAATTTAAACTCATTGCTGCATTCACTGATATTTCTCCATATGGCACATTTCTTAGATCAGCAAATGTAATATCTTTGACTGATTGATAGACATTTGCAAAGTGATCACTTAGGTACTCAAATATTGCTTCTACTTCTGTCCTTTTCTTACCTTAAATATTTTATTAAAGTTATCTTTCAATAATCCTTCTTACTCTTACATCAAAAGAACTATTTAGGAATTCTATTTGGCCTGCTCATTTAATTTTCTTTCATAATCTGATTTTGCTTTCCCACTAGTCACCATTCTTCACTGTGTTCTGTACTTTTCATGATCTGAAAAGTTCTCAGCCTGAACCATCTATCATAAGCATTCATGTGAAATTGCAAGTCATTCTATCAAGTAGTTTGTTTTATATAGCTGTCTGAAGCAAAAGTATTGTCTGTATCCCTTGAAATGGATAAAATTCAGTATCATGCAGTTATAAAATTCTTCGAAAAAGAAGGTTTAACAGCAAAAGAAATTCATTCGAAGTTCAAAAAAGTTTATGGGCACTCTTCTCCTTTGTTTTTGACAATTAAGAAATGAGCTGCCAAGTTTAAACATGGCCGCACCAGCCTGGAAGATGATCCAAGTGATGGAAATCCAAAATATGTAACAACACCAGAAATCATTGATCAGGTGCATGATATGGTACTGGATGACCAGTGATGAGACTACAGGCATTTCAAAAGAACATGTAAGATATATTTTGCATGAAGAATTGCAAATGAAAAAGCTTTGCACAAGATGGGTGCCACGCTTACTCACAGCAAATCAAAATCACACTCGCATGAAAATCTCTGAACAGTGCTTGGAGTGTTTTAACAAGAATGAAACTGATTTAGTGTATCGATTTATTACTACGGATGAGACTTGAATTCACCATTACACACTAGCAGTCAGAAGCCGATTGTTTCAGCACCAAAGAAGACGATGTCGGTTCCATCAACAGTAAAAGTCATGGCATTGGTGTTTTGGGATGATATAGGCATTTTGTTTATTAATTATCTTGAAAAGGGTAAAACAATAACCAGAGAATATTATTCTGATCTTTTAACCAGATTAGACGAAAAAATTTGTGAGAAAAGACCCAGTTTACAGAAGAAAAAAATCATCTTTCATTAGCCTGCAAAGGTGTTTAGGCAATGGAAAAATTAAGGAATCTGCACTATCATTTAATATAATAAATTTAATTTAATCCTTTATCCAAGTGTGAGCAAACAAAGTTTGCACCTGAAAGTATCTTCAGGACTGGGGTAAGATGGTACAACACCAGGGCAACTCCTTGCAAAGGTGGAGCAAGCTAACATCACTCCTATCTCAGTATCTCCCATAATGCAAAACACATCTCCTTGTGGAGATGTCTAATGTTATGCATTAAGGGAAGGGCCACTACTCAGACTAGTTTCGACCTTTATTAGGTCTCTTCAGTGGGAGCCAGGCCCAAGTGGAGATACTAGCCAAACACATTAGCAAGGTCATCTAATATAATAAATTTAGTTTAATCCTTTATCCAAGTGTGAGCAAACAAAGTTTGCACCTGAAAGTATCTTCAGGACTGGGATAAGGTGATACAACACCTATAGGAGTTACCAAATGGTGTTCCACCTTTTTAATAAATTAATCTGGATTTAGAGAAAGATGTTGAAAGTTTATTTTTCGCTCTGGTTAGAATATAATAAAATTTTGCACAATAATTTGTTGGAACATCCACTCTATTCCCCAGATTTCGTTCCCTCTGACTTCTATCTCTTCCCAAAAAACTCTTCCTCACTAGTCAGCATTTTTCTTTGAATCAAGAGGTGATTGCAGCTATAGAGGGGTATTTTGCAGATCTTACTGAGAACCACTACAGCAACGGGATAATGGCGTTTGAGTATCGCTGGAATAAATGTATTAATCTTATGAGAGATTACGTTGAAAAAGAAACAATTTTGAAATTATAAATTCGTTTTTTTCATTGTTAGGCCGAGAACTTTTCAGATCACCCTCATATATAAATATATATATATATATATTCCCTCCACAATTAAGCTCTTACTTAATGCCGCTCACTCATTTCATTACTACTGTTTTTCCTACTAACCCTGGATGCAGTATGATACTGCTGTCCTGAAACACCCTAATAACCATTTCCAATACTCTAATGATGTTCTTCCCTCAGAGTCTCATGCCATGGCACATTTTTCAAGCTGCAAACTAAGTTTGTCATAATAACCAGCTCTGTAGTTCCACACTTATACCTTCTTAACTGATGCCTGATGACGCTTTTGATGCCATTACCAAATCCGGTACTCTCAAATTCCAGGTCAGCTCCATCACATGCTGTTTCATGTAATTATCACTAGCTGCATAAATTATTATTATTATTATTATTATGCAAGACCCAATGGAGTCAAAGACTCATCCAGGAGGTCCTTTTATCATACACACAGCTCATCATACCATACTTTAAACACACTCAAATTCTCTGCAGACACCACACTCTCAGGCAAGGCATTCCAATCATTCACAACTCTGCACTAAAAAAACCTGCTTCTCACTCCATTACTCACACCCTCTTTATAGTTTCCAGGGATGACCTCTGGTTCTCCCCTGACCTCCCACTATTTTCTGTAGAACCTCTCCAGCATTGATCCTATAATAACCCCTTACTAACTTGTAGGTCTCTATCATATCTCCCCTCTTCCTCCTGTCCACCAGACTCTGCAAGTTGCAACTTCTCAATCTTTCCTCATACTCGACATTCCTGAGGTTAGAAACTACCATAGTCAGTCAACTCTGGACCCTTTCGTCGTTCTGAAAACCAGGTGACCAAATCTGGGCACAATAGTCTATGTGTCGCCTAATTAAAGCTTTATACAATTATTATTATTATTAGTAGTAGTAGTACAGGCAACTCCAAGGAGTCTTTAGACTCATGGAGAGAGGCCCTAACATCATGTCAAGAAAAACTATTCAACATTCACACAGTATCTATTATTGCCTGAACTCATTTACAGTCATGGCACGCACAACAGACTCTGGCAGCTTATTCCACTCATTCACCACTCTCCAAGTAAAAAACCTAACTCTAACACCCTTGCTAACCACACTCTTTCTCAGCTTCCATGGATGGCCCCTAATCTTCCCACCACCAGTCCTATTCTCAAAAATATCTTCTGAATTAATCTTATAGAAACTCTTCAGTAATTTGAATGTCTCAATCATATCACCCCTTTTCCGCCTATCAACCAATTTCTGCAACCCACAAATCTTCAACCTGTTCTCATAAGGTTCATTCCATAGACCTGCTATCATCTTGGTCACTCATCTCTGGATCCTCGTCACCCACAATACAATGGTACAAGAATCTCCCAACTTCTACATATCAGTGTCCTCCGCATCATTCCCAGAAGCCTTTGTGTTGTCTTCCCAATTTTGGCTATGTGTCCCCTAAATTTCAGATCCTTATCCACTATCACTCCCAGATCTCTTATTTCCTCCACCTCGGACAATATATCCTCATGAAGCATAAATTCTGCATGCCATTTTTGTTTTCCAAATTTTAAAGCCTTACATTTTGCAATATTGAACACACATCCCCATTCCCATGCCCAATCACTCAATTTATTCAAGTCTTCTTGTAAGGCCACAACATCTTCTCTACTCTTCATGGTTCATCCCAATTTTGCATCTGCAAACAACTAAATCTCCATCCAAATCTTCATCAATATCATGAATATACAAGTTAATATAACAATGGCTCTAAAACAGACCCCCCTCAGGCAAACCACTAGTACCTTTCCTATCCCTGGATATTGCTCCCCCATACACGACTTGTTGATACCTGTCAGATAGCCAGTTTCCAATGCAATGCACCAATCTAATTTCCAAGCCCATCCACTCCAGTTTGACTGCCAATCTATCATGAGGTACTTTGTCAAAAGCCTTTGTGAAATCCAAGTATATTACTGTGTATCCTTTTCCTCTGTCCATGGAAGCAGTCACCTTATTGTAATAAGTAAGTAGATTACTAAAACATGACCTCCCTTTAGCAAATCCATGCTGTCCATCAAAAATAATATAGCATTGTTGTCAACCCAATTCTGGATCCTAATTCTCACAAGCTTTTCTAACAACTTAAGTACAACACCTGACACACAGATAGGCCTATAGTTTGATTCTTGAGTTCTATCACCTCCTTTATGAAGTGGCACAATCTTGCCCTCCTTCAACTCCTTAGGAAATTGAGCAAGTGCAAGACTTGTATTAAAAAAATATGTGAAGGCCTGCATCAACTCCCTGGCACATTCCTTCAGAATACATGGTCATATATAATCAAGTCCCACATCCTTATTTACATCTAGTTTGCTCACCTCCCCATACACCTCTTGCTCACTTACAGTCACTAAGTGAGCAAGAGGTGTATGGGGAGTTACTGACTGTAAGTGAGCAAGAGGTGTATAGGAAGTTGAAGTCACATTCACAAGATTGAAAGACCTTTATGAAATGCTCATTAAGTATCTCCACCACACCTTCTGCAACAGCTGTGTTTATACCATTTTCTCCAATCAACGTAATCCTTCCATAATCATTCTTTCTTTTGCTGGCTACATATCGAATGAACGCCTTAGGATTCTTTTTGGCTTCATTAGCTAACTGCTGTTCATACCTCTCTTCAGCTACCCCTCACCAACCAAGTCACCTGCCTTGCCTGGTCTTTGAATTCCTCATGGAATTGGTTATTTCCACTTCTCTTATGCTGCCTCCATGATGCTCTTTTTCTCTGTATCACATGCTTAATCTGTTTATTCATTCATTTCACACCTATCTTATTTAATCTTCTCACCCTTGGAATACATGTAGATGCAATGTCTAAATGTATAGTTTTTGAAAATCCCCCAAGCTGCATTCATCTCTTTTCCAGCTAACTTCTCATTCCATGCTACACCAGCATGGAATAGTTTGTATAGTTTCACATATGCCTTTTTCTTACGGAGGTCCTCACACTGCTGGCGACTACCCAGGTAATCACCTCATGCTCTCACCAATTGGTGGGTGATTTGACACTTCATTTATAATTACATCCTCTGATGAGATGACCAAATCCAAGATCTTCAATCCTCATATACTCTTTGTTACACACTGTCTGAGGTAGTTATCCCTCAAAAACTCAAGAATCTCATTTTATTTACTTCCAGTTGCTATTTCATCATTCCAGTCTAAAATGCCATAATTAAAATCACCCATAATGATCACTCTTTTCTTATTTGCTTGACTAATTTGATTATACATTTCATTATTACTACCATCCACATTACCTGGTCTATAACAACATCCAACCAAGTATTTCATTCCATTCACCTCTATCTCACACCATACTGCCTCAAATCCACTGGCACTATTTCCCTCTTGCATCTCTACTTTGTATGGACATAACTCTTTCTCTATCATCAATAACACTCCCCCTCCCTTTTTACCCCTTCTATCCTCACGAAACACATCATACCCTTCTATCTTTATTCCTGTCAGGATGTTGTCCTCATCTAACCATGTCTCACTTATTCCAACAATTTTTAAGTGAACAGACTCAATTAGTACAACCATTTCATCTGCCTCGTTTCTTACACTCAAGAAACAAAGCAGATGAAATGCATTTGTATACAAACACAACGGCTCATTCCTGGATCTACAACTAGTTCCGCTCGTTTGATGTGATCTCTCCATGCTGGACTGGGGCCATTTCCCTTTCTGCTTATTCATTTCAGAACCCTCTTAAATTCCAACTGTTTCCTCTTGATCCCAGGTCATCCCATCCCTGTCTACCCTATGCATGCTCTCACATCCTCTTGGAGCATCCACCTTTCTCATGCTGTGTACCCCTGTCCACCCTGAGCCTCTCCGTTTACCTGTTCATCTTGCATACCCATTCTCTCATTTTCCATACTCATGCCACTCACTTCCTCATTCATAGCCACCTCTTAAATCTCTCCTGTCATACTCTCCTGCTCTTCCACATCACTTCCTACTTGATTTGATTCATTCTCTGTAATTACTTCTCTACCTTCCAGCAGCAGTCTTTCCAAGTGACTTACACCATGACCCCTCAAATGTAGTTTATCGCTCCCATACAATTCACTTCATCCTTCAAACTCATTCCACACATTAACAAACTGTACTCCCCTCTCTTCACACATTTCAGCCAACATATCATTCATAATCCTTGCTCTCCACCTCATCTCACCACAGTCATACCTAGGCAACACGCTTACTACCCTTCCTGTCACATTGTTCTCTTTTATCCATCTAAGCAGCCTCCTGATATCTATTCTGACATGCTCTTTGTCCTCTGTCAAGTCATTCATACCTATTAAAGCCATCAACTCCTTTGCTCCCTCCCTCCTCATATCCAATGCCTCAATCACTCTACTAATTTTACCACATGGAAAACATACCATGTGCATCCTCTCATCCAACACACCTTTAATAATGGAGTCGCCATCCATTTCTATCCTGCCATGCATGCTTTCTCACTTTCCAATCTATCTCCCATAGGCAGTCTCACATAAAAATTACTCAGTCTGCACTCACTATGTAATCTAACAAGGCACAGCATCTACATATTTCTGTGCACCTCCTATCCTACATAGTAGCCTATGATGTAGTTTATCCCACTGGCCTCTATTTCACACAGATAGTCTCAAATAAACCATCTCCTTAGCTCTGAATTCCTTATGCTCAACTTCTGCTACTTTTTTAATTGCATGGTATTAGCCATTCATCTTCCTCAGCTCTGGTCCTTCTATACTCTCTGGAAATCTAATATTCCTTACAATTTAAATCATTTTCTGTTAATTTGTGAGCAAATGAATGAAAATGAAGTTTATAAGGTATAAGGCAATAAAGAAATTGCGCTGAATTGAGATTACAGCAGTAAGAATAACTGTAGGAACAGGGGACTGAATAGAATGCAGTAAATCAGAGTTGAGATTGCATAAGCAATGCACTGCATTGTTTATATATAAATGCGATAAGTATTATTATTATTATTACTATTATTATTACAACCTCCATGGAGTCACCATACTAATTGTGGGAGGTTCATTCAAATGACAATATATTTATCATATAGAATCTTAAAGTCCTTAACATCCTTGCATTAACAACACATTCTGGTGATGCATTTCATTCACTGACAATTCTCCATGTAAAAAATCTACTCCTCACACCCTTCTTCACCACACTTTTATATAACTTCCAGGAATGACCTCTGTTTCTTCTTCCCCTCTCACTTTCATTTCTTTCTATAATCTCCTCTGGATTAATCTGATAAAATCCACTTAATAACTTAAACGTCTCTATCATATCACCTCTCTTCCTCCTATCCACCAAACTCTGCAATCCACATCTCTTCAACAACTCTTCATAGCCAGCACACCAAACTCCTGATATTGTCTTAGTCACTTGTCTCTGGGCCCTCTCCAATGTCTCTACATCATACTGAAAACCAGGTGACCAGATCTGAGCACAATAGCAGTGCCTTATACAGTTTCACAACCACTTCCTTATCATTGATGTTACAGTATTTCTTATCATAGCAGCACTATGATGTACAACCTTTGCAACCCTAGCAACATGCCCTCTAAACTTCAGTCTACTGTCAATCATCACTTCCAAATCTCTAATCTCATCCACTTCCTGCAGTACAGCATCATCAATATAGTACATAGCCTAATATTTCTGCACTTCAAAATGCAACACCTTTCACTTATTGATATTAAAACTACAACTCCACTCTTTTGTCCAAGTAAAAAGTTTATTGAAAATTTCTGGAAGGGATTAAGCATCAGCAGTACTACTTATAATTCTTCCCGACTTTGCCTCATCAGCAAATAACTGAAGATCACCAGCCAATTCACATGATATATCATTTACAAACAAATTAAACAGCAGGGGCCCAAGAACAGAATCCTGGGGCATGCCACTGGTCACCCTTCTCTTTTGATACACTGCTCCATCATACACAACCCGCTTGTATTGTTCAGAGAGCCAATCTCTGATTCATCTAACCAATATACTGTCTCTTCCCATCCTCTTCAGCTTGTACACCAACTTATCCTCTGATAATCTATGAAACACTTTTGTAAAGTCCAAGAATATCACTTTATATGATTCTCCCTTATCTAACACACTCATCACCTTATCATAAAATGCAAGCAAATTACAGAAACAGGACCAACCCTTTACAAATCCATGCTGACCTTCATAAAGATTGCCATGTCCATCAACTCAATTCTGTATTCTATTCCTTATCAATATCTCGAACATCTTGACTACAACTGCAGTTAATCAGACTGGCCTATAGTTGGACACTTCTGTCTTAGAACCATGCTTGTGGAGTGGTACTATTTTAATCTTTCCACTCCTTAGGAAACCTACCTACTGCAAGACTTTCATTAAATAACCAGGTCACAGGCATAACCAACTGTAGTGTACATTCCTTAAGCAAACGCGGTGATATGTCATCCATTCCCAAGGCCTTATTCACATGTTGGTTGGGTTAGATGTTATTTTCTATACCTCTGTATAGAAAATAATGATGTCATTTTCCTAGGAGTGAAACATTATGATAATACTATCATTAAAACAGATTTATTATTTTCCTATACTAGGCCTTGGGATTTCCTTTAGTCTGCTTTACAGCTTTATTCATATTTTAATTTCTTTTTCTTTAAAGTATGGTGAATTAACAGGATACTTCTCTTCCAACTTGAATCTAATACTCTCTCTCTCTCCTTTTTATATCATTCCCATAACTTATTGCAATTCCTGAATAATTTCTCTAATCATCCCTTACACTCTATACCTGTTTATCTTTTTTTATCTTTCTCACTCCATGTCTTTACTTTATTAATACCATCTTCAAATATTTCATGATAAAATCCCATGCACTGCTGATTTGTTAGCTCCAGGTTTTTCTCCATAGTATTTTCATGTGCTTAAATATTTTCTCAGATCTCTAACAGCCTCATTAAATATCAGTGAATATCTTGTCCTGCATACCTTCACCTCACACCATTATTCTCGATGCCACTGATAGCCTTCTAACCCCTCTCATCACATATTTATGCAGCCTGTTTTCTACGAATATGTGCTATATTCATCAGTTTCCTTTTCACTTACATTATCATTTGCAGAGAAATGCTTACTTTCTAATAATAGAGAATGCTGCTGTTCGTAGGATGGCCTCAAACACACAGCAATTGTTATGTTAATACACAAATGCAAGGAGCATTTGAAACGAAGCATTTGAGAGCTGAGTTTTTGACATTGATTGAGACGGTATGCCCAAAAGTAATTGGAATAAGTGAAACTTGGTTGTCTGAAGAGGATGTGATATCAGGAATAGAATTAGAAGGATATATAATATTCTGGAAGGATAGAGAAGTGAAAAGAAGAGGGGGAGAGGTGCTGTTAATGACTGCAGAGGAATTGTGTCTGCAAAGTGTGGAAGTGGATGGTGCATGCACAGATTTTGAATCTGTGTGGTGCAAATTTAAAATAAACAGCTTAGTATATCTGATAGGATGCTGTTATAGGCCAGGGAATGCAGTGAATACTGATTGTGAAATGTTAAGGAAATTAGTTGGACACGTAAAAAGAAGATGATCCTGATGGGAGACTTTAATTACAAGAATATATCTCTGGAAGGAGGAGATAGAGTATGGGAACAAGGAGAGTGAGTTTGTGGAATTTCAGAGAGATAAGCATCTTAAGCAGCATGCGATTGAAGGAACTAGAGGCTTTAATGTTTTGAATTTGGTGATAACTTCACAAGATGTAGTTGTTAATGAGGTGTACACACTGCTGCCAGTTGGTGAGAGTGATTAAGAGGTACTTGCTTGGGAAGTAATGAAACAAGAAAAGGTCAAAAATTCCAAAAATGGATACATGGAAGTATAAAGCAGGTAATTATAGGAAGCTCTGCTGCAGAGAGTTAGCTTCAGTACATTGGGTAGATGAGCTGAGCGGAAAAGATGTTGAAAATGCATGGAAACTCGTAAGTCAGTATCTGACAAAAGTGATGTATGACTGTATACCAAGGATTAAGCGAGTAAATAGACTGGGAGTGAAATGGATGAACTGTGAAATCGAATAAGCTGTGCTGGAAAAGAAAATGTTATGGAGGAGATACAAGACGGTGGTAATTAGATCCATGAAGAGTGTGACGTGCAGGCTAGAAAGGTGATGAACATGATAAAAAAAAGAAACGATGCAATATGAGAGGAGATTGGCTGGTCAGGCCAAGGTTAACTCTAGGGAATTTTTCCACTGCATGGCAAGCAAGAGGAAGAATAATTATGGCAGACTAACAATGGTGTATAGTCATGGCAGCATATTTACATCTGCAAAGGATATAGTGGAATTATTGAATGAGCACTTCATCAGTGTATATCATACTGGTATAAATTATCCAGTACAATATATTGAAGAAAGGCTTCCTATTGACAATTTTCATCCAAATTAATCTGTTATCTGTCAAGACTCCAATATTATAAGATCTTATATTTCTGTCTTCTAAGGCACTTCTTCTTGATACAGTAAGAAGTGCCTTAGAAGTGTCTTCTACCGCACTTCTTACTGTATCAATCCACCTAGGATCTTGGTCTTCCTTGGGATCTTTTCCAGCCCTCCTGGCAAAGAACCCTTGCTTTACAAATCTTTCATCTTCCATTCTGTTTAAGACACATATCACCTGAGATCAGCTCTGCTAACACATTCCTGTATACTAACAATGTCAAGTTCTTTCCTAATATCCTCATTTTTAATATGATACTGCCATTGATGCTATCTGTTCCCTCTCCAAATCTTTCACAAGATTCTCATATCTGGCCTCCAGTCTTTCATTGAGATCTGAGTTAGAAATAAGCCATCTCTAAGATCCAAAAAATAAAATTGATTTGAACTTGTGTATAGCAAGTTGAGTGTTTTGACTAATTCCTCTCTTATTCCATATAAATTTATTCTGTTGACTTACTGCCATATGATATGGCATAGATTATGGAAATCGATGAAATAGATGGAAAATAGTATGGATATCATCATCATCATCAGGAGGTGATGATGATGGATATGAAAGTACTATATAAAAAATTTACATCATTACTAACTTCCTATCTACAATTTTCCTCCAAATCAGTCTGTTACTTGTCAAGACTCCAACATTATCAGATCTTATATTTCTATCATGTAAGGCACTTTGTACCGTATCAATCCACCTATATCTTGGTTTTCCTCTGGGTCGTTTTCCTGCCAACCTGGCAGAGAAAACGACCCAGAGGAAACTGAACGAAAAGAAATATTAGCGTTTTGCTAATATTTCTTCGCCCATTTTGTTTAAGTGACCATACCACCAGGAATGCTTTAGCAGAGCTAAAGCATTCCTGGATGCTGACAATGTCAAGTTCTTTCCTAATATCCTCGTTTTTAATATGATATTGCCATTGATGCCATCTGTTCATGCCTCTAATCTTTCTCAGGACTCTCATATCTGCGGTCTCTAGTCTTTGGTCAAGTGTTTTACTTCTGACCGAGCTCTCAGATCCATAAGTTAAAACTGGTTTGAACACTGTCTTGTATACAACTAATTTAGTGTTCTGACTAATTTCTCTCTTATTCCATATGAATTTATTCAATTGACTTCACACCATACCAGCTTTGCTGATTCTGTTATCTATTTCTGTATTTAATTTACCACCTTCACTAAAAATTGTGCCTAAGTAGTTGAAATGTTTTACATGTTCCACAGGTTCTCCATTCACAACACAGTTGACAGTTTCAATGATTCTGCCTATATTCATCGTCTTTGTCTTTTTATTGCTGACCTTCTTACCATATCTATTACAACAGCTATTCAATTTAGTCAGAGAATCTTGAAGACCTGTAACGGGTTTATTTAGACGTATAACATCATCCGCATAAAGCAAAGAGCTGACATTAACATCTCCAATTTTGATATCATGTTTAATACCACTGTCCTTCATAAAGTGATCCATATAGATAATGAATAACAGAGGGGATAATGTACATCCTTGTCTCACACCAGATTTAACATTAAACCATCTTCCTGTACTTCTTTCAATTCTAAATGCTGACTTACAACTCAAATAAAGAAGTATTGCTTGATATAAATCCCCATTGACAAAATATAACTGTAGCGTATTGAATAGCTTCTCTCTTGGTACCTTGTCATATGCCTTTTCCAAATCAACTAAACTTAAATACAGATCTTTGTAACATTCCCATGCTTTCTCGACTATTTGTCATAAAGTGAAGATCTGATGCTGACAGCCTCTATTGGGCCTGAATCCAGCTTGTTCTTCACCAAGCTTTTCTTCCACAATTCTTCTCAACTGTTTCTCAAGTATACTTGCATAGATCTTGTCAGGAACACTCAGTAGGGAAATACCTCTGTAATTCTCACATTCAGTTTTATTTCCCTTTTTATATATGGGTACTATGAGAGCTCTACTCCAATCCTCGGGAATTCGTCCCTCTGTCCAGGCTTTCTGAACTATGCAGTGCAGCCACTGTAAGACTCTTATACCACCATACTTCAGAATTTCTGGTCAAATATCATCTACTCCTGCTGCCTTTCCACATTTCAAGCCTTTGATGATGGTTTTTTCTACTTCAAGTATGGATATGTATTCCTGACTGCATGCCTGGTCAGTGTTTTTTACACTGTGCTGTCATCAATGCTTGTTTCATTTAGCAGTTTTTCAAAGTAATTACTCCATACTTCAAGGATATCTTTTTCTCCTGTTTTCATGTCACCTTTATCATCTACTCCTTTTACAGCACTCTTTCCTCCATTTCTAAGCGTCTTCAACAACCTCCAGAATATTTTGCCACCTTGATATTTATTTTCTATATTCTTGCCAAAGTCCTCCCTTTACTTTTGTTTAGATAGTTTTACACAGTGTTTAGTATTCTTGCATTTGTCTCTGTATTCTCTAAGAGCACAAGCTGATTTATTTGCCAGAAACTTTTGATATGCTTTCTTCTTTTCCTTCACTGCCTCTTTAACTTCCTGTGTCCACCATGGAATTTTAATTTTTCTATCCTTGCAGACAACTTTACCACATGCCTCTCAGGGCTTTTTTCAAGGCTTGCCATTGAATCTCCAAGGTTTGATTCCTGTTCTCAAACTCTTTCATTTATTCTTCAATAATCTTTGTGTATTTTATTCTACAGTTCACATCTGAGAGCTGCTCAACTTTTATTTGCTTTAAAACTTTCTTACATGTTATTCTTTTCAATGAAATTCAATTTTATCCTGCTCAAGACTAAATAGTGATCACTTCCAATTTCAAATCCTCTGTACACTCTGGTGTCCTGCACCAAGGAGAAAACATCACTATCAACAATAACATAGTTAATGAGACTTTTCTTATTCCCTGCCTCTTTCTCTCCATGTGAATTTGTGCACATTTTTATGTTGGAACATAGTGTTAGTAATAACCAGTCCATGTCCTGAGCAGAAATCCAACAGATATTTGCCATTATTATTAGCTTTGCTCTTTTCTTCAAATTTTACCAATATATTTTTGTATGTCTGACAATCATTTCCTACTCTACTATTTAGATACCCAACAAGGAACAACTTTTCCCTTTTAATTAGTCAGGTGCTTTTTCTAAAGCATCAAAAAATTCCTCCACTTCTACCTTAGCAGAACCTTCTGTGGGACCTTAGGTACAAATAAGTCTCGGTGTCCAGTTCCCCATTCTCATATTTGCCCACATTACTCTACTTGAGACTGCCTGCCATTCAAGAAGATTAGCCTCATGTTTTGTGTTGAATAACTCTTTTCCTTAATTGTCATTTCCTGAATATAACATTTTGTATTTATTGCTCAGAAAGATCTCACCAGTTTTTATCTTTTTTGTTTCAGTCACCCCTATTATGTCTATCTGGTGCTTATCTAATTCCTCAGCTAGCTCCATTTCTTTGTCATTCAGGCTTCTTATGTTGATAGTATCGATCTTTAACTCTGGTGATGTTGAGTTGGGGTGTGTTTTCAGATTTGTTCCAGTAGCTGACTTTTCGCTGTTCGCCCTGGTTCCCTGGCGAAAACAATGGGGCCTTGTTTAACTGGGCAACGCCCCAGCCAGCATGTCATGTTGGCTGGGGCGTTTTGTCATGTTGCACCAGCATTTTTTATTTTGGTTTAACCAATAAGAATACAATTTGGTCGGCTAAATCTCAAATTGCCAGCCCATCCTCGTTCGTTCAGTATCCAAGTAGATACCCAACAGGGTGCACCACGAGAAGGTGAGGATTGGACATTGGGTCAGAAGCTCTGGTCGGTTCTCTGCATTCCTTTAAAGGCTATGTGGAGGGCTCCTCTTAGTTATATAGCTTTGACCCTTAAGCACCCTTAGTATGGATATAGATAACAGAATTAGCAAATAATAGCTTTTTACTCGTTCTATAGGTTCTCCATTCAGGATATTGAAAAAAAATCATATTTTCAATGTTTCTGCCTATTTTCATTCTCGTATTGCTGATTTTCATATAAACCTCATATCAAAATTGAGATTAACATCCTCAAGTTTGATATGAGGTTTGATACCACTTTTCTTCATAAAGTGAATCCATATAGATGATAAATATTATCAACTACCTATATTTTTCACTTAAACATGAAAAATGAAATTATTTAAAACATACCATATATCCACATAATTCCTATCACTTGCAAAGTGGCATACAGGAAAACCGCAGTACCTACTCCATAATTCTGAAGTAATACCATTATGAACTGTCCAGCCTACAATGGAATAAATTAAATTAAATCAAATATAACTATTATTATAATTTTTGTGGAGTATATATCATGTAATGCAGCCTAAACCTTTATGAATGCTGTAAATGAAGAGAGAACATTTAAACACAGTGAAATGGTGCAATACATAATTCCCATTTCCTCCTTGCATGTTAGACTCAATAGCCTATCATGGCAATGTAATTTGGCTCCTTTGAAACCTAATTAATGCTCAGACAGGACAGTTAATTTTAATTATTTTTCTTTCTGCATAGTGTATTGTCTGTGTTTCTGATTGGTTTGCCTGTTTAGTAGGATAAAAAAAAAACTGACTTTCTGGGAGGAAAAACCCTGCCACTCCTGCATGAGAATGGTAGCTCACCTTCATTTGAACAGTCCTGATAAAGTTGTTTTGCATTCTAGAAGAGATTTGAACATGGATCTTTCCAACTAAAGGGCATTACTAAAATTGACTGAACTATCGAGGCTCTCAATATTTAATTAGCTAAACCAGAGGTCGGCAACGGTGCCTGCAGGCTCTATGGCACCCGCAATGAATTTTTAGTGTGCCCTCAGAGAAATTATTGTAAACTGCTTTGGAGCTCACACCTGTAATTTTGCAGCATAGATCGCAGTATATATAGATATATATGAGAGATACATTCACTACTAGTATGTGCTAAAATGCAAGAAAACATAAAGAAAAAACACTGCAAATATAATACATGATGGTACAAATTAAGTGAATATTGAATCCAACATTATTTCATAGCCGAATATAGAAACTACAAGAGTTTCGTGCTGAATATATAGAAACTAAAAGTTTTGGTGGATTCAAACATAAGTAGTGCCTTATGGGCAACTCATAGTAAAGGTAGAGCAAGCTCCAGACCTCTTTCCTTAGTATTTTCCATAAATGTAAAACACATCTTGCAGAGGGCAGCAACCTTTTTAATATGAAGAGGGCAATATAAAATTTGAAAATTACAGAGGGCTCATGACACAGGCATTTTTTTCTCTCATTTCAGGCATAGAAATTCTATGATTAGTTGTTTTTAAGAAAAATGAGATTTCAAATTTTAACATTATTTTATTTACATCGCTTTTACAACATAGTTTTGTCACATATGAATGAATATAAAATACCACAAAAAATAAAAATAAAAAATGAATAAAAAAGAATATTCATGTTAACAATTAGCATGTATCTGTCAGATCAGATGTGAGCACCTTGCTTTATCAATCATAATGGCAAATGTATTTGTTTATTATGCAATAATAGTGTGGCTATTTCTAAAAAATGTAATATAGAAAGACATTTCAAAACCATTCATGCCAATTGTAATTTTAAGTTTAATTATTTAAATCAGGAGGAGTAGGAAACACAGCACCTGCGAGCGTAAATGGCACCCGCAGAATTATGCCCTTCATATGATAAAGGTTGCCGACCACTGAGCTAAACTCATTAACAGATACTTAATTTTGAGTACTATAAAACATTGCAAATCCAGAAAATTAAGAAATCAATGAAAATTTAAAATGCAGCTGATTACAACTGTATGCTGTAACACCAGTTATATTTTTAATACACTTTTTTTTTTTTAATATCATTCCCACGAATGAGAAGTTGCAAACTTGCGATATGTTTGGATAGGATTTAAGGCACAAGGAAACTGTTGATGTTCTTTTTGAAGAGCTGGAGGTTGTCATCTTTGTGGAATAATTCATGGGGAAGGCTGTTCCAGGGTATAGAAGTAGATAGAATGAAAAATGAATGGGAACATCTGGTTTGGTGAGTTGGCAGTTGGATGTAAATGAATGTTGGTCAGCTGTTGCTTATTTTGCATGTTTAGCTGAAAGGGAAAAGACGTATCTGCAGAAAAGCATAACGTGCAAAGTGATCACCTGTATCATGTTGCTGGTGAGATCCTGTGAGATAAAGGTAACCATTTAGCCAAAATGCCCTTTTTTGGACATCATGAAGGTTTTATTATTATTATTACGGGCAACTCCAAAGAGTCCTTAGACTCATCGAGAGAGGCCCTAAACATCATGTCAAGATCAACTATTCAACATCCACACAGTATCTTTCATACTTTGCCTTGAACTCGTTCACAGTCATGGCACCTACAACAGACTCTGGCAGCTTATTCCACTCATTCACCACTCTCCAAGTAAAAAACCTAGTTCTAACACCCTTAATAACCACACTCTTTATTTTTTTTTATTTTATTATATATATATATATATATATATATATATGTTAAAGATACCAAGTAATTTTAAACCTGGTTTTACTCCATTTCCCAAGTAAGCAAACAGACTAAAAGTCAAGTTTGCGCCTGCAATTGATGCAAGTCTAACTGATCCCCCAGGTAGTGCAGGACCAGGGCAACTCGTGGCAAAGGTGGAACAAGCTCCGATCACTAATCTTAATATTTACCCTTAATGCCAAAACACATCTCCAAGAAGGGGATGTATGATGTTTTGTATTAAAGGCAAGGGGCCACTACCCAGACCGGTTTCGACCTTTATTGAGGTCTCGTCAGTGGGAGCTAGGCTAGAATTAGAAATACCAAGATTTAGTAGTACAGAGCTTGTAAGTATTTCGCCGAAACAAGTTACCATAAGGTGTTTTAACCTTATTATTAAATAAGAATCTCTGGAGTTTATACCCAAGGTAAAAATACTTTCTACATATATATATATATATATATATATATACAGGGTGTTCGGGATAAATTTGACAGTTTCGTAAGGAAAAAGAAAATCTTCTTTGTATCTATTAAATTTAATGAATTGACAAAAAAACATTACAGGAAGAGTTAATTACAATACTATCAACAAGATTTACTCAAAATAACCACCATTAGCATCGATCACAGCTTCAATTCTGCTTTGGAACCTCGAACAAGCTGATGCTACAGTCTCCCTGGGAAGGGCCGCAAAAACTGTTTTAATTTTATCCATTAACTGGGCTTTTGTATTACTGGAAGTGCGATTGGTGTCTTTTTCAACTGCGCCCCATACAAAATAATCCATGGGGTTAAGGTCTGGGGAGTTTGGAGGCCAAACATTTGGACTGGTGAAGTCGTAGAAATTTTCAGACAACCATTTTTGACTTTTCCCAGAGGTGTGGCAAGGGGCCGAATCCTGCTGCCATACATACGGCCTACCATTGGCTACCCTTGTTATCCAGGGCTTGACTACAGTTAGCAACTCCACGAACAAAGCCCGAATTCCAATGCCAGGGTTCTTCAACACCTGTTCCTGCAGATTTGCGAGGAATTCTGCTGTACGAACGCAATCAGATCGTCTGCTAGGGATCTTTCTTCTTGCTACATCCTCGTAGTCACCATTGCAAGTCTCTAGTTCATGCCTGATTGTTTTTACTGTATTCAGGGAGCATTGGGCAGCAGTCGTAATATCCTTATTTTGATGGCGGGCACGAATCATCATGATACAAGTTATTCTCTTCCATGATTCAGGTGGGTTCCAGCTATCCATCCTTTCTGACATCTTGTATATGAATGAAGAAGGGTCCAAACTTTTAAATGAAGAGAAGTGTGTGTTAATACATGTAACTTACGGAAAAATATAATTAATTATAAATATGTCAAATTTATCCCGAACACCCTGTATATGTGGCGATCAGCTTTTACTCGGTTGTTATACATTTGAAAAAATAGATTTAATGACTCCAAGACCGAGATAACATATAAAGATTTTAATGATAAATACTACTGGTTTCGGCATATAGCAGCCTTCTTCACGTATTTATAAAGGAAAGGAATACTAATAAACATTGAATTATTTAAACAAACTGGAAATTACAGGTACAAATTGCCTCACATAATCGATACATAAAAACGTTGTATTTTTCAAGTTGTTCCAACTGGCGTGCCATTGTTTGTTGCAATTGTGCGTGCAAGTTCACGTGAACGCCAATATTGAATAACTGCAGCATGGCTATCTGGGATGTTATAACTTAAATTATTATTTAAGTGGACCGGGTTCAGTAGGATTTCCCTTGATTCTACGATTTTCCTTTCAAACTCATCTTCACAGCGAAAAATATTTTCTGATCTATTCCAGCATACAGAGTGGCTTTGTTGGTCATCATTAGGATTATTTGAAAAAAGAACATGACTGGATAACGCAGTTGCATGAGATCTTTTGTATGAGATGTCTCTCTTATGCTCTTCTATGCGTTGTTCAATAGATTTGTTAGTTTGACCAAAGTATGGGATATTGCAATCACACCACAATTTATATACTCCAGGGTACTTAAGGTTGTGATGAGTAAGTTTTGGATGGCTGATTAGAGAGCCGATTTTTGGAAGTGTGGTGAAGAAGGTCCTGATATTATATTTTTTAAGGACTTTAGTTATTTTCTTAGAGACTGTGCTAATGTATGGAATGGAGATGCTACCTTTAAAATTAATAGTCTCTGTTGTGCACTGCTTAGGAGGGTTCAGAAGAAATTTCTTAATTGTTTTTTCAGAGTATCCATTTTGTTTAAAAATAAGAGTGAGGTGATTCATTTCTTTTTGTAGTTCATTTTGTTCATTTAAGAGAGAATGTGCTCTGTGTCCTAAGGTAGATATAATTCCAAGTTTTTGTGGTGGAAAATGATAAGAAAGATTATGCAGATATCTATTGGTATGCGTAGGTTTTCTGTACATAGAGATTTTTAATCTTTCAGAGCATCGTGTAAGCATAACATCCAAAAAAGGTAAAGAGTTATTATTTTCTATATCAGCAGTAAATTTTATATTAGGATGTTGGATGTTTAGATGACGAAGAAAATCGTGAGAGCTGTGTGCCCGTGATTCCAAATAATGAATATATCATCAACATATCTTTTCCAAACTTTTGGTTTAAATGAGAAGGAAAATACGGCTTTGTTTTCAAAGTCTTCAAGGAAGATGTTAGCTAGCACTGGGGACAAAGGGTTGGACAAAGATGGATCTCTTCAGCGAAAGAATTACAGACACAAAACATGGTTTAGCTTTTTTGTTCAGCACTAAAAGATCTTTAACTCAAAAACTTGAAGAAATTATGGATAATGTTAACTTACATGATTTTATCATTAACAGTGAAGCACAAGCCACACGAATACAAAACAAGAATAAATATACTCTTATCAAGAAATTTAATAATCTAATAAGGACACAAAACAGATCTGGTCATAGTATTAATCCTGAAAAGGTTGTAGTGAACAAATCTTCTCATATGTTAACGGATGCAGAAACGAATATTCTTAGCAAAGGTCTCAATTTTATTCCCTCACCAAAATTTATCCCTAAAGAATCTCTTCTTACAAAAATAGAAAAAGCAAGTTCACTCATTCCTAATCATTTGGCGAAACTTCTTCGTATTGAATCGATTTTTATTATAAATAATGCCAAACCTCCAACAGATAATATTTCAGTGGCTGAAAGAAAAGCCCTAAAAAATCTAAAACAGAACAGTAACATTATTATTTTACCTGCAGATAAAGGCAACTCTACGGTCATCCTCAACTCTGAAGATTACCACAACAAAATGCTTCAATTACTTGAAGATAGTTCAATACATTCAATTCTTCAGGAAGATCCTACAAGAGAATTACAAAACCATACAAACAACTTGTTAAAGACTGCGAGTGAACTTCCTCATAATATTCGCCTCTCATTACGCTCTCTACATCCTCTTATCCCACGCATCTATGGAGTTCCAAAAATTCATAAAGAAAACATCCCTCTTCGCCCAATTGTGGAAGGAATTGATTCACCTACATATAAACTTTCAAAATATTTAGCAAAGTACCTCAAGTGTTTCTCCAATAAATCTTCATCTTTCATCAAAAACACCACAGATTTTGTTTCTCATATTAAAGATAATCCCATCGATGATAATGATATTCTAGTTAGTTTTGACATTATATCTTTATTTACTAACGTTCCTACGGACGAGGTACTTACATTACTACAGGACAAATTATCCAAAAAAATGTTCACTTTATTAAAGCATTGCATTCATTCTGGTTACTTCAGATATAAGGACTCCATTTACCAACAAAAACAAGGCCTGGCAATGGGCAACCCTTTGTCCCCAGTGCTAGCTAACATCTTCCTTGAAGACTTTGAAAAGAAAGCCATATCTTCCTTCTCATTTAAACCAAAAGTTTGGAAAAGATATGTTGATGATATATTCATTATTTGGAATCACGGGCACACAGCTCTCACAGATTTTATTTGTCATCTAAACATCCAACATCCTAATATAAAATTTACTGCTGATATAGAAAATAATAACTCTTTACCTTTTTTGGATGTTATGCTTACACGATGCTCTGAAAGATTAAAAATCTCTATGTACAGAAAACCTACGCATACCAATAGATATCTGCATAATCTTTCTCATTATTTTCCATCACAAAAACTTGGAATTATATCTACCTTAGGACACAGAGCACGTTCTCTCTTAAATGAACAAGATGAATTACAAAAAGAAATGAATCACCTCACTCTTATTTTTAAGCAAAATGGATACTCTGAAAAAACAATTAAGAAATTTCTTCTGAACCCTCCTAAGCAGTGCACAACAGAGACTATTAATTTTAAAGGTAGCATCTCCATTCCATACATTAGCACAGTCTCTAAGAAAATAGCTAAAGTCCTTAAAAAATATAATATCAGGACCTTCTTCACCACACTTCCAAAAATCGGCTCTCTAATCAGCCATCCAAAACTTACTCATCACAACCTTAAGTACCCTGGAGTATATAAATTGTGGTGTGATTGCAATATCCCATACTTTGGTCAAACTAACAAATCTATTGAACAACGCATAGAAGAGCATAAGAGAGACATCTCATACAAAAGATCTCATGCAACTGCGTTATCCAGTCATGTTCTTTTTTCAAATAATCCTAATGATGACCAACAAAGCCACTCTGTATGCTGGAATAGATCAGAAAATATTTTTCGCTGTGAAGATGAGTTTGAAAGGAAAATCGTAGAATCAAGGGAAATCCTACTGAACTCGGTCCACTTAAATAATAATTTAAGTTATAACATCCCAGATAGCCATGCTGCAGTTATTCAATATTGGCGTTCACGTGAACTTGCACGCACAATTGCAACAAACAATGGCACGCCAGTTGGAACAACTTGAAAAATACAACGTTTTTATGTATCGATTATGTGAGGCAATTTGTACCTGTAATTTCCAGTTTGTTTAAATAATTCAATGTTTATTAGTATTCCTTTCCTTTATAAATACCTGAAGAAGGCTGCTATATGCCGAAACTAGTAGTATTTATCATTAAAATCTTTATATGTTATCTCGGTCTTGGAGTCATTAAATCTATTTTTTCAAATATATATATATATATATATATATTAAGGATACCAAGTATACATATATTAAGGATACCACGTAATTTTATAAACTTGGTTTTTAAAAAGAAGGAGTAAAAAATCCAAGTTTATAAAATTACATGGTATTCTTAATATATATTATCCCCAAGGTAAAAAAATTTTCACATCCTTATCTCATCCAGAGTTTCTTATTCAAAGTAAAAGCACCTTGTAGCAACTTGTATAGGTAAAGTTGATAAGGCTCTGTATTACTAAAAACCTTGGTATTTCAGGGTCTAGCTACTCACTGAGGAGACCTCAAAAAAGGGTAGCGACCCCCCACCCATAATGTATAACAGTATACATTTTCTAGTGAGATGTGTTTTACATTATGGGAAATACTAAGAATAGAGATCAGAGCTTTACTCACCTTTACGAATTTCCCTAGTGTTGCACTACCTTTTAGACTTGAACTACGTTCAGGTGCAAACTTACTGTTTTGCTTACTTGGGAGAAGGAGTAAAAAAAACCAAGTTTATAAAATTACCTGGTAGCCTTAATATATATTATCCTCAAGGTAAAAAAAATTTCACATACATACACACACACACACACACACATATATATATATATATTTATTTATTTATTTTTTTTTTGAGGTTTTTAGCAAACTATCCCAAATGTGAAAGTTAGGCAGATTTGGAATAATATACAGAAGTCCAAGCATCACTCCAAGAAGAGAAATTTGGTCTTGACCACTAAGCAGCATTATCAAAGCAAGGGAAAAATATTTAAGAGATTTTTTTTTTGCAAGAAAAAAAAAAGATATAATTGTGTTTTGAAATCAATGGAGGTGATTAGGTTGTTATCACCTAATTGAAAGATTGAAAAAACATGAGGATCAGTGTTTAGAACACTGGTTATATATGATTGGAAGCTGGGGATGTTTGAACACTGCAAAGCCTCGTATGAGTAGGAGGAGTAGAGAGTGGTATCATGGGCAGTTTTGCCCATGATACATGTGGATAGGGAAGCTGTATCAAGCATTTGAAACAGTTTAATATCTATAACTCATCTACCTTTATATAGTGATCTGGTTCCCATCAGCATCCAGAGAGCTAATTGGTCTGCTTAGCAATTACTAGTGCAGCTAACACATGCCTACATCCACATTCACTAAGCTTGTTCCTCCATAGTCATTTTTCCAGACAGCAGATAATGGATCATCCCCCAGATATGGAGGGCAGCTGCAAGATAAGCAGAGTAATATCTGATGAACAAGCAGTCCCAGGCTAACAGCAGCACTGTCATGGGGTGATGGAGCAGTTCTGGAGCAAGGCATCTCAAACCAAAATGTTTGATATCTGTGATATGGAGCCCAATGCTGCCATTAACTAAGCATGCCTCTGGGGAGGTACCCAAAGATCAATTGTAGCAACTGCCCACCAGGCAAGGTGCAGATGGACAGGCATCTGCTTCATGTCAGGAACAGCCTCTCTTTACGTGATTGATGGTGGCCTGCACAGGTCCCCAGCTAGGAAGCAGCAGCTTTGATACTATTTACTCATTTCTCATGGTGTCCAAAGTACCATTGTTGGCATTTGAACCCTGAGGTGAGGCATTAGTTAAAAGCTGCTGCTTCCTAGACATAGAAGCTCGAACACTGCCTGGGTCAACAATTTTTGTGTACATAGCTTAGGCAGAGGGCTATGTTCAAAAAGTCCACTACAGTCATGAATGAAAACAGTTACACAAGAACACTGGGAATTGCCTTGACTATCCTCCAGTTCAACATCAAAGGATTTGCTAGATCAAAAGCAGAGGTTCTAAATAATATCCTTAACAGGCACAAAGTAGACATTGTTGGTCTACAAAAACTCACTATACTCTGCAAGGAAATATTACCATTCCTGGCTACACTCTTCTCACTGATAAATCTGATGAAAGACATGGCCTGGCAATCTATGCAAAAGCAAATTTAGAAAGAATTACTGAGTCTCTGGACCATTCACAAAGTAACTTTTTTGTTGATATCTTGCTGCACAGCCTCTCTACTTGACTGGCCAAGCCCTGCACTTCCTCAGCCAGCCCATCCTGGTATCATTTTTGGGGATTTCAACTAGTACAGTACATTATGAGGATACAATAATGACCACAATCCGGGCCTGCAACTGACAGACTGGATGTTAACAAATAGGCTCCATCTTCTCTATGACAGTAAGCAACCCAGAACCTTTAACTCTGGAAGATGGGAGTCAGAGACAATCCCCAACCTCTGTTTCAGCATCACTGATATGAAAGACCTTCTCTTACTTCAACCTATCAAGTGCTGCCTCCTTTTCCCCACAGCCAGCACATAGACCCTACCTAATTACTATGGGACTTATAATCTCCAGAATAAACAGGTTTCCAATAGCCAAAAAGAATATCAAGAAAGCAAAATGGCAAAAATTCACTGTGTTAATTAAAAACAACATCAATATAATTCCACCTACAGTTGATAGCTATGAAAGATTCACCAAAGCAGCTGGCAAGAAACAAATCCCAAGAAGATCAGAAAGATGCATGCGTGTGTGCGCATGCACGCATATACAATAGAACCATGCAGACAGTGCTTCTGCACGCTCAAGGCCCTTCGATGATAGCAGAAGAGCTCACTGACATGAAGAAATGAACACCCTCAACTTTACCAGATCAACATTATTGCCAAAATCTTAGCAGAACCCAAAATTTGCAGATACTAAAAATTTGTTGACTCTGGTTAACTGAACCAAAAATTAATTAAATTGGTTAATTGAACTGTCAATCTGTATATAATTTTGCTCATTAATTTCTTTTATTTTTACCTATACACTAAATAAATAATAAATAATTTTTTTTCTTTTACACGGTGATAAAATTCTTTTTAATTTCTTTTGGTTTGACTGCCTATCTTCTTTTGCTTTCCTCGCCACGGTCTCCACTCTCTTGGCCTGCTCTTTATACTACTCTTGAGCTTTGTCAACACATTCTTCTCACATGCTATTCATCCATTTAACTCTTGTATGATTTATTCTCTCAAATACTGGGATGCAATTAAATGTTGCTTCATTTCGACACCTTCTGATTAATTCCTAGGCACTGCTGATTTCTTTAACATGTCTTATGGTAATGCTCTCTCCTTAATTTTAATAAGGACTACCTGTATGAATGTAAAAAATGCAGAGTCCTAGTTACCTCTGGCAGTAGTGAGGAAATCAGAAGAAAGGAAGCAATCCACCACAATCCAACACAGTGAACAATGAGAGAAGAATTTGGCAATCCAATTGAAAAGAGTGGAAAGAAGAAATTAGACTGCAGTATCGTATGAACACCTATGTGTGTGGCTAAATACTTTGGATATGTCAAAGTGCAGCAATATGCATTTCTCCAAACTTTTTCATAGTCGTTTCCAATAGTGACATTAACTGGCAGGTTTCCATATTTATTGAAGAAGCTGACTACCAACTCTCTGCATTATTTCCAACAGAAGTAAGGTATGAGCAATTGGACAACAGCATTGAAGTATGAATTTTTCTTTTTTTGAATGGGCTGCATACAGGCCTCATTCCATGCTTTACAGTAGATGACAGATTATGTAGCTACTCTACAATTCTAAAGTACAAGTTTCGAGTGTAACCAGGATTAACCAGTATAACCAGAATTCTCTTAATGGCTTTCTAATGAAAGTAACATAATGAGCTGTTTTTGGTAAAGTGGAGATACATTGCAGAAGTAGGAAGAGAAAAATTATGCTGGAAGGGCAGCCTTATCTTTGAATGAGATAGCAATAATACCATCAAAATGTGAGAGAAGTAGAAACAAGAAATTTGCACTCACTTGCCTTGGAGAGGAACCAAAAGTTTCTAATGTGAGGAAGCTAGTTTTCTATTTGGCTTTTCAAAATCATATATATATACGGTCTGAAAAGTTCTCGGCCTAACAATGCAAAAACAAATTTATAATTTCAAAATTATTTTTATTTTTCAACATAATCACCCTTAAGACTAATACATTTATTCCAGCGATGCTCCAACGCCATTATCCCATCCCTGTAGTGGTTCTCAGTAAGATCTGCAAAATACCCCTCTACAGCAGCAATCACCTCTTGATTCAAAGAAAAATGCTGACCAGCAAGGGAGTGTTTTAGTTTTGGGAAGAGATCGAAGTCAGAGGGAGCCAAATCTGGGGAATAGAATGGATGTTCCAACAATTCATAGTGCAGATCCCTTAATTTTCCGATTGCCAAAACACCTTTGTGGGCAGGTGCATTGTCCTGATGAAAGATGATTTTTTTCTTCTGATCTGCAAACCGGGTCTTTTCTCATGAAGTTTTTCGTCTGATCTGGTTAAAAGATCAGAAGAATATTCCCCGGTTATTGTTTTACCCTTTTCAACATAATTAATAAACAAAATGCCTTTAGCACCCCAAAACACCGATGCCATGACCTTTCCTGCTGATGGAACCAACTTTGTCTTCTTTGGTGCTGAACAACCAACTTCTGTTCACTGTTTTGACTGCTGTTTGGATTCTGGTGTGTAATCTTGTGTGTAATCCAAGTCTCATCCATAGTAATAAATCAACGCACAAAATCAGTATTATTCTTGTTAAAACCCTCCAAGCACTGTTCAGAGATTTTCATGCAAGTGGGTTTTCGATCTGCTGTGAGCAAGCAGGGCACCCATCTTGTACAAAGCTTTTTAATTTGCAACTCTTCATGCAAAACATATCCTACACATTCTCTTAAAATACCTATAATCTCAGCCATTTCATGCACTTTGACTCGCTTTTCATCCAATATCATATTGTGCACTTGATCAATGATTTCTGGTGTTGTTACACTTTTTGGATGTCCTTCGCATGGATCATCTTCAAGGCTGGTAGGGCCACGTTTAAACTCAGCAGTCCCTTTCTTAATTGTCGAAAATGGAGGAGAAGAGTGCCCATAAACTTTTATGAACTTCGAATGAATTTCTTTTGGTGTTAAACCTTCTTTTACAAAGAATTTTTATAATTTCACAATACTCAATTTTATCCATTCCAAGGGATACAGACAACACTTTTGCTTCAGACAGCTGTATAAAACAAACTACTTGATAGAATAACTTGCAATTTCACATGGATGCTTATGACAGATGTACCAACTTAGAAGAAAAAGAATCTTGCCAATAGTGTTTCCATCTATGGTCGAGGCCAAGAACTTTTCAGATCATCCTCATATATATATATATATATATATATATATATATATATATATATAACAAGCCTTAAAGTACAAGCCATTAGAAAAAAGAAAACCAGGAAGTCCTCTTAAACGATTCAACAATGACTTCTAAGGCTGGAGCAGGCCATGCTAGGCCTAAATTCTTGATATGCATGATGATGATGATATATAATTTTTTTTCAGCTGTTGCAGTAGAGTTTTAGTTTTGAGGTTACTTGTGTTAATGCTGAATTATTTTCACAGACTGATTTGGAACAGTGAATTCTATAATTCAATCAAACCAGGTATTTGGTTTGCCAAGCGCTGTGGATGTCCCTAAGAAGAGCTCCTGATTCAGATAAGTTATTCTAGAAATAATTAATTATACATTCATAATTGTTTGAGTAAGAGCGGCTGTAAACATTGTGCGCTACCGGAATTATTGGTGTGGGGGATTTTTCTTGCCTAAACTTAATTACGAAATCGTTATTATTAGACCTAGTAACCTGCAGGGGGGGGGGAAATGAAGAACTGATGAATGCAAATATGAAATTGATGACAGAAAGTGTTAGTAACGATTGTGTTGCAAGTACACATTTGAAAGAGAGGAGAAAAAATGTTAAAAAATCAGGGGAAAAAAAGAGCAATTTGAAAACCATAACGGATGTTAAAAGGGACGAAAGTGAGGTGAGAGTGGTGGAAAGAAACGAAATTGAGAGAACGAATTCATCCTTCTTTGTTTCTGAAAGTACGGAAACAAAGAAGGATGAATGAGAGGGAAAGTGAGAAGAGGGGGTCGAGAGTTAGAAAGTTAGAAAGATTTAATGATAGAGAGAATCTGTCGCGAGATTCGGAAAGTGAATTGGATTGGATAAGGCAAGAAATGAAATGGATGCGGAATAAAATTAAGAGAATTCAGGTCAAAACTATTCAAATAAATCATGATGGCATGAAAGAGTTAACGAAAGACGAGCAAGTGGCGTTGTATGGCGACTCCATTATTAAAGGTCTGCTAGAGGATAAAATGCACAAGGTAAGTTTTCCAGGTGGTAAAATGAGTAGAGTGATTGAGGCACTGGATATGAGGCGGGAGCGAGCAAAAGAGTTAATCGTATTAATTGGTACAAATGATTTGAGAGTGAACAAAGAGCATGTCAGAATGAATGTCAGAGGCTGCTTGGAAAGATAAAAGAGAACAGTGTAACAGGAAGGGTAGTCAGTGTGTTGCCTAGGTATGATCGTGGTGAAATGAGGCGGAGAGCAAGGATTATGAATGATATTCTGGCTGAAATGTGTGAGGAGATGGGAATACAGTTTGTTAATGTGTGGAATGAGTTTGAGGGATGAAGTTGAGCTGTATGGGAGCGATGGACTGCATTTGAGTGGTTATGGTGTGAGTTGCTTGGAGAGACTGCTGCTAGAAGGTAGAGAAGTGAATAGAGAGAATGAATCAGATCGAGAGGGAAGTGATGTGGAAGAGCAGGAGAGTAAGACAGGAGAGATTGAAGAAGTGGAAATGAATGGGGAAGTGAGTGGTATGAGTATAGAAAATGAGAGAATAGGTGTGCAAGAGGAGCAGGGAAAAAGGAAGGCTCAGGGTGGACATGGGTACACAGCGTGAGAAAGGTGGATGCTCCAAGAGGAGGTGAAAGCATGTGTAGCCAGGAAAGAAAAGGGATGACCAGAGATCAAGAGGAAACAGATGAAACTGAAAAGGGTTCTAAAATGAAGAAGAAGAAAGGGAAATGGCCCCAGTAAAGCATGGAGAGATCACATCGAGTGAGTGGTATCAGTGGAACTAGCTGTAGATCCAGAAATGAGCTGTCATGTTTGTATACCAATGCTAGAAGTATAAGAAACAAGGCGGATGAAATGGTTGCACTAATTGCGTATGTTCACCCAAAGATTGTCAGAATAAGTGAGACATGGTTAGATGAGGACAACATCTTGACAGGATGTTGTCCTCATCTAACTGATGATAGAGAAAGAGTTATGTGAGAAATAGTGCCAGTGGATTTGAGGCAGTATGGTGTGAGATAGAGTTGAATAGAATCAAATACTTGGTGGGATGTTGTTATAGACCTGGTAATGTGGATGGTGGTGATAGTGAAATGTATAGTCAAATAAGCCAAGCAAATAAGAAAAGGGTGTTCATTATGGCTGATTTTAATTATGCCAATATAGACTGGAATGAAGAGATAGCAACCGGAACTAAAGAAAATGAGTTTCTTGAGTTTTTGAGGGATAACTACCTCAGACAATATGTAACAGAGGGCACACGAGGATTAAGGGTCTTGGATTTGATCATCTCATCAGAGGATGTAATTATAAATGAGGTGTCAAATCATCCACCAATTGGTGAGAGTGACCATGAGGTGATTACCTGGATGGTTGCCAGCAGTGCAAGGACCTCTGTGAAAAAATGGTATATGTGGAACTACAAGGGAGATGATTATGAAGAGCTCAGGAGACAGCTTGCGGGTGTAGCATGGAATTAGGAGTTAGCTGGAAAAGAGATCAATGCAGCTTCGAGGATTTTCAAAAACTATTTAGTAGATGCAATGTCTAAATGTATTCCAAGGGTGAGAAGGTTAAATAAGGTAGGTGTGAGATGGATGCATAAAGAGATTAAGCATTGAAATACAGAGAAAAAGGGCATTGTGGAGGCAGCATAAGAGAAGTGGAAGTAACCAATTTCATGAGGTCTACAAAGACCAGCAAGGAGGCTGACTTGGCTGGTGAGAGTAGCTAAAGAGAGGCATGAACAGCAGTTAGCTAATGAAGCCAAAAAGAATCCTAGGGAGTTCTTTCGATATGTAGTCAGCAAAAGAAAGAATGATTATTGAAGGATGATATTGATTGGAGGAAATGGTATAAAGACAGCTGTTTCAGAATGTGTGGTGGAGATAATTAATGAGCAGTTCATAAAGCTCTTTCAATCTTGTGAATGTGACTTCATGGACAGATTGAGAGCAGTTGATGATGGGGATGAGAGACTGACTGTAAGTGAGCAAGAGGTGTTTGGGGAGTTCAGTAAACTAGATGTAAATAAGGCTGTGGGACTTGATAATATATCACTGCATAGTCTGAAGAAATGTGCCAGAGAGTTGACACCTGCCTTGACATATTTTTTTTAATAGGAGTCTTGCACTTGGTCAAGTTCCTAAAGAGTGAATGGAGGGCAAAATTGTGCCACTTCATAAAGGAGGTGATTGAACTCAAGTATCAAACTATAGGCCTATCTCTGTGTCAGGTGTTGTGGTTAAGTTGTTGGAGAAGCTTGTGAGAACTAGGATCCAGAGTTGGGTTGACAACAATGGGATAATCTTTGATGGACAGCATGGATTTGCAAAAGGGAGGTCATGTTTTAGTAATCTACTTACTTATTACAATAAAGTGACTGCTTCCTTGGACAGAGGAGAATGATACACAGTAATATACTTGGATTTCGCAAAGACTTTTGATAGAGTACCTCGTGATAAGTTGACAGTCAAACTAGAGCAGATGGGGTTGGATATTAGATTAGTGCATTGGATTGGAGACTGGCTATCTGATAGGTATCAACAAGTTGTGTATGGGGGTGTGATATCCAGGAAAAGGAAAGTCAGTAGTGGAGTGCCTCAGGGATCTGTTTTAGGGACATTACTATTTAACTTGTATATTAATATTATTGGTAAAGATTTGGATGGAGATATTCAGTTGTTTGCAGATGATGCAAAGTTAGGACGAACCATAAAGAGTAGTGAAGATGTTGTGGCCTTGCAAGAAGACTTGAATAAATTGAGTGATTGAGCAAGCAAATGGGGGATGTGAGTTCAATGTTGCAAAATGTAAGGTTTTAAATTTTGGAAAACAAAGATGGGATGCAGAATTTATGCTTGGTGAGAATATATTGTTGGAGGTAGAGGAAATAAGAGATCTGGGGGTGATAGTGGATAAGGATCTAAAATTTAGGGGACATATCGCCAAAATTGTGAAGACAACACAAAAGGCTGTTGGGAATGATGCGGATGACGTGTAGAAGTAGGGAGATTCTTGTTCCGTTGTATAAGGCTTTGATTAGGCCACACATGGACTATTTTGCTAAGATTTGGTCACTGGGTTTTCAAAAGGATGAAGAGATGTTGGAAAGGGTCCAAAGGTGACTGACTAAGGTAGTTTCTGACCTCTGGAATGTCGAGTATGAAGAAAGATTGAGAAGATATAATTTGCAGAGTCTGGTGGACAGGAGGAAGAGGGGAGATATGACAGAGACCTACAAGTTGGTAAGGGGTTGTTATAAGATCAATGGTGGAGAAGTTCTACAGAGAATAGTGTGAGATCAGGGGAGAACCAGAGGTCATCCCTGGAAACTGTATAAAGAGGATGTGAGTAGGGGAGTGAGAGGTAGGTTTTTTCCGTGCAGGGTTGTGAATGATTGGAATGCCTTGCCTGAGAGTGTGGTGTCTGCAAGGAGTTTGAGTGTATTTATGACATGGTATGATGAGATGTGTGTGTGATAAAAGGACCTTGCAGATGAGTCTTTGACTCCATGAGGTCTTGGGAAATAATAATAATAATAATAATAAAACCATCAATAGTAATCAGACTATGGGAGTCAAAGGGATTAGTATGTGGTTTCAAAGATACACATTTTGCTGACAGATGTGCAATATTAAAATTTGGGAAATGTTATTTATTCCTACCTAATATGATGTATGCATGTGCTCTGCATGACTCCTGGATAAAATTTTTATTTTTACAACTAAATTATGCAAAGGCAAAAAATCAAGTTCCCAATGCTTTCAAACTGGGACCAGCTTAGGAAGATAACCATAACAGAAAACATTGGTCCTCCATGATTTCTGGGGATTAGGTGTGAGACTGATGACCCTATCTTTGAAAAATTTACCTTATCACAAAATCTGAAGAAAGAATAACTGCAGGATGAACTGAACAATAATAAAATGCCAAATGTTTTAATGATTTGAGAATTGGATCATGGAACATACTTTTTCCTTATCAGTACAGAGCCTTAAGAATGCTGCTGGATTACAATAATATCACCAAGATGTGAAAGAAGTAAAAACAAGTAATCTGCACTCAATGGCCTTGAAAAGGAACCAAAAGGTTCAATTGTGTCAGTAGGCTAGTTTTCTATTTGGCTTTTCAAGATCACAAATCTATCTATCTATCCTTGTCGTCCGTCCTAGGATTGGTTGAGTCCCCTCCTAATGAAGAGTTACTGGCATATTAATGCAGCTGGTTTGCCACTCCTCTGCTACATCTCCTAATGGTGAGATTCATGTAATCTGTGTATGTTCACAGGGGCTGGTTTGCCCACTTGTGGGATGAAAAACCTCAGATAGACTGGGGGGGGGGGACATTGCTGTCCATGCCCAAGACCGGCTAACTTGGCTATGGTTGAGGAAGATCCTTGAGCTCCTCATGTCATCAACGGGAATCGAACCTTGGACACTTCTCTCCCAGCCATATGGTTGCGAAGCGCATAGCCACTAGGCTAACCACGCAGACAAATCACTTATATATAAATAATTTTTTGTTGTTGTTGTTGCAACTGCAATATAGGCAGAGTGCAAAGCTGGAGTTTTAGTTTTGAGCTACTTGTGCTAATGGATAAATATAAGTTACATATCGCTGCTATAAAAGAAATGGGATGAACAGTAGAAGGGATCATAAAAAAGAAGAATCACATTATATTTTATAGCTGCCAAAAAAATCACACATCTGGAACAGGCTCAATGTAAACAAGAGAATAAAACATCTTATCCTAAAATTCAAGGTAAAATCATCTAGAATATATAGATTATGATACAGTTTTATCTGTGTACATTCTCCAACTGAAGAGTTGGAGAATGAGGCCAAAAACTATCTCTTTTATGCAGTGACATAGCTGGGGGGGGGGGGGGCGGTCTGCCCTGGGTGGCACTTTTCATGTGAGACACGATTTTATTTTTCAACGATTCTTCTATTTATATTAACTTAGTAATTTTATAACTTAATTAATAATTAGTTTTCAACAACTACACTTACAACTAAAATAAACATAAAAATAGTGTTTTAATTTTTTTCCTTTTGACATCATTTTGACTTTTTGTAATATTTTTGGTGTGTATTGAGAGGGGCGGCAAACTCAGGGACCACCCCGGGCAGCAAAAGCTCTAGCTATGCCACTGCTTTTATTATGCTTTAGATAAGATCTATAGAGAATGCCCAAGAAGGGATATTAAAATTATTATTGGCGATTTGAGTACCAAGATAGGCAAAGAGGATATATACAGGCCAATCACTGGGAAATATAGTTTACATAATGAGTCCAGTGATAACGGGAACAGATTGATTAACTTTGCTTCTTTAAGAAACATGGCTGTTGGCAGTTCTGTATCTAGACAGGTGCCCAGGACAAAGAAACCTGAAATGGGTATCAAAAAAAATAATCAGTATTATATAGTTTCATTTTCAAATTTAAAATTTTTCTGCCATGGGGGCCATGGGTTTCATGGGGCCAATTCCATAATGTTTTTGGTTAAAATTAAAAATTAACTGATCTATTTGTATTGTATTTGGTTTTTATTTATTTTCCAAAAAATGGGGGAGGGGGGGGCAAAAGTAAAATCTTGCACAGGACCTATGAAAAGTTAGTTACAGCACTTGTTGTTGATAGTACGATGTTTAATCATAAAGAGATTCATAAAATGACCTGGAAGTCTCTCAAATTGATCACCTCCTAATAGATGCAAGACACTTCCAATGTGCAAGACCATCCAATTTGATGGATGTGAGATCCTATAGAGGGCAAATACTGACTTGACTTGATCGCAATTTAGTTATATCAAAGATTAGAAGCAGAATCTCAAATGCAAGGAAGATGTATAGATTCCCATGCAGAAAGTTTAATAATGCAAGACTGAAGGAATTAGAAGTAAAAAACAAAGGTGGAGAAAGAATTAATGATTAATCTAACCTGTCTAATAATCTAACCAATAATGAATGTTTTTTTTTCTTTTTATTAAATGTTGAGCCCATACATGAAAGGTTGGTTGATCTACCATATATGGATAGTGGGTTGGGAAAGGAGAAACTTGTTCACATTTGCTTTAAAAGCCTGTATATTGTATTTCTTGGGAAATACATCAGGGAGGAATTTGTTCTATGGGTTTCATTGGTGTAATGTGAAGGTTGTGTGACAGCTGTATGTGTTCCAAAGGGCTTAGTACTGAGTGAGGAAATTATTGATGCGATTTCAGATGAACATTTGCCATGGAAATATTTATTGATGTTGAAAGTTTTTCTACTTAGTTATACTATAAATTAAAGAAGCCAAGAAATCATATTCTTGGTTTAATCCTTTATCCCTCCCTTCCAATAATGCATAGCATTATACACGTCCATCCATAAGGATATGTGCTTTGCATTATGGAATACTAAGACAATTGATGTAACGTCCTTAGTCTCTATATATGAGTTGCCCAGTTGTGAAGTTACTTTAAGTGCAGACTTTGTTTGCTTACACTTGGATAAAGGATTAAACCAAGAATATAATTTCTTGGCTTCTTTAATTTATATTTATAAAATACACAAGTTGCAGAGACCAAACATCTGTGTGAAAGTGGGGAGAGTGAGATGGTAAGAGATGGGTCATTTATCAATCTAATATTGCTCTCTCCTGTATCAAGTGAAGCTTCAGCTTTTAGGAATATCAAATATTACTCTCATTCCAAATGTGAGAGAAGTATTTGATTCGATAGCTGGGCAGATTTGTGATTTGTATAATGTTAACAGCTGTACAGAGAGGAAGTAACATCTTGAGTGACAGAAAAATCCTAGTTTTTTTGAAGCTGAGGATACAACAGTTGTGATGTGTTTATATCAAGAGAGGTTTGATGTCAGGGTAATTCCAAGAAAAGAAATATCAAATTGTCTGGAAATCTGGGTATCGTCAAAAAGAATACTGGAAAAAAAAAAGGTTCTTTTTTATGAGAAATAAGACAGAACTGGGTTTTATTAGCACTGAAATTGATGAGGTTATCTGAACCCCATTGGAGGATGGCTTGGAGATCAGAACTGAGGGTGGTAATGGTTGCTGTTCTGTAGGTTGAAGTGAGTTGTGTAGAGTAAAGTTTATCAAATGAAAGGGAGAAGTGTAATGTGTGCTGTCATCTGCAAAAAGATGTAATGGGTTAGAGGTCAACTGGAATAGATCATTGATATATAGCAGGAAGAGAGTTGTGAGAGGAAAGAACCTTCTGGAACCCTGGCATTAGTTGAATGGTGAGAGGATAAGGAACCATCCACATCACACATAGTGGGCGTCCAAACAGAAAGCTGGCAATCTAACTACAGAAGTCCTGAGACAGACCAAATGAATGTAGTTTGCTTAGTAAGGCTTTGTGCCAGACCCAGTCAAAAGCTTTAGAGATATCAAGTGCAACTACTTGAGATTCATCGAACCTCTCCATGGCATTTGTCCAGAGATGGATGATATATGTGAGCAGATCTCCTGTTGATCGGCAGCGAAGGAATTCATACTAGTGGTCATTTATTAGGTGAGCACCTTCAAGGAAGTGTAGGAGTTTCGAATTGCTGATTGTTTTTCCCATTATTTCAGACAAGACTGAGGTGAGTAAGACAGGGCAGTAGTTAGATGGCAGTGATTTGTCACCCTTCTTGAAAATGCATTGAATACAGACCAATTTCTAGGCGCTGTGGGATTTATATCAGTGGAATAAGAGCATATACAGATGACTTAGGATAGGAGTCAGTTATGGTGCACAAACTTTCAATAACAAAACCACAAATACCAATATTTTATATTTAGTCAAGCCATATTTTCATATGGTTCCCTGACATGCAGGGGCAAATTCTCCATGCTTGCTATGCTTGCTGGCAAGCACATTATTTGAGAAAGAAGTAATATTTATTTGTTAATAAATGCATGCATTTATAAGCATTCCATTTAGGCTTTTATTTTTGTAGACAGAAGACGTCTTAAGTTTGCCTGGCAATAATTGAGCTTTGCATTTATTTTACAAATGATAGAATACCATTTGTAAAATAAATGTTGTATTTGTATGATTAAATGTGCATAAATTTTTAAATATATAGTTTTAAATGGGTCAGTAATTCATTATTCTGCTAATCAGGCTTCAATCACACCTCTCAGTCCCTGAATGATAACAAGAGCAAGCATGAATTTCAAGACCAGCATTCGCTCCTGAGTCAGGAACATGACTACTCAACGAGCAGTTAATTTCAATTCCATAAAAGTCTAATATCTGGAAATCCAATCTCATCACTACAAATACCAATATCCATATTTAGTCAAGTCATATTTCCATATGGTACCTTGACATGTAACATGACTAATCAACGAGCAGTTAATATCATCAATAGCTTTGGGGCAACATGCCTTTGATCAATATTAGGATACACATCGCAAATCACATTCCAAATACTGTCATTCTTGAAGAAAGTCAGCAAGATCCCTAATAGAAACAATTCAGAAAAAGTCAGCTGAGATGGTTGGGACACCAACTTAGACATCCACCTATGTTGACCACTCTTCCTCCCTACAAGAAACTAATGGACACAGAGGAAGAGGAGGATCAAGGAACAAGTTTTGGCAATATATAAGCAAACTTCTTTTTGAAGATGAGACTCAATAAAATATAACATTTACAATTTGGCACAAAACAGAGCAACTTGGCTCACGTTCATTTCACAGATTTTATCTCTATGAGTTGTTATATGAATATTTCTGTATATATTTTATCATCATCATCGGCTCGACAGCCCTACGTGGGCCCTGGCTTTCTTCAGAAACTTCCACCAGCCTTCCTTATTCAATGACAAACTCTTCCAATTTTTGACTCCTAAAATCTTAATATCTTGCATCACTCCATCTTCCCAATTTAATTTAGATCTTCCAATTTTTGTTTTTCCTTCCGACTTAGCATTAAACATCTTCTTAACTATTCTATTACTATCCATGAATATAATGTGTCCAGCTCAACTTAATCTATTTATTTTTATGTACCTAATAATAATGTCTGGCTCATTAAATAATCTGTATAGCTCATGGTTATATCTTTTCCTCCACACACCAATCCTTTGTACTGCTCCAAAAATATATTTGAGAACTCTTCTTTCAAACAGGCCTAGCAATTTTTCATCTGCCATTGATAATACCCAGTTTTCAGAGTCATAAGTTAACATTGGTCTTACAAGTATTTTGTACATCGTTATCTTTGTTTTTCTTGAGATCAGATGTGACGTTAGGTGTTTCCTAAGTCCACAAAAGCATCTATTTGCAGAAAGAACATGCCTCTGAATCTCAGTACTGATATAATTTTTCCAATTAACTTCTGATCCCAAGTTTATATAACTATCTACAATTTCAAATTTATAGGAACCAATTTCAATCTGAGAAGGATTATTATCACAGATCTTTCTAGTTACTGGCATATACTTTGTTTTTCCTTTGGTTAATTTGCAAATTTATCTTCTTTGCCACATTTTCTAAACCGATGAAAGTTTCTTCCATTGCTTTTCATATCCTTCCAATAAAAGCGATATCATCTGCATATGCCATAATTTGTACGGATTTGTAGAAAATAGTTCCCCTTGTATTAATTATTAATGCCAGTATCTCTGAAAACCTTTACAAGTGCTATGTTAAACAGTAAGCAAGCTAAGCCATCGGCTTGTCGAACACCGTTTTTTATATATATTGGATCAGACAACATGTTCTGAATTTTGATTTGACGAGTATTTCTCATTGTAACTTTAACTACAGCAATAAGTTTTTGTGGAATCTGTAGTTCCTTCATTACAATAAATAAGTTAAATCTATCTATGCTATCATATGCAGCTCTAAAATCTATGAAAAGGTGGTGTGTTTCAATTCCAATTCATTACATTTTTCAAATAAACGGCAATATTAAAAATCTGATAATTTGTAGATCTTCCTTGATGGAATCCACACTGATAATCGAAAATAACATTCTCTACATAGGGATAAAGTCTCTTAAATAGAATGTTAGAGAAAATTTTATAAGTTGTACATAGAAAATTAATCCCTCTATAGTTAAAACAGACAATCTGGAACTGTCAACCTGGATAAGGGGGTGGACACTCTACTTCTCTGGTGTGAGCCTGACAATGTCTGCTCAGGTGGGTGTGGGGATACTCATAAGCTCCCAGCTGTCAGACTGTGTTGCTGAGTGGATCCCACTGGAGGGGATGGGTATGTGTGTTAAGGCTTCAGGTGAAAAACCATGATTTGGCTGTGATGCACCTAATCTGGAGTCAGAATACTCTGTCTTCCTAGAAGAAGTGGATGCTGCTTTTGACAGTGGCAGACATGGAAACAGTCCTGCTAATGGGTGACTTCAATGCACACGTTGGAACAGATGACCAGACATGGAGGGGTGTGGTTGGGAGGAACGGCCCCCTGACCTTAATGCGAATGGGTTGAAATGATTGGACTTCTGCTGTAACAGCTTGTCCATAATGAATACCTTCTTCCAGCACCAAGAAGTCCATAAGTATACCTGATACAGGGATACACTAGAACAAAGGTCTCTGATTGACTTCTTTATAGTCTCAGCAGACCTATTTTCCTCAGTGCTGGATGTTCATGTGAGAAGAGGGGCAGAACTGTCAACTGACCACCACCTTGTTGTATGCACTCTACAGCTTCAGAAACCAGATGCTACCATCAACGCTGGTAGGCCTAAGCAGCTATACCGCGTGAAATGGGAGGCATTGGAAAATGAGGCTGTGAGGAAAAATTTTGCAGATGGCATTTTCTCCAGGTTCAAAGAGATTCCCAAGCATACTGCAGATGTTGAGGAGGAGTGGAAGCTGTTCAGAACAGCTGTCACTGCCTCTGCACTCTCGTGCTGTGGCAGAAAGCGGCTCAGCATGGCAATGGGCAGTGAGAAAAGGACACCTTGGTGAAACCAAGAAGTCCAAAAAACTGTCCGGACAAAAAAGGCGTCCTACCTAGGGTCATGTCACCTGAGATGCATTTGCGGTATGCTGAGGCATGAAAAGCTGCTGCTGAGGCAGTAAAGACAGCAAAGCAGAAGGCTTGGGAATCCTTTGGAGAAAGATTAGACTCATCCTATGCAAATGCAAACAAAGTATTCTGGCAGACCATCTGTCGCCTTCGAGGGAGGAAATCATGCACAGCAAGTGCAATTAAGGCCTCTGATGGTGCACTTTTAACAACAGAGAAGAATATCCTCCACGGATGGAGGGAATACTTTGAGAGCCTTCTTAACCGGGGTGGCCCAGCAGTTATGGACATCCAAGAGGTGCAGATCGGGGCAATGACTAGTCTCACAGCAGAAGATGCCCATTTAGCAATAAAATTAGCTAAAATCAGGCAAGGCTGCTGGCGATGATGAAATTTGGCCCGAAATGCTAAAAGCCTTAAATCGAGATGGTGTTCTCTGGCTGACTTGAGTGTGTCAGGCTGCTTGGATGTCTGGACGAACACCAAAGCAATGGCAGACAGGCATAATAATACCAGTCTTCAAGAAGGAAGACTAGAGAGATTACAGCAACTGTTGTGGCATCTCTCTGCTCAGCTTGCCTGGGAAAGTATATGCTAGGTGCTTGGAAAGAAGGTGCAGGAACATAGTTGAGTCAAAGTTCCAATGTGGCTTTTGTCCTGGTAGAAGCACAAATGACCAAATCTTCACTTTAAGGCAAGTCTTTGAGAAATCTTGGGAATATGCCAAGAATGCTACACATGTTTTGTGGACTTGGAGAAGGCATATGACCGGGTTCCTCGGGATAAGCTTTGGCAAGTAGTAGAGGAGTATGGATTGGATGGCCAACTATTAGCTGCCATCAAGTCCCTGTATGAATGCCCAGAGTTTTGTGTCAGGGTAAACAGCACAAAGTCTGAACCTTTCACAGTCTCTGTTGGCCTCCGCCAAGGGTGTGTTCTGTCACTCCTCCTTTTCATAATATTTATGGACTGGATTGATAGGCACAGTTGAGGCAGTGAGTGTGTCAGAATTGGAAGATGTAGCATTGAACGTCTGCTTTTTGTAGATGACCTAGTTCTGCTTAGCTCTTCCACAGATGATCTCCAGCGGACCCTGGATAGGTTTGTAGCTGTTTGTGCAGATGCTGGAATGAAGATCAGTGTGGCCAAAACTGAAACATTTGTGGTCTCAAGACAACCATCCCAGTGCACTCTACATGTAAGTGGAGTCCCAATGAGGCAGGTGGAGAAGTTTAAATACCTTGGGTCCATATTCACGAATGATGGAAAGTGGGACGTAGAGCTAGATACTAGCAAGCTCAATATTGCGGGGGCTTGGCCGTTCGGTAGTATTGAAGCAGGAGTTAAGTCAGAAGGCAAAACTGGCTGTCTTCAATACAGTCTATGTCCCCATCCTCACCTATGGTCACGAGAGTTGAGTAATGACTGAAAGAATGCGAACACGAATCCAAGCGGCTGAAATTAGATTCCTTCGAGGGGTTGTGGGGCTGACAAGACTCGACAGAGTCAGAAGCTCTGCAATTCGGGAAGCCCTCAATACTCAACCACTGCTTCTCCGTGTTGAGCGATCACAGTTACGGGCACCTGGTCAGAATGCCACAAGAGAGAGGCTCCCTCAGCAGGCCCTCTTTGCCAAACCAGAGGGTGGGAGACCACGTGGAAGGCCAAGGACTCGCTGGATAGATTATATCCAAAACCTTGGATGGACGTTTGGGAATCCCACCAGAACACCTGAGCTTGGTGGCAGAGGATTGTGACCATTGGAAGTTCCTCTTGCAGCTGTTGCCCCCACAACCCAATTAGGAAAGGTGGGCCTTGAAGATGTATGTATGTATGTAGTAGAACATACAGAAAATTAATCCCTCTATAGTTAGAACATATCATTAATATCCTTTCTTATGGATGGGGCATATGATGCTCAGATTCCGTTTGTCTGGAATTGTTTCATTAATCCAGATTTTGTTGATAAGTTGACACAGCTGCTTGAAATATTCTGTACCTGCACTTTTAATTAATTCTGCTTGTAGCCTATCCATTCCTGGGGCCTTATTGTTCTTAAGTTTTTTTGTTTTTTTTTATAGCTGCCTCCACTTCTGCATCTGTTGGTACTGGTTCAACTACTTCTAGAACTTGGCTCTTCGATATCATCTAATTGACCAGATATATTTGAACTCAATAGGTCATCGAAATGCTCTGCCCATCTTCCTAGTATCATTTCATTCTCACCCAAAATTATACCCTCCTAACCCCTACATAAAGTTGTTCTAGGCTGGAAATCTTTTTGACTACCATTTTAACTTTTGATAGAAACATCTGCTTTCATTCATACTTCTGAGATGTTCCAATTCCTTAAATTCATCCTCGTAGTAGTTCTTCTTTCTATTCTTATGCACTCTTTTTTCTTCTTTTCTAGCCAAACAATATTCCTCCATGGCTTTACGAGTGTGGTTCCTCTGCTGCATTTGTTTATATGCCTCATTTTTTAATGCATATTCACATTCTGTATCAAACCAATAGTTATACTTAACTCTACTGACTTTTCCTAATACTATGTCTGCTGTTGTAACTATGGCATCCCTAAGAACATCCCAATCTTAATAAACTTTCTAGTATGGGCCCCATATATCTTCATTGCATTAGAGATTTTGCTTTTAAACTTTGATATAATCAAATAGTGATCAGAATCAATATTTGTTCCTCTGTAGGTTCTAACATCCATCAAATTGGAAAGGTGTCTTGAATCTATTAAAAGATGATCAATTAGGTTAAAGGTGTCTCCATCAGGAGACTTCCAGGTCATTTTATGAACATCTTTATGATTAAACATTGTACTACCAATAACCATATTTCTTGCAGAAGCAAAGTTAATCAGCTAGTCCCATTAACATTAGTTTCATCATGTTAACTATATTACCCAATGGTTGGCCTGTATGTATCCTGTTAGCCTATCTTGGCATTTAAAACACCTATAATAATTTGTACATCCGTCTTCGGACATTCCCCATAGATCTTATCTAAATCATTATAAAACAACTCTTTTTCAGCATCATTCTTTTCTTCAGTTGGAGCATGTACACTGATACAACTGTAGTTAAAAAACTGTTGCTTAATTTGTAACCTACACATTCGAGGAGAGTTTGTGCTGAAGTCCATGATAAGAAGTTTTATCCTCTTGTTTACAATGAAACCTGTTCTAAATATGTAATCTTTCTTTTGGCAGCTATAAAAAAATAATATGATTTTTCTTTTCCATAATTCCCTCTCCTGTCCATCTCATTTCTTGTATAGCTGTAACAAGCATCCTGTATTTATCCAATTGCTCCAGCAGCATTTTTAAAGCTCCAGATCAGTAAAGAGAAAGTATGTTCCGTGATCCAATTTTCAAATCCTCAATATATTTGCCATTTTGTAGCCATTTAGTCCATCTAGCAGTTATTTCTTTAGATTTCATGACAAGTTGTTTTGTTTTTTTTTCAGGGTGGAGTCGTCAGCCCCAAGCCCAATCCCAACCTCTGGAGGAATAGGCCTCCGTATTTATGACCCCCAGAGATAGGGTTAACCAGCTAACCCCCAGGCATTGGGTACCGATTTTAGTCACCTTGTATGATATACATGGGCTACAGTGGGGCTATTCTTATTCCCCAGCTGCTACATGGGGATCTGTATATATTTCCCTAATCATAAATGAATATACTTACAAATAAATGTATAATAGTCTGTAATATTTAAATGCTTGCACATGCTTTAATGACAAACATTCACTTGTCCTCCCACCATCATTCATCACAAAAGATGGAGATTATCAAGTCTCATTCGAAAACCACAGAAATATACTATAGTTTTCAAATAAACTTTTATTTAATTTTTATTGCATGTGTAAGCCATTTAAATAAATTATTCAAATAAAACTTTTACATACCATCTGTTCGTCTGATTCCCTTTTGATAGATGAACTGAATAAAATTAAAAGCAATCTGATGTGTAATCAATACAACAAAACTACCATTAAAAAATAATTGATAATTATCATCCATATACCAGACTACAATCCAATGGGAAAAGAATTTCAATACCCTACCTTAAAGGAACCTCTGAACGAACAGCAAAGATTCTTCATAAATTCAATATATATGCTTCCTTCAAATCAGCTCAGAAACTATCTTCCTTCCTACGTTCTACAAAGGACACACTACCACCTCTTTTTTTACGAGGTGTCTCATCAAGTACCTTGCTCATATCATCTTTGCTATTTTGGACAGACTGGCTATTCTGCCTTGATTAGAATCGAAGCACATCAAGACTATATTACATTTATGGAATCTGGAGAGTATGGCCTTGCTTCTCACCCTACTGACACAAGGGACTTCTTTGCAACCAGACAAACTTTTTCATTCAAGAAAATTCTAATTTGATAATCTTTTCTTTGAAACATGTGAAATGTTACACAATTGTCTGAACCTCAACAGATCAGACTACATTCCAATTTTTAAGTTTTGGGAAGCAATCGCTATTAATTTTTCATAAGTTTTTAAATTAATAATAATTTACATTTTTTTTTTATCTACACAACTTTATACAATTGTTCCTTTGAACTCTAATAGTGTAATCATATACTTCAGCTCAGGCTGAAAAGTGAGCTAGTATACACGATTATTGACTCATTATTGTGATTCATGTTTTGAATGTAGTTAACAATCTGTCTCCCTGGTGATGTCCATGTAATGATGGATGAAATATATTAGAGTTTTTGAATAAAATTCTATATAATTTTTGTTAAATGTGTAAGCCACGAAAGTTATTTAAATATGTCTAGTACACATATTCCATTAAAACTATTTAATAGTCTGTGAAATAACTGAATTATCACACTAAACATTTTTATAGAACAATATAGAAAGCTTAGCATGCAAATTATATAATTAAACAAGAGATCAGTTTACTTACATCTGTTGTAAGAGGTAAGCCCAACAGGCAATATATGATACAAGCAACAAGTGCAACTAACCATTTATAGCGACGGAACTTTGGAAACCTATCTCTAAGTGCACTTAGCACTGTTTCAAGTTGAGCCATCTGAAATATGATTTCATCAATTAATACCAAATGACTATTAGCAATAAGTATTGCTATGACTAATTACACCTTTCATAATATCTACTGGTATTTCTATAATTTACGTTTGCCGTGACTTCAAATACAAGTGGATTACTTAGAGGAAAGAGGAAATATAACATAGTTAATCAACGTAAACTGAAATTGATGCAATAAACAATCAAAATAGAAGGGAAAGGAAGTGTTATAAAGGTAATCAAATGTCAGAAAAATCATATAATAATAATGCTAAAGAAACAAAAATTGCAGACAATATGGTATTCAGATAAATTTTGTCATTTAGCATTCTATAACTCAACATGCTTTGGTAACTAATGGGCACTCTGTTATTTTATACGATACACTATCTGACCAAAAATATCTGGATGCCTGCCAATCTCAACTCTCATTCTAACACGAAATGCATTAATGTGGAGTTGATCCACCCACCCACTGCTGCTGTAACAGCCTTCAATCTTTGGGAAGGCTTTCCATTGTTGTGCTAATTTCCTTCCATTTTTCCAGAACAGCATAAGCAAGGTTGGTCACTGATATTAGACAATTTGGCCTGGCTCAAAATTGCAACATTTCAATTCATCCCATAAGTGTTCAATGGACTTGATATTAGGGCTCTGTGCAGGCCATCAACTTCTTTAACATCAAAACTCACCAAATCATTCCTGCGCAGAAATCACTTTGCAGATGGGTGCACTGTTGTGTTGATACATGAAACGACAAAGAATTTGTAGATCAATTTTTGGCATTGCAACCATTGGACAGGAAAGTTTGGCAAAAAAAAGTCGAATTCAGCTGTAAGGGAAGCCTGGTTAGAACAGAGGTTGGAGGCTCTGTTGAGAAGGGTTTTGATGAAACCATATTGGTGAGTTTAGTATGTATCTATGTATGTGGTGAGTTACCAGAGACGAGTGGCAACTGAATTTTCAACCTCATTCTACACACGTTCAAAATATATTGCCTTATTTTCTTTCCATAATTTTTTTTTCCCCATTCACTATTAAGTTATTCATTCACAGCAACCTCCAATGAGTGTAATAAATTATTTTCAACTAGGAGATGTAATTAATAACTTAATTCCTTCTTGGACTGTATGTCCCTGCCAAAAGCTAGCTTGCACAAAGATACCATCAAAGTTATGCATTGCTGCTGTTTCAGAAATATAAACTAATCTCAATCTCTGACAACAGGTGGAACTATTTATCTCTCATCCTCTGTTGTAAATTTATGCTTACTCTGTGTTTGCAGATTTATTTTGAAATAAATAGTTATTTCAAATATGGTGTTCAGATAAATTTTGTCATTTACAATTCTATAATTATACATGCTTTGGTAACTAATGGCATTCTGTTTTTTTATATGATACACTATCTGACCTCACTTGCAAGTTACGCAAAATAACTTGCAAGTTATTTTGCATAACTTGCAAGTGATGGGTTGCATTTAAATGGCTTTGGAGTGAGTGCACTGGAGAAAGTGTTGCTGTATAGAAATATGGTTTGTGATGCGTGCAAGAGATCAGAAGAAAGAGATGAAGGGAAATATCAGGAAAGTGGTATTGAATAGACAGAGGTGCTTGGCAGTGGAAACAGTAGTAATGTGAGAGATGAAGAGAGAACAGGAATGCAAGAGGAACAGGAAACGGAGGGAGCTTGGATGGATAAGGAGCATGAGATTGTTAAGAGGAGATCATGTTTCACTAACTTACTTATGTACTATAACAAGGTGACAAATACCTTGACAGGGGAGATGTATACACAGTGGTGTACTCAGATTTTGTAAAGGCTTTTGATAGACTGCCACACATAACAAGCTCTTAAATGAATTGAAACAGATGGGAATGGATAACAGCCTTCTCAGCTGGATCAGTGACTGGCTGTGGGATAGGTATCAGAAAGTTGTATATTGGGTGCAGTATCCTATTCCGAAGAGAAAGATGACTAGTGGTGTGCCGCAGGGATCAGTTTTGTGACCATTGTTGTTCAATTTGTATGTTAATGATATTGGGGATGGGTTTAACTAGTGATATGCTGCTGTTTACAGATGATATAAAACTGGGGAGAGCAGAATCAAGCAGATGTTATGGCCTTACAAGAGGACTTGAATGGAATGCATGAATGAGCAGGTAAGTGGAACGGTCAGTTCAATGTTGCAAAGTATAAGATTTTGAGATTTGGTAAGCAATGATGGGATGCAAAGTATACACTTTGTGGGGAAACTTTAAAGGAAGGAGAGGAGATGAGAGATCTAGGAGTGATGGTGGACATGGACCTGAAATTTCACTAGTTGTGAAAACATCACATCTGATAATGGCATAATTGGATGCAGAGGACCCTGACATGCAGAAATAGAGAGGCTATGATGCCAGTGTATAAGGCCTTGATCAGGCCTCATATGGATTATTGTGCACAGATTTGGTCACCGGGTTTTCATGGTGATGAGAATATGTTGGAAAGGGTCCAGAGAAGATTCACAAAGGTGATCAGTGGTTTATGCAATGTGGAGTATGAGGACAGATTGAGAAAATGTAAGTTGCAGTGCCTTGTGAATAGGAGGAAAGGGGAGATATGATTGAGACATAAGCTAGTCAGTGGTTGTTATAGAGATTTTCATAGTATGGGAGAGGGGATATAACAAGAGGCTATCGCTGGAAACTATATAAGAAGAGTGTGAGTAGAGGAGAAAGGAGTAGGTTCTTTGCATTGAGAGTGGTTGATGAGTGGAATGCATTGCCTGATTTTGTTATGAATGTAGACACATTGAATCAGTTTAAGGCACAGTTGGATGAGCACTGTGTGCCATAGTGTGTACCTCCCATGATGAGTCTCTGACTCCATGGAGGTCAGATTTTTATAAAAACCAGAGACACCATTAAATGAAAAAATTAAAAAAAAATTAAGAAAATGATTTTAATTTATTTCACTGCAAACTGTAATTCTCCCAACACCCTCTTTATCCTTAAGTAGGTATGCAGTTGTGGTGTAGTAGTGGCGTAAGGTTATTTTCACAATTTAAAACATGAATTAATTTAGTGTAATTATTACATGAACATTTTATATGATGAAAAGTCTTTTTAATAGTGTTATTTAAATTAAAAAAAATATATACAATTATCTTGCAAAGATAAGTCAGAGGCCAGATCGCATTATTGACATGACTGTGAAGAGTTAGTCTGGCTCCATTACAGAAAATGTTGGCCATTTTCTGTAAACTTTGTTATTTGTCTTTTTTATTGAATTATTTTTATGGATAATTTATATAAAATCACCCTTCTTTACGGACAATAAATGAAAATAAATAGAAACTCAACTTTTTAGTTCTGTGAAATGGAAGGCGAAGTAAGACAGATTAGAAAATTTTAATAATAATAAGAAGAAGATGAATAGCAACAACGATAACAATATTATTATTTAATAATCTAGAGTTTCTGTCAGCAGAAACAGGATATTTTTATACATTACAGAATGCAACTTCATCTTATTAATCTAATAATAATAATAAAATAGAAATTACATTACGAAACAAAGCTGCATTCTGTAATGTACAAAAATTATCTTGGGACTGCTGACAGAATCTCTAGATTAATAAAAGATTTTCAAGTTCCTTTAAAGTGGAGACAATTAGGTTTCATGAGACATTCAATTTCAACAAAAAAATACTGTGAAATAGACTTTGCCAGAAATCACCCGAGTAACATTTCTAGTTTCTTTGAAAGGAACCGTGAATTCTAAAATATTTGAACACCTGAAGTATCTTTTTAATACAGCCTATTAGAAAGTTAAATTCAATAAACCACTTACTTATTTCAAAAACTTCATAGGCCTAGTGGTAGAACAGAGTCAGAATGATATGAGATGTAAAGAATTTATGTCAGTTACTTCTGATGTTAATAAATAAAAAGTTAAGGAAATCAAAGACTCCACTAGTGAGTCTTTTTCTAGATACTTCTACAGATATTTCAAATGAGGAGAAAATTGTCTATTATATTTTGTGTTGTTGTTGAGTCCACCGAAGCGCTTCTAGATATGACTGTGGGCCTGTAGAACTGCTTTGGAAATCTGTTGAACTTTGATGGAGTAGAGCTTTTCTATACAGTTATAAGTCAATTTTCTGTAGAGCTGTGGCAATTGTTGGAGAATAATAGATATGGATAGGTGTTAGTTCGACTCCTGGACAGTTCTTGCATATTTCATAGCTTCTAGTACCATCTGGCTGAATTTTCACACCTTTAAAATGTTCTGTCCTTAGTCTGGTGACGATTGTGATTATTTCTCTATTTTCATTAATTTCACTGATTTCCTTCTTCTTCTTGATAGTTTTTTTTATCAATCTTATTTTCACGACAGAGTTAGTCAGTTAGTGATAGTGGGTGTAATTTATGAGGTAAGTATCTTGCTTCTTTGGCTAGTCTGTCTGCACTCTCATTGCCTTCAATATTTACATGGGCTGGTATCCATGATGATTTTCTTCTTCTGCAAACCAGGTCTTTTCTTACGAATATTTTCGTCTAGCCTGGTTAAGATCGAAATAATATTCCCCAGTTATTGTTTTACCCTTTTCAAGATAATTAATAAATAAAATGCCTTTAGCATCCCAAAACACCGATGCCACAACCTATCCTGCTGATGGAACTGATTTTGTCTTCTTTGGTGTTGAACAACCAACATCTGTCCACTGTTTTGATTGCTGTTTGGATTCTGGTGTGTAATGGTGAATCCAAGTCTCATCCATAATAATAAATCGATGCACAAAATCAGTTTTATTCTTGTTAAAATGCTCCAAGCACTGTTCAGAGATTTTTTTCATGCGAGTGCGTTTTTGGCTGTGAGCAAGCATGGCACCCATCTTGCTCAAAGCTTTTTCATTTGCAATTCTTTGTACAAAACATATCCTACACATTCTTCTGAAATGCCTATAGTCTCAGTAATTTCACGCACTTTGACTCGCCAGTCATCCAATACCATATCATGCACTTGATCAATGATTTCTGGTGTTGTTACACTTTTTTGGACATCCTTCACGTGGATCATCATCAAGGCTGGTACGGCCATGTTTAAATTTGGCAGCTCATTTCTTAATTGTCAAAAATGAAGGAGAGGAGTGCCCATAAACTTTTATGAACTTCGAATGAATTTTTTTTTGGTGTTAAACCTTCGTTTACAAAGAATTTTATGCCACATGATACTCAATTTTATCCATTTCAAGGGATACAGACAACACTTTTACTTCAGACAGCTGTATAAAACAAACTACTTGATAGAATGACCTGCAATTTCACATGGATGCTTATGACAGATGTATACCAACTGAGAAGAAAAAAAAAATCTTGCTGATAGTGTTGCCATCTATGATAGAGAGTGAGAACTTGTCAGACTCGTATTAGAAGAGGCATTTATTTATATAGTTCCTCTCCAAAATTCAATTGCAGTGTACTTTGATAAATTAGAGAGTAAAATGAGCAAACGTTTCTTGCCAACAGACTGATAATTGGTCAGCAGGCATTAAAAGGAAATAACATGTAGCATGCCAGAAGGGAATAAATGGACCAGTGACAAAATTAAATAGAAACATAACATGACATGCTATACAACAAAATATCGCACATAATGGGAATTTAGCTGTTTTAAATTCCATTAGAGTATTCCTGAAATGTATAATGTGTGTGTGCGTGCGTGCGTGTGTGTGTGTGTGGATTGTTGCCGTTCTCAACAGTTCAGGCACATGAACTGTTGAGAACGGCAGTTTCTTTAATTGTAGAAATTTCTTTCTGAAGTAGATCAGATGAAGAACAGATAATAATATGAGGTCTGGAAAGAAGACATTTAATATTGCCATATTTTCGTGAGGAATGGTGAGCTGAAGTCTGATGGACATAATGACCCGAAATAGAAGGTTTGCATATGTTGATAAGGAGCCATCCAATTCTCTTTTTATAAGAACACAGGAAAAAATAAAGTGCCATTTGATTCAAGTTCCATAGTGAAATTGTTTCTGTGATGAAGGTTACTGATTTTTTTGTAAGAAGACATCTAATTGTTCACACGATTATTATTCCAAACAACAAGGATATCATCTGTATTGAAGGTTTTGGATTAAGTTTTTGGATAGAAGTTAGTAAGAATAAGAGATATTTGAGAACCTTTCTCAATACCTTCGATTTGTTGATAGTTTTTCATTCCTGCTAAAATATCCAGAATTCACAACAAAACTTTAAGAAGTCTAGATATACTGATGAAAAATTAGATTATAAAAAATCTAGGGTTTAAATTTGTGGAAATTTGTGAAAAGTGAAGCAATATCAAAGCTTACTAGTAAATCTGTGCAAAACTTTTATACCACCATATTTGAGCATTTCTGGTTGAATATCATCTATGCGAGCTGCTTTTCCACATTTCTTTTTTTTTAAGGTGTTTTCCACATCAAGTATTGATATATACCCAATAATTCCACATGTAATTAAGACAGGGTACTTGTGGAATTATCGGGCTGGAAAGTATGACAAGCTTAGGAGTTTGATTGGTTCAGTGCCATGGCATGTACAACTGCAAGGACTGGAAGTTGATAGTGCATGGGAGGCAGTTAAGAAGTGTTTGTATGAAGCAATGGCTGACTGTATACCTAGAGTCCGAATAATAAATAAAGTAGGGGTTAAATGGATGAATAACACCATTAAGCTTGAGCTGCAAAAAAAGAAACAATTATGGAGGGAATTTAAGGAGAAAGGTGACCGGCAGGCACATGAACGGTATAAAGCGCAGGCCAAAAGGGTAACAAGTGTGGTAAGAAAAGCAAAAAAGGATTACGAAAGAACATTGGCCATGCAGGCTAAAGAGAATCCTAAACAGGTTTTTCGATATGTTGCAAGTAAAAGGAAAAATGTATATGGCAGAATGATTTTAAAGAATGCCGATGGTAGGGAGGTAACTGAATCAGTTGATATAGTTGAGTTACTGAGTGAGCACTTTGCAAGAATATATCATCCAGGTGGTGACATTGCGGAAATGAGGGAAATGTGGTGAATGAAGTGGAGGTGAGTAGTCTATTGCATAACCTCAATGTCAATACATCTGTGGGATTGGATGGTATACCAGCTCATGTCGTACGAGAAGCGGTTAAAGAACTGTCAGTACCCTTGACCATTTTGTTTAATTTGAATCTCGGGTCTGGGATAGTCCCCAGGGGGTGGAAAGAGGGGAAAATAGTTCCACTGCATAAAGGTGGTTCCAAGACTGCTGTTGTAAATTTCCGACCGATTAGCATATCAGGAATCGTTGTCAAGGTCTTAGAGAAATTAGTCAAGAAAAAAATACAGGATTGGATAGATGAAAATGGGATATTGTATGGGGGACAACATGGTTTTGTGAAGGGTAGATCATGTCTCAGTAACTTGCTCACGTTTTATAACACAGTGACGGCTGAACTGGATAAGGGTAATGGGTTTACAGTGATTCTACTGGACCTTGCCAAGGCCTTTGACAGGATACCACATGGAACCCTAATCAGTAAACTGGAGCAGATGGGGATGGATATAGGGTTGGTGAGATGGATAGGAGGGTGGTTGATGGAGAGATACCAGAGAGTGGTTTATTCAGGAGTTGAGTCCAAAAGACAGCTTGTGACTAGTGGTGTGCCGCAGTTCTTGGACCACTAAGATTTTTCAATTTGTTCATCAATGATATAGGAAAGGATCTGAGAGGAAGTGTTCACTTGTTTGCTGATGATGCAAAGTTGGGTAGAGCAATTGTGAGTGCACAGGATGTCAAAATTTTACAGGATGATTTGGATAGTTTGCAGGACTGGGCTAAGAAAAATGGATGTCAATTTAATGTGGCAAAGTGTAAGGTTATGCATTTTGGGGTGAAAAGAATAGCAGCAGTATATCACATTGGTGGAACCGTACTCCAGGAGATTGATGAGGCCAGGGATTTGGGCGTGTTGGTGGATAGGGAGTTGAAGTTTAGGAGGCACATTGCAAAAGTGGCTAAATCAGCTCATCAAATCACTTGGCTTCTGAAAAATACTTTAACATGCAGGGACAAACAAGTTATTGTTCCTCTGTATCTAGCCTTGATAAGATCCCATCTGGACTACTGTACCCAGTTATGGCTGCCAGGGTTTCTTCGTGATGGGGAGGAAGTGGAGAGAATCCAGAGATGAGTGACCAAGATGATAGCATGTCTGTGGAATGAACCTTATGAGAATAGCTTGAAGATTTGTGAGTTGCAAAAATTGGTCGATAGGCAGAAAAGGGGTGATATGATTGAGACATTCAAATTACTGAAGGGTTTCTATAAGATTAATCCAGAAGATATTTTTGAAAATAGGGCTGGTGGTGGTGGTGGGAGGACTAGGGGCCATGCATGGAAGATGGGCAAGAATGTGGTTAACAAGGGTGTTAGAGCTAGGTTTTTTACTTGGAGAGTGGTGAATGAGTGGAATAAGCTGCCAGAGTCTGCTGTGGGTGCTATGACCGTGAATGAGTTCAAGGCAAGGTATGATAGATACTGTGTGAATGTCGAATAGTTGTTCTTGACAGGATGTTAGGGCCTCCCTCGATGAGTCTGTTGTCTCCTTGGAGTTGCCTGAAATAATAATAATAATAATATATACTGTTTGCATTTCTCTTGAACATTTTCTACTACTGTTCTGTCACTATGTGTTTCATTTAACAGTCTTTCAAAGTAATTACTGCAGGGATCTAGGATACCTTTAGTTTTCAGTCACCTTTGTCATTGTTGATTCTTTTACATATTTATTCCTTCATTTCTAAACTTTTCAATAGCCTTGAGAGGACATTTTCTACCTTTCCTTTATTTATCTTCTATGTTCTTATTGAAGTTTTCCTCTGACTTTTGTTTAACTACTTTTACACACAGCTTAGTTCTCTTATATTTTTGTCTGTATTCTTTTAGGACATTTGCCAATTCATTTGTTTTTGATAATCTCTTCTTTTACAGAACTGCTTCTTTTACTTCTTGTGTCCATCATGGTGTTCTCATTTTTCTATCCCTGCAGATAGTTTTCACCACATGCTACCCTAGCTGAATCCATCAATGTTTTGTTCAGAGTTTGCCACTGAGACTTCAAGGTTTGGTTATTGCATTCGAACTTTTTCATTTTTTCTTCAATAATATTTTGTAAAGTTGAGTACAGTTTGCCTGTAAAAGCTGCTCAACTTTAATTATTTTTAAAACTTTCTTACATGCTGTTATTTTTATGTAGGATAAAAATGAGATATTCATTTTTATCCTACTTATAATTATGTGATGAAATGAAATATCATGTATTACTGCTTGAAAACTTGCTGAAAAGACAACAAAAATACTTTCCTTAAAAATACATTTTTTTTTTCATTCTCATTTAGACTTTGTTTTTATAAACATGGATGCAGTCAGTGATATGCACAGTTAAAGCTTTCATCAGGTTATATCAAGCCTGCAAAACTAGCACCAGGAAAAACAGTATTTGTAATGCTGGAATTCAATTACTGCCATTCCAGACATTGTCTTTTCTCTTTTTAAATTGACCCTATATATGACAGGTAGAACAACCTAGAGCACATCAGTGCCCTGTGTGAGGTATTAGTGACTGTTGAGAAAGAAGGAATTTACTGACATTTTTCTTGAAGAATTGGAGGTTGTAGTAGTGTTTAGAGACACTTGATAAGGAAGGCTATTCCAGAGAACAGAAAGTATGTATGTAACTGTACTGAAAAGGTATTGAGTAGGCCCAACAGAAAGTGGATGAATAATGGTTGCAACTTCAGTAAAAACTAACCACAGAATTACCTGCAGAAATGAAGATACAGAGCTAAAAAAAAGTGAATCTATGAGATTCACTTTTTTTTTCACTATGGGATTCAAGGCTGAAGTAAATCTGTGAGGTAGGGATTATCTATGAGCCAATCTATCAGAAAGAACATGAATTTTTTTTTTAGGGAAGTTAAATGTGCACCACCTCAAACATTATTATTATTATTATTGACATCTCTGGGGAGTCAAAAGACTCATCAAGGGAAGGCACCCACTCCACAATTCTCAGTCTTCCCAATCAATCCACCAACTACGACGAACCACAACTACTTTCAACATCTACACCAATGCCATTTACTGCTGACCACCACCACTAATATTTTTTAAGACAATCACAAACATCCAAACCCACGGCGGGATTCGAACCCACAGCCTGCTGGCTGTAGAGCGAATATGCTAACCACTCGGCCAACCAGGCCAGCAAAATATGCAAATACAGAATATTTCACTTAATGCGATTAATTAATCCATCAGTTAATACACACTAAGTGATGAATTGCATTAAGTGAATACAATAAACAATAGGAATAATTATAATTCATCCATCAGTTAGTGTAAATTTGAAAAAAAAAATTACAGTAGAAGCTATATTAGAGACTAAAATCATCAAAGCTAATAAAAATCAATTGCTTCAATTTTTATTTAATATCTAAACATTTGATCGAGCTACTTTTTTTACGAAAATTAATTTAAGTAAAGATGTTTGAATCATTATTTGCACTAGCAGATTCCTCAGTTATTCTTAGGTTATGCAGTCCAGTTCAATTCTTAAAAAAGTCAAACCATCCTAAACTCACAGTAAAGCTTTCATTCCTCTTGAAATTTGGTCTCTTTCAATGAGATAAAAATATTGAGAGCTTTTGCCTGAATATTTCCTATACTACGAGGTATTCTTTTTTGGTTATAATTCTCAATCCAGAGTGAACGATCATTAAATGGCTTCTATTTCAGGTGATCTGCATGCTTCAAGAAGCAGTAGCAACTTTTCCTTGTTCTTTATATTCTTTGCTCTTATTTAATATAGCCAAAACTGCATATGCGCTGTATCCCAGGTCTCGCACAAGCATTGTATTATTAGCACCACTTTCATGTCTCTTAATGACTTGCAGCTTTTCCACTTGCTGCAGATTGGCGACAAAAATATCGCACATAAAATTTCACATACCATAAAAAAATCATGTTAACTGATTAATCACTCGCTTAAAGTGGGAAATAGTATTATTTCATTCAACTGTATTAATTGATTCTTTCTTTTCAGGTTACACGGTGATCAGCATTCATATTTATAAATTTAGGGACACAAAAACACATATGTTGAACAGATTATTTTATTAATTACTAATAAAATAAAACTTGACGTTTCGACCCCTGTATCGAGGTCATCATCAGAAGAATACAAGTGTATAAGGAATCAAGCTACATGCTCATGCCCTGTATACCGGTAAACTAAATCTACGTAGTTAATTAATCCCTTTCCCTAGCCTGACCTCTAGTGGGAAAAAAAATAATAATAATAAAAAAAAGATAAATAAATAAAATAAATAAATACAACTACAATAAACTGCTAAAGTCCTCATGTATTAATATTCTTCTGGATTTGTACATTTCTGATTGTTATAATATGATTTCTTTCAGTTGCTGTTGAATGTTACAAACACTTCACCAGGTTGTCTTCCTGTAGTGATATTTTTCTATGGCTTTCAGGTTGTAGATAGGTCCTCCACATTCTTGAAATGGTTAGGCTATCATTTTTGTAGACATTTGGGTTGTGTTTGAGCATTTCACATGACTCTTTAAATTTTCTCTCAAACCAGGTTTTGGTGTGGTGTAAGGACTTGGTATTTTTCCAATCAATTCTGTGGTATGTTTGGAGTGCATGGTCAGAAAGGCCGGTTTTTCCAAAATGGAGATATTTAATGTGTCATTTGTGTTCGTCTTGTCTGATTGGGATAGTTCACCCTGTTTCCCCTATGTATGGTATGTTACATGTGCATTATATTTTGTATACCCCCCCCCCTGGGTGGGCTAAGTGTGGAAGGGGATCTTTAGAAGAACTGAGTAGGTGTCTTAACTTATTTGGGGGTTTAAAGGTGGTTTTAATGTTGTATTTGTGTAGTGTTCTGTCTATTTTTTCAGAAATGCTTCTAACATAAGGAATAGCAATAGCATTCCTGAGATCATTTTTGTTCTTACTGGTATCTTTATGGAGGATCATGTGAATAGTCTTTTTACTGTATCCATTTTTTATAAATGTTTGGTTGATTATCTTGTATTCCTGGTTTAGAGCCTGTTTATTAGAACTCTGTGTTTAAGGGTGCTTATGACACCTAGTTTTTGTGTTGGGTGGTGGTCAGAATTTTTGTGTATGTATTGACCTGTGTGTGTAGGTTTGCGGTAAACTGAGAAGGAGAGACAGCCAGAGGGAAGACGTGTGACAAGTGTGTCTAGGAAAGGAAGAGAGTTGTTTTTTTTTTCCATTTCAATGGTGAATTAGATATGTTTGTGTTGTTTGTTTAGGTGCCTAAGGAATGTATTTAGAGCTTCGCTGCCATGGGGCCAAATGGAAAATATCGTCGATGTATCTGAGCCAAATTTTGGCTCAGATATGTCAAATTTACAAATATGAATGCTGATATCACCATGTAACCTTAAAAGAAAGAATCATCATAATCAATGGAGATGTGACCCACAAGCAGTGCAGCCTCTATGGTAAGCTAAAGATACGTGTTTCCTTGTTAACAAATCGACTAGCCTTTTTGAAATGATGTAGAGACAGCAACGTAATACCCAACTGCATTAAACTAAACTAGTATCTTTATGGAGGATCATGTGAATAGTCTTTTTACTGTATCCATTTTTTATAAATGTTTGGTTGATTATCTTGTATTCCTGGTTTAGAGCCTGTTTATTAGAACTCTGTGTTTAAGAGTGCTTATGTTTTTGTGTTGGGTGGTGATCAGAATTTTTGTGTATGTTTTTTTTTGTGTATGTTATTTTTGTGTAAAAATACGGAGTCAAAGCGCTCCGTATTTATGCCCGGTTGGAAAAAGCATTGTTACGAGAACAAATCCACGAGGCACGTAAAAATAATCTAGCATCCACCCAAGCCAAAGTTCTACAACTTAAATTAGAGCTATCCGACTAGGTTATTCCAGAAATTTGGGAGATCTTAGACAAGATCACAGATGACTCGGCCAAGCACTTATTACTGAAAAACAAAGAAAAATTAGTAATGAAATTTCAAGCCCTACAACAACAGAAAAGCACAAGACCATCAAGAATTGGCCAATCACAAACCGACATCATAAGGAGCAAATTGCCCACAAACGAAGTTAGGAGCAATCAACCACCATCGGACCACTGCTTGGTTTTCAACCAATCAAACCACAATCTCAACTCTCGCTGCTAAAGAAAGGTTTGAACTACGCCATTGCTCCGAGGTCAGTGAACAAACTTGATATCGTGTATCATATCGAGAGAGAGAGATTTAAGATCCCTCCCCACCATTTTGGCTGATAAAATACGGAAGGAAACATCGTGTATACCAAATTCAAACAAAAAACTAAGCACCAACTTAAACAAAACCAAAAATCTAGCCCTTAAATCCTTAAAAAATAACCAAGACATTATAATCACGAAAGCAGATAAAGGATATGCCACTGTCCTTTTAGACCATACGACATACATTGAAAAAATGAACCATTTGATATTGGACCACAACACCTACCAAATGGTAAACTACAATCCCACAAAACATAACAAAAAGAAAACAACTGAATTAATCAAATCCGTCCACACATGGCCCGAAGAAACAACAAAAAAATTAATACCTCATTATGCCCTTGCGCCCAGAATTTATGGCCTGCCAAAAATACACAAACCAGGCATGCCACTACATCCGATTGTAGAAGGAATTGACAGCCCAAATTATCATTTAGCCAAAAAATTAGTGGCCAGATTCAAGGAATTGGTAGGTCAGTCCCCTTCCTACATAAAAAATACACAACATTTCATTAATAAAATTAAAAACATTACACTCAATGACCAAGATTTATTAGTCAGCTTTGACATAACTTCCCTTTTCACCAATGTCCCAATCAATGACACTATCTTGCTCCTATGGAACATATTTCCACACGACATCATTGCTCACTTTGCCCGCGTACTCCGCTCCAGATATTTCATGTGGGAAAACCATTTTTACCTCCAAAAAGAATGTACAGCCATGGGCTCACCCCCCCCCCTCAATAGCTAACTTTTTATATGGAAGACTTTGAGCAACGTGCTCTACAGACAGCATGTCTAAAGCCCAAAATTTGGCTCAGATACATCGACGATATTTTTGCCATTTGGGCCCATGGCCGCGAAGCTCTAAATATATTCCTTAGCCATCTAAACAAACAACACAAACATATCCAATTCACCATTGAAATGGAAAAAAACAACTCTCTTCCTTTCCTAGACGCACTTGTCACTCTTCCCTCTGGCTGTCTCTCCTTCTCAGTTTACCGCAAACCTACACACACACAGGCCAATACATACACAAAAATTCTTACCACCACCCAACACAAAAACTAGGTGTCATAAGCATCCTTAAACACAGAGCTCTAACTATTTGTTCTAATGAACAGGCTCTAAACCAAAAATACAAGATCATCAACCAAACATTTATAAAAAATGGATACAGTAAAAAGACTATTCACAAGATCCTCCATAAAGATACCAGTAAGAACAAAAATGATCTCAGGAATGCTATTGCTATTCCTTATGTTAGAAGCATTTCTGAAAAAATAGACAGAACACTACACAAATACAACATTAAAACCACCTTTAAACCCCCAAATAAGTTAAGACACCTACTCAGTTCTTCTAAAGATCCCCTTCCACACTTAGCCCACCCAGGGGGGGGATATACAAAATATAATGCACATGTAACATACCATACATAGGAGAAACAGGGTGAACTATCCCAATCAGACAAGGCGAACACAAACGACACATTAAATATCTCCATTTTGGAAAAACTGGCCTTTCTGACCATGCACTCCAAACATACCACCGAACTGATTGGAAAAATATCAAGTCCCTACCCCGCACCAAAACTTGGTTTGAGAGAAAATTTAAAGAGTCATGTGAAATGCTCAAACACAACCCAAATGTTAACAAAAACGATGGCCTAACCATTTCAAGAATGTGGAGGACCTATCTACAACCGGTATAACAACCTAAACTAGCCATAGAAAAATCCCACTACAAGAATACAACCTGGCGAAGTGTTTGTAACATTCAACAGCAACTGAAAGAAATCATATTATAACAATCAGAACCGTACAAATCCAGAAGAATATTAATACATGAGGACTTTAGCAGTTTACTGTAGTTGTATTTATTTATTTTATTTATTTATCTTTTTTTTATTATTTAATTTTTTTTTTTCCACTAGAGGTCAGGCTAGGAAAAAAGGATTAATTAACTACGTAGATTTAGTTTACCAGTATACAGGGCATGAGCATGTAGCTTGGTTCCTTATACACTTGTATTCTTCTGATGATGACCTCGATACAGGGGTCGAAACATCAAGTTTTATTTTATTAGTAATTAATAAAATAATCTGTTCAACACGTGTGTTTTTGTGTCCCTAAATTTATAAATATGAGAGTACTAATTGATTATCGCGCATATTGAATTCGCGTTAAGCAAGGTTTTCCTGTAGTATTCAAAGGATGGGTAGATTTGAGGTTTCGAGTTAGTAAGTTAGATAGTGAAAAATAGCATTCAGAGCAGAAAAGAATGCCTAGTTTTCTAGAGACTGAAGAAGTTACTAATATGATGTAATTATGCCAGGTGAGACTGGAGGTAAATGTCAGTGCAAGGAGAGATCTGTCATCCTGTTTTTTTCATCCATGAAAATTTTACATTAATCTACAGTAACTTAATACTGTGGGAAAAAGAAATTTTTTTCTATTTTTATTAGTTTTATATATACTATATTATCTTGTTTTTTTTATATAGTCTAGAAGCTGCTTTTATATAGTCTAGAGATCAAACATGGAACTTTTTCAAACCACTTCAAGCCTCCAATGTGTGTGTGTGTGTGTGTGTGTGTGTGTGTGTGTGAGAGAGAGAGAGAGAGAGAGAGAGAGAGAGAGAGAGAGAGAGAGAGAGAGAGTGAGGTGGGGAGGAGATAGTTTGACAACAGATATGTAACTACTGGGCCAACCGGGCTGGTTACCATGTTATCTTCACCACATTGAAGTGAAGTATTGAGATCAGTGTTTAAGCACACTAGTTGCAGATAGTCTTGAAGCTTGGGATGTCTGAGTACTGAATGATTTGCTGAATGAGTAGATGAACAGAAGGTACTATAGATAAATGGAATGTACTATCATCAGCAAAGCTGTAGATAGGATTGGTGATGATTGAGAATAGATCATTTATATATGTAGCATATATAAGAGAAAGAAAATAGGTAATAGAACAAAGCTCTGAATCACTGTAATGGTGAAAAAGCTAGAAGAGAGGGAACCATCCACCATGACATGCAGCGAATGACCCGTGAGAGAGAGAGAGAGAGAGTTGGCTATCTAATTACTGAGGGTGGCAGGTACACTAAAGGATGGCAATTTGCTTAGGAGGCTTTATGCTAAACATGATCATGAGCCCTGATAATGTCAAGAGCTGCAGCACATTTTGCCAATCCATTTCATGGATCTAGATTTTCAGGATCCATACTGGTGGTCAATGATAGGCCTCTAGGTAGTGGAGGAGTAGTTGACTGTTAATGATTTTCTCTGTTATTATGGGAAGGACAGAGGTGCTGGCAACTGGTTTGTAGTTGGATGGAAGACTTATTTCTCTTTTTGAATTTGGCTGAATATATGCTACTTCCATGTATTGGAATAGGTTCCAGCACATAGAAGATTGTAGAGGTAATATAGGACAAGTGTTAGGTCTGTAGTCCAATTTTTGACTATAACTGAAGAGATATCTTCAGGAACAGAAAACTTTTCAGTATCTAATTTGCTTAGCATATTTCCAATACCTTTTTTGCCAAAAAATCACAGGAGTCATAAGGTGCACAGTTTCTGGTAGGGTTTTTGCCATAGATAACCAAGCCTTGGTCATCTACACAGGAGTAATGCCAGGAACTTAGCTTTATCTCTAGGTGATGTAACAGTGGTGCATGTGAATGAGAGAGAGTTTCTGGAGTTTGTTTCTGGTAAGGTTTCTGCCATAGATGACTAAGGGTTGCCTCAGTCATTTATGACAATGTGCCTTGGCATTGTTCCTGCCTTGTTCATCTATGCAGGGACAATGCCAAGAAGTTAGCTTTATCTTTAGGTGATGTAACAGTGGTACATCTGCATGAGAGAGAGAGTTTCTGGAGAGTTTTAGTTTCTGGTAAGATAAACATCAATAAAAATGATATTATCTGTAAAAAAAATTTTTTTTTTTTAAACTTTTAAGATACATTTAAATTTGCAAGATTCAAGCCTTTATAACAAAATGATTATTACACTATACAATACAATACACTATAAAATTTTTAAGCATACATTTGAACTCAAGTACAATTGATCTTATTAAAAACGTGTCTTAATAAGGAAAAAATAAAATAAAAAAATAAAATTTCAGTTTATTGGTTCAATGTAATTAATGACAAATTAAAATTAGTAATTGATATTCATTTCAGAAATCAGTAAATTCCTATTTTTATATTCACTTACAGAACTCCCAATTCCTAAGGTAAAGAGCATTAAGAAGAAGAGGACAGACCAAAGCTGTGGCACGAAAGGTATTTTCCCTAAGGCCTCAGGATATGCAACAAAAGCAAGGCCCATTCCTAAGAAAAATAATTTCTTTTTTTTTCATATAATTAGCAATAATTTAATAAAAAAAATCAATAACAAACAGTAATACATTTTTTAAAACAAGCATGAAAATTATATTTCATATTTATGCACAAATAATGAATATATTTGAACATATATTGCACAGGGGTCAATTAAGGATCAAAGTAAAATAACGGAGGAGACCTCACATTGCCTTTCAGGAATGTGGAGAACTGACTGAGGCTTCTAACCTAATGTCCAATCTCACCCTCACGTGGTGTGCTCTGTTAGTAGGTATCTACTGGGTATTGACAAAAGAGGATGTGCAGGCAATTTGGGACTAAGCTGACTAAATTGTACTCTCGATTGGCTTAAACCACAAATGCATATGATGGTACAACACGATGACATTTCATGCCAGCTGGGACATCACCTGGTTAAACAAAGTCCCTGCTGTTTTTGTCAGGAAACCAAAGTGAACAGAGAGAGTTAGCTATGTTCATAGCACATTTCAGCAAATTTACATATCACATATCACACCTCGCTCTCCTGTACACCACACCTTTTACAATTTCCAGGGATATTACATTATGTATAATCCCTTTTGTATTAATTCAGTAATATCACCTCATCAACTTGAAAGTCATTATGATATTATCTCTTTTTTTTCACCTCTACAATAAATTCTGTAATTTGCATTTCCACAACTTCTCTGTATAAGTAAAATTCCAAAGTCAGTCATCTATGGATTATCTTCAGTGTTTCCAGAATATCCAACTTAACACTGCTTTGGAAGCAATAGCAATCTGCCTAATCATGGGATTTCCTATTAAAGTATGTTCAATTTATTTACCACAAAATGCTGAGTTAAATGAAATCAACCTTGATAATGAAAGCTATATTGACACTGCCTGGCTCCAAATCTTATGGGTAACTTAAATGGGCCCAACACTCTGTCGGGATGACAACACAAATGGATGAGGTTATATCATTGAGCAAATCCTTGACAATAATGACTTGTCTCTTTTGAATAATAGACTAAATGCCTTTTTCCATGTCCTACTCATTCATATTCTGCAATGAATCTGACAATCAGTTATCATTGCTATCCCAAAACCAGGAAAGGACCCAATACAAGCAAATAATTATTAACCTAAATAATTATTAACTATAGTCTTTTTACAGAAATAGTTAATTCCACATTTATCTCATATTTAGAAAGCAACAATTTTCCCTCCAGTATGCAATATGGCTTTTATAGACACAGTTCACCTTTGGACCATTTGGCCTGTGTAGAAACTTGTATAAGAGATGCATTTCTAAAGCATGAACATCTGGTTTCAGTGTTCTTTGATATGGTAAAAGATTATGATACAGCCTACAGATTATGGCATACTAAAAGACCTCTATAACCTAGGTCTCAGCAAATACCATCCTGTATTCATTAAAGACTTTCTGCCCAGGCAAGCTTTCCAAGTCAGAGTAGGAAGTACCCTCTCAGCCATATTATCAAGAACAGGGTGTTCATTAAGGCTGTCTTTAGTGTGACACATTTTGCTATCAAAGTTAACTCAATCGCTGAACAGCTTTCTCCTGCAGTTAGCAATGCTCCATATGTTGATGACTTCATGATTTATCTTTCTCATAACATGAGTGTAATAGAAACTCAAGTTCAGCAAGCAATTGACCATGTCTCTGTATGGACCTTATTAATGAGGTTCAGATTTTCAGCAGACAAAATTTTTTTACATATTTACATATTTTTGACATATTTTTTTAATATGAGTCTTGCACTCAATCACGTTCCTAAGGAGTGGAAGGAGGGCAAGATTGTGCCACGTCATAAACGAGGTGATTGAACTCGAGCATCAAACTATAAGCCTATCTGTGTGTCAGGTGTTGTGGTTAAGTTGTTGAAGAAGCTTGTGAGAACTAGGATCCAGAGTTGGGTTGATAACAATAGTATTATCTTTGATGGACAGCAGGGATTTGCTAAAGGGAGGTCATGTTTTAGTAATCTACTTACTTATCACAATAAAGTGACTGCTTCCTTGGACAGAGGAAAAGGATACACAGTAATATACTTGGATTTTGCAAAGACTTTTGATAGAGTACCACATGATAGGTTGACAGTTAAACTAGAGCAGATGGGGTTGGATATTAGATTGGTGCATTAGATTGGAGACTGGCTATCTGATAGGTATCAACAAGTTGTGTATGGGGGAGCGATATCCAGGAAAAGGAAAGTCACTAGTGGAGTGCCTCAGGGGTCTGTTTTGGAGCCATTACTGTTTAACTTGTATATTAATGATATAGGTGAAGATTTGGATGGAGATATTCAGTTGTTTGCAGATGATGCAGAGTTGGGACAAACCATGAAGTATAGCGAAGATGTTGTGGCCTTACAGGAAGGCTTGAATAGATTGAGTGATTGGGTACGGAAATGGTTGGGTGAGTTCAATGTTGCAAAATGTAAGGTTTTAAAATTTGGAAGACAAAGATGGGATGCAAAATTTATGCTTGGTGAGAATATATTGTTGGAGTTAGAGGAAATAAGAGATCTGGGGATGATAATGGATAAGGATCTAAAATTTAGTTGACACATCACCAAAATTGTGAAGAGAACACAAAGGCTTCTGGGAATGATGAGGAGGACACTAACATGTAGAAGTAGGGAGATTCTTGTTCCATTGTATAAGGCTTTGATTAGGCCACACATGGACTATTGTGCTCAGATTTGGTTACCGGGTTTTCAGAAGGATGAAGAGATGTTGGAAAGGGTCCAAAGGAGACTGACTAAGGTAGTTTCTGACCTCTGGAATGTCGAGTATGAGGAAAGATTGAGAAGATGTAATTTGCAGAGTCTGGTGGACAGGAGGAAGAGGGGAGATATGATAGAGACCTACAAGTTGGTAAGGGGTTGTTATAGGATCAATGCTGGAGAAGTTTTACAGAGAATAGTGGGAGATCAGGGGAGAACCAGAGGTCATCCCTGGAATAAAGAGGGTGTGAGTAGGGGAGTGAGAGGCAGGTTTTTTTCGTGCAGAGTTGTGAATGATTGGAATGTCTTGCTTGAGAATGTGGTGTCTGCAAAGAGTTTGAATGTGTTTAAAACATGGTATGATGAGCTGTGTGTGTGTGATAAAAGAACCTCCCAGATGAGTCTTTGACTCCATGAGGTCTTGGGGTGGTAATAATAAAAATAATAATAATAAAATTCTGTGTACTCTTCACTCAGACCGTGAATTAAGAATGAGACAAATTGTCATTCAAGTAGCAACAGAAGCCAAGTTCTTGGGACTCATCTTTGCCAGAAAACTTACATTCTTTGCACACATTCATCAACTAAGAGAAAAGTGCAAGATAGCATTGAATTTCCTTTGCACTCTATCCTCTACTGAATGGGATGTGGATCAACCTTCATTCTTTCTTCATTATCATGCACTTACATGTTCAAAGCTGGATTATGGATCTCAAGTCTGTGGTTCTGCATGGCAGAATAACTTGCAACGATTAGATCCCATTCATCATCAGCATATACAGATAGTTACCAGTATCTTTTGCATATCGCTAACTAAAAGTCCTCTTGTTGAAGCAAATGAACTAGCACTAGATGGAAACAGCTGTTTCTTAATTATGTCCTAAAAAGAAAGTCTCTTCCAGATCATCCTACATGGACTAGTGTTCTCTGTATTGAGAAGCTCAATCTCTCTCTCTCTCTCTCTCTCTCTCTCTCTCTCACACATCATATTACCATATATCCTTTTAGTATAAGTGTTAGACTGTGCAAGCTGTTGTCATGAATGTTGACAACATTGTCTACACCAAGCATCTCCTCCATGGCAGGTTTGCCCTCCATCCTGCAAACTCTCACTTTGTCAATTACAGAAGTTTCATGCTCCATCATCTATCTACTGCAAATTGTTTAATGTACATGGAGCAGCCCACTCTGATTTCTTGCTCATCTATGCTGATGGTTCAAGTTCTCTGCACTGAGAAGCTCTCTCTCTCTCTCTCTCTCTCTCTCTCTCTCTCTCTCTCTCACACACACACACACACACACACACCATATTACCATATGTCCTTTAGTATATGTGTTAGACTATGCAAACTGTTGTCATGAATGTTGACAACATTGTCTACACCAAGCATAACAGCATCCCCTCCATAGCAGAGTTTGCACTCCATCCTGCAAAGTCTTACTTTGTCAACTACAGAAGTTTCATGCTCCATCATCTATCTACTGTAAATTGTTTAATGTACATGGAGCACCCCACTCTGATTTCTTGCTCATCTATACTGATGGTTCAAGATCAGAATCTCTCCATAATACAGCTGAATGGTATAACTAACACCAAGAGGAAATAATACATTTATTAAACTCACTAATATTTTGCTGGTTTTCTATCCAGCATCATCAGAGCACAATGATAACCGTGATAGACTCACAGTACCAAGTATTTGTAGAAACAATTTAAACTCTAACTGGCCAAATAATTGTTTCTACAATTACTAGGTTTAGTGTTGTTCTTATTGCAGTAATTATACAGCCAAGTTGCATACTATTCAGCTTGCACTTGTGCATATAAAAGAAAACTGCTTCCAAAAATGTGTAATTTATACAGACTCAATGAGTTCTTTACAGGCTATCTCCTCTCCTGTGTATAATCCACATCCAGTGCTGTGTGAGGTGTTGCACTGTTTTACAAAATGAAGACCCTTAATTTTGATGTTTCGTTGTGCTGGATTCCCAACCACATTGAAATTAAGGGAAATGACACCACAGATGCAGCTGCTATATCAGCTCACACTTTTTGCACATACTGTTAGACAGTACCATATACAGACTACAGATGCTTTATAAGATCAAAGTTAGTTGCCAATGGCAATCATCATGGTAGGAAGCACAGACAAACAAATTACATGATATTAAGTCTGAAATCAATCATTGGCAGTCTAGTCAATGTAGTAATGGAAGAGAGGAAGGCTCTGCATAGGTCACAGTCATCTGACACATTCTTATTTACCGAAGGCAACAAGCATCTTACTATTTGTCTTATTCTAGGGAAATGTCATCACCTTACACAAGAGAGGAATGAAATCTTTACCTATCTAGCCAAACCATGTACACTCAGGCAGATGTTATCACTCAGACAAACTGCATGATGCTTTTAACTTTTTACCAAGAATTAATTTATACAAATGCATCTGATGACAAATTTTATTTATATGTTAATACTACATTGCTGAACTTAATTTTTATACATATATATTATATACTAATTTATCTCTATTTATTAATATAGATAAATTAATACTGTGTACTGCTTCAACCTTTGCTATGGCACAGTATGACCTGTTTGCTGTCCTTGCAAAGGTCATAAACTAACTGACCAACTAATCAGCCAGGCAATTACCTCACTAGTCAATTTTCAGCCTGAATGGAGTACCACAGTCACCCAATATTATTATTATTAGGTGACATCTCTATCAAGTCTATGAACTCATTGCCAGAGGGACTCTAAACAACACAACCACTCTTTATAATACTTAATCTGTCATCTACATGATGCCATCTAATGTCCACTAATAGTAGTTTTTTCTCTTGATTGTGCATGTGTGCATGCATGCCATACTCAAACGTTCCCAATTTATAAGCTTTTGTTAATGGTGCAACTAAATTTTACCTTGTGTAACTGGTAGTGTTAAAGCAAAAGTGTTAACTATTTATATAATAGTGTGTTTATCAGTCTATAAGACATGAAGAAAAAAACATTCATTTTATGTGATACGTGATCAAACGTAAGTAATAAATGGTAAATGAAAAGCATATGAAATGATTTTTCAGTTACCAGTTTCTTATGTCAGGTTACAGCAGCAGCATGTGAAAAAGCAATTGAAACCGTTAGGTTACATTTTTAGAATGAATATAAAGAATTATATAATTTATGGGAGGAAAATAATTACAAGTAATACTTTTTTTCTCAGCTTTCCAAGTTTTCACATTCAATATTAATAGTACAAATACTGTATATTATGGTAAATTAAATATGGAAATAGACAACAGAATCAACAAAGCTGGTATGGTAGGAAGTCAATTGAATAAATTCATATGGAATAAGAGAGAAATTAGTCGGAACACTAAATTAACTGTATACAAGACAGTGTTCAAACCAGTTTTAACTTATGGATCTGAGAGCTGGATCAGAAGTAAAACACTTGATCAAAGACTAGAGACTGCAGATATGAGAGTCCTGAGAAAGATTAGAGGCATAACAGATGGCATCAATGGCAATATCATATTAAAAACGATTATATTAGGAAAGAACTTGACATTGTCAGCATCCAGGAATGCGTTAGCAGAGCTAATCTCAGGTGGTATGGTCACTTAAACAGAATGGGCGAGGAAATATTAGCAAAACCAAGTGTTCTCTGCCAAGTTGGCAGGAAAACAACCCAGAGGAAGACCAAGATATAGGGTGGATTGATACGTTACAAAGTACCTTAGACTATAGAAATATAAGATCTGGTAATGTTGGAGTCTTGACAAGTAATAGACTGATTTGGAGGAAAATTGTAGATAGGAAGTTAGTAATGATGTAAATTTTTCATGTAGTACTATCATATCCTGCACACCCCTTGAGGGTACATGGCAGGAATTTGATGATGATAATGATGATGAATACTGATATTCCATCAGTTGGTATGAAATAATGCAATTACTGCTACAGGATAACTGCTAGATAGGCATCAAAGAAAAGAATAGTATAGTATAGTATACTATACTATACTATATCCTAGTAGATGGCAGGATAGAAATCAACTTAACCTGTAGTGTGTTTCAGGGCTTTTTCCTAGGTCTATTATTATTAATCTATACCTTAATGATATGCAAGATGATATGGGGGGGGGATATCCAGCTGTTTGCTGATGATGCAAACCTGAGAAGGGCAACATTTAATATTGCTCTTACCAGTTTTGGAAAGATCCTACAAAACCAACATTGTGATCTAAGGATAATGGTTATCATTTCAACATTGCAGTAATTTATGTACTCTGGAATGAAGAGATTCTAAGCTGTGGATTATAATAAACTAGACTGCAACAGCTAATGAGATTAGGAATTTTGAGAGTGATGGTGGACTGGGAATTGAATTAATGATCAGAAGGCATATGGTAAAAGTGGGCAAAATAACTCAAAGATTACTTGGATATTGAAGAACATAGTGTTAAGTACAAATAAGGATGTTATTACTGCTCTCTATAATGATTTGATATGGTCAAATCTAGCTAGGCTACTGTGTCTTGTGCCATCAATGTTTGAACTCCATGGAGTTCATTGCACGAGGCTCAAAGCTAGCCATTATTCACACAATGACGATCATCTCTGTCTTTAAGCTTATTCACTGACAAACTGCTCACAGCAACCTGGTACTCTATTCTACTCATTCCTCAATCTCTAAGCAGAAAATCTAGTCTTCATGCCCTTGTTAATCACACTCTTACACAGGTTCAAACGGTGAACCCGTATTCTCTTTCATCCTAACATGTACTGGAAATTTTTTTCTGCTGAAAATCTGAATCAATTACTAAAAACCCAAACAGAGAGACGATCAATTGCTTGATAAAGTTGACTTTCAGTCACCCTCATGTTATGAGAGTGTCAGTAAACTGTGAAGTCATTAACATATAGAACATTGTCTACAGTGGGAGAAAGCTGTTCGGTGATTGAGTTAAATTTGATCACAAAAAGTGTCAAACCGAAGACAGAGCCTTGGGGAATACCATGTTCCTGATGATATGGTCAAGATTGTGCTACTTCCCACTCTAAAATGGAAAGTTCACATGAACAGAAAGTTTTTAAATAAATACAGGAAGGAGTCCTCTGAGACCTAGGTTATAGATGTCTTTTAATATGCAATATCTCTAGACTGTGTCATAAACATTTTCCATGTCAAAGAAAACTGAAACCAGATGTTCTTGCTTCAAGAATGCATCTCTTATACAAGATTCTAAATGGACCATATGGTCTAAAGTGGAACAATGTCTACAAAAACCAACGTGCATTTTGGAGAGAAGATCGCTGCTTTCTAAATACTAGAGAAGTCTGGCGTTAACCACTCGGCCAGCCAGGTTGGCTGGCCGAGTGGTTAGCGTATCTGCTCTCCAGCCAAAATGGTGCAGGGTCAAATCCAGCCATGGGCATGGGTGTTTGTGATTGTCTGTGAAAATACTAATGGTGGTGGTGGTCGGCAGTAGATGGCGGTGGCGTAGTTGTGGTCAGTTGGTGGATTGAGTGGTGGAGAGAGAGCTGTAGAGCAGAGGTGCATACTCCCTCAATGTCTTTGAACTCCTTGGAGGTGTCAAAATAATAATAATAATAATAATAATAATAATTAACTATTACTGTAATATCTCACAAAGACAGCTGGCCAGTGCAATAGGCTGATAATTATTTGCTTGTATTGGATCCTTTCCTAGTTTTGTATAGCAGTTACAACTGACTTTTTGGCAAGAATCTGGAAACTTTTCCTCTACAAGTATTCTCTTGTAAATTTAGAGAAGGTGAGCCACAGAAGAGGAAGAAAGATGTTTTGTCATTTTGAAATGAATGTTATCAGGACCTACTGCACTAGGGTGAGACAGTAAACCAGCCTCTTTTTAGTTCCTCTTTAACAAAAGGCAAATTGTATAGCACAATACCATTGCAAGAAAAGTTTAGCTGCTGTTTTCCTTATTGCATTTCAATGTTAAAAATCTGGGGGGGGGATGAAGCAGTAGTTAAGATGCTGGTAAAAGTTTCTTCCAATGTGTCTGCAATAGCTTTGAGATCAGCGACAATACATTCATTATGGTCTAAGGTAGACAAACAATGTGTTCTGTATCTGCTTTTCATTTCCAAATTTTATCCTATATAATATTTTCACTAGTCATTTGATTGTTTTTGACTCTGACATCTCACATAACATGCTTTGGCCCAAGAACACTTAAAAGCTGTTAAGTTTGATGTGGTGGGATATCTACGAAATATACCTCATGCTCTTTGTTGATATTTTTGCTGCCTGGCATCCTGGATTCAACTAAGGCTTTGGAGAGAGTGGAAATCAAGATGATGTTCTTGGAATGGAGGCTGTTGCTGACTGGACAATGAAGTCTATTATATATTTTATTGCTTCATTCATAGGTATTTGACTGCTATATCATGACTGTATCAGCATTAAATTTTACAAGATTCAAAAAAGTGTTCCAGTCAGCCTGGTTCATTTTCCATATATGTATTCATGTTGGAGAACATGGTTCCTCTGAAAACAGGAAAATGATCGCTTCCATATATGTTCTCTTCAACATCCAATGTGAGCAGTGGAAGAATGGAAGAGGAGCAAATTGTAAGATTGAATGCAGAATATGAGCATTATTCAAAAGGGAGTATTGTGACTATTCAAGTCATTCATAAGAAGTATGAGTTCATGAAAATGCGAGATAAGGTTATCAAGATCGATTTCATTTAACTTAGCACTTGGTGATAAATAAACTGAACATATGTAATACAAAATCCCAAGGACAGGCGAATCACTACTGCTTCTAGAAGAGTATTAAGCTGGACATGATGGAACGGAGTATGACTGCCCACCAGGATAGTTACTTCTCTGATATTGTATGCATGGACAGAACTTCCAGTTCTGTCCTTGCATAAAATTGTGAAATTCCTTAACGTAGGATTCTCAATGGGTCTTAAGTATGCTTCCTGTAGACAGAAACAGAATGGTTTGTGTTTCTGCAGCAAAATCTTCATATCATCGATAGTCTAGCAAACCCCACAACAATCCCATTGTAAAAATTTTCCTATTGTTTTGGCTGTATAGACATGTCTGGTTTTTGGGAAGCTGAGGGCTTAAATTTGTCAGATTTATATTTATCAATTGTTCTGGGAAGTATGGATGGCCAGTATCCATCTTTTCCTCTAGTAAAATAATCAATATATCTGATGTATCAGGATCTGTGGCAAGCTTAATTTACCTTCAGTGGATACTGAAGTATCTATTTTTTCTGTGAGGGATGTCTGGTGGTTAATCTTTAAGTGATACTCTTGCCATTATTTTTTGACAAGTGGATTCTCATCGAATGGAACCATTTTTGGAGTTTTCTCTGGAATAAGACTGTAGGTCATGTAACTGATGCACTCATGATCATAAAGTTCAGATACGGTGAAATTTTAGATGGTGAAATTGATATATGTGTATGAGATGCTGTTGACAGCTGATTAGTTGTCAACTTCTCAACATAAGAGGATCTCAGAACAGGTGTAGTGATTGCTAACTATTTGCATCCTGATATGATATATTTTGTTCCGTTTTAATTTTAGAGCCTCTGTAGCTCAGTCAGTATAGATGAAGTCCTTTGGTCAGAAAGACCTGGGTTCGATTCCTGTCAGTGACGTGAGGAACCTTTATCTCTCTCTTTTGAATAAATGTGAGTTAGCTAGTCTCATATTTTTTTTCACCTGGAAACTCGGGTTTTTTTGTCCCCAAGAACAGGCAAACTGGCCCTGTGAACACACATTGATTACATCATGAATAAGTCCCAGTCATATGCCAGTCCCGAGCTCAGATAAAATTGCAGGATTGGGGAAAGCAATGGTGAACTACCCTGTAAAAATCTCACAGAAATACTTTGTGGGCAATGCCTACAAAGTCACCTATAGTCAGAAATGACTGAAAGGAAAAACCAGTGTAGTGTTTTAATTTTGTATTTGTTTTTCATCTGTCCACTTCTAACATGCACTGGAGTAAGCCAGGTGAACTCCCTAACAGTTGGCACATTTAGTTTTCTTTGCAGTGCAAAATTTGTTATCCTGCTGTTTATTACCATATCAGGCACAGGTGGTAGAGCCACGACAGACAGGTTGGTCATGCCCACATTTCTGACATTCAAGCATCTTAGTGGATTAGTACTCTAACAGGACAGTTGAGATATCTTGCTTTTACAGATGTAAAACATCTGCAAAACACTAAGCAAAGTTCAGTCAGAACTAAGTCCATCTGGTATTTTTTAACACCAAAGGGGATAAAAAAGGAAAAGGAGACATATCATTATTTTAAAATGACAATGGCCAAGTTTTAAGCTGTAGTTCTTATAGAAAACTTGAGAAAGTATAATGTTCCAAAGAAAGGATGTAGGGAGGAGAGAAATGAAGTACAAGAAAGAGAAACAGACAGTGGATCTGGCTAGAATATGAATGGCCAGACAACTGCTATTTACATTTTCGAGGATTTGAAGGAGAATGGAGTGATTATGGACATCAATCAATTGAAAAGGCCATGGAAGTTGTAAGGCAAAACTAGCCCATCTGAATTGCAAAGAGTGAAGTGAAGCAAAGTGGTAAGAGATGGGTTATAATATAATAGAACTATGCTATTATGGATCCAAAGGTTTCAGGAAGAATTCTGATACTCCACAAATAAGGCAGATTTGGGACTTCTTCGATATGGGCAGTTTTTCAGAAGAGAGAGAGGGGGATGGGAATAAATGAGAACTGGAGATGATGATGTTTCCTAAACTCTATGGAAACTATAGAAAAGGCTGGTAAGTCATTCTAGTTATGCATTGATTCTAAATTATTCATATAAAGATTCATTTAATTAACAGTGCAACTTTTCATCTTCAAGAAGTATTAGTAAATCTAATTCAAAATTAAGTGGTTTAGAAAATCACCATGTTGTATAAGAAAGTCTTCTAAAATGAACATGTGATATGATTTCCTTTATAATCATATTGGTTTCACTGTCTTGTGTTTACAGAAACTGAAACTTAAATGGTTCCAGTTTTTGATGCCCAGTTGTTGGGAACCCCTATATTACAATGAGACATGCACATATACATACAATATGTATACTCTTATCACTACACATAGTCCATATTTGCTATACATCTTGAATTCAACTGCACATCTGTACACTGTCAATGGCACGTGGAAAAGGCTTTATTCATCTCAAAAGAAGATTTATCAGCAGAAGTCATATCAGTGACATTGGCAAAAGACTGCATTGCCCAAAATTTGATGGAGAAAAAATTATCAACGGATGAAAATGTGAGGATGCCAGCTCAGCCAAGATGCACAAAGCAACCCAAGATACTATAAGGAATCCTTATAAGAACCAAAAGGTACTCAGAAGGGTGGTATAGAAACCTTAGTAATCTGATATGGAAAACAATTAGGATTTTTGAAAGATTCTGCTGGAATGGCTCAGAGAGCACTGGAAGTCTTGAAATGGCTTCAGACTAGTATACTGTACAAAACTTCACAGATGGAATGATGCATTTGAGAGGGTGTGCCATGATTAATTGTTTAATATCATATGAAGCAATTAATCATGCTACACCTCTCTCCAATGGATGGGTGAGAATGTGTGCGTGCATGCGTGCGCACCAGATGCCTGCAAGATACCATATGCTTAAGTCCATCATCCCAATTGTGAAGTTTGGTGACAAAGATATATATTGATTTGAAGCTTCTTCTGGTAAGGACTCATATCTCTTTCATTTTACTGTTTCAAAAGAAGTAATCTAGATGTGATGCATATGCTGACAGATATGCCACACTTCTGCATAATGCAAAGTTTCCTGCATTGTGAAGTTTTATGAAATGAACTCCTGTCTCCTTCAGCAACAGTGCATAATGTCAAACTTTAGGTGCTGCTGCTGTAACATAGTCTGCGAAAAAAAATTATTCTGAAAAATGTAACTGGCCCACATTGTCCAGATTGCAGATAAGCTAACATCTCTGGAATGAGGTGAAGCATCAGGTTCAGGATAGATCAATGTAGCCAACAATTATACTTGGGCTCGTAGTCATACTGTAGGCAAAATGGTCCAAAATATAAGACTATTTATTATCATTATAAACATATAGTATGCTTGAGGATGCAACAAAGATAAAAGCATGAGCCACATTCTATTGGGGTATGTGCAATTTACATTTCTCTAAAATATGATGATATCTCAATACTTTTAAATGTGTTTAAATAAACAAAGCATGGAAATATCATTTCACTAAGAGAAAAAAAAAAAAAAACGAAAATAACCAGATATGTGAAATGAAAAATAAAACACACACACACACACACACACACACACACACATATATATATATATGTGTGTAATACATTTTTTAACTTGGGGATATTGTATATTAGGATAACCAAGTTATTATAATATACAATATCCCCAAGTTAAAAAATTTATTACATCTATATCTCCCCTCCAGAGATTTTTATTAAAAATAAAAACACCTTGTTGCAACTTCTATAAGTAAAGTTGATAAGGCTCTGTATTACTATAACCTTGGTATTTAGGGTCTAGCTACTCACTGAGAAGATCTCAAAAAAGGTTGAAACCGGTCTGGGTAGTGACCCACCCATAATGCATTGCAGTATACATCTTCTAGTGAGATGTGCTTTACTAATGTAAAATACTAAGAATAGTGATCAGATCTTTACCCACCTTTACAATGAGTTGCCCTGGTGTTGCACCATCTTTAGACTTGAATTTTGTTTCAGGCGCAAACTTAATTGTTTGCATACTTGGGATTAGGAGTTAAAATAACCAAGTTTATAAAATAACTTGGTTATCCTAATATATATATATATATATATAACTTGTCTGTTTAAATATAAAATGCCACTCACCTTCTTTGCTTACTGCATCTGCAATATCTTTGTTAGATTGATAAGCAAGTGTGCCCAGTACAGAAAAAATAACACATCCAGCTAGTACACTTGTGAACGTATCCAAAATACCAATGATTAAAGCATCCCTATGTCCAATAAAAAAAATAAATTTATTAACAGTTTTAAATATATTATTATTATTAATATTGTTCAGATGTCTTCGTGGAGTCATCTAGGACTCATCATAGAGACCCACTCTATCCACACAATACTATCACACTTTTACTTTTCTCATTCACTGAGAAGACAATTATTACTCTTTCCAGCAGTCTATTTCATTCACATTGATCTTACAATGTTTCTTTCTATAATCGCATTCAATTAGAGATGGTACCTTCTTCACTCTCTTTTTTTTCCATATGTCAAAAGATTTCTTATTTAATCTATAAAAGTACTATGCTAACTTATACAAATCTAGTATCTAGTTTGCTCTGCCTATTTAACAGACTCTGCAGTCTACAATATTATGATTATTATGTATGCTCCTAGATCTAGGGAGTCTAAGAATTCATTAAAGGGGGGCAATCTGAGTTACTTACATTTAAATACATATTATATCTCACCTTGAACACACTCAAAACATTTAACGGTAGCCCATTCAATGTGCACCACTCACCATAAAAAAGAAGCTTACATGCTTCTGATAAGTCACATTCTTATTCAGTTCCATGAATGATCTCCCCCCAAAGTACTGCCTTCACCAGTCATAAGCTGCAAACTTTCACTTGTATCTATATTGTAACTTTGTCATACTAACTTGTGTTTTTCTCACATCTCTCCTCTATCTATTCCTTAAATCTAGAAGACCACATTTCTTCAGACTATTCTCATATATGCAATTCCATAGACAAGTTATCATCTTGGTTACCTACCACTGGATCTCTTCAAAAAAAGTGTTTTTAATTAGTGTACAGTGTGGCTTTTTGTCACAAATTGTACTGCATTTTTTTCAGTTTGGATACAAGTGTCTTTCAGTGGTGTTATTGTTGAAATTATTTTGTTGTTTGTATTCTGCGTTTGCTACTTGTTTGTTGAACTACTTCAGCTTCTAAAGATGGTGTCCATAAAGAAATGTACTTAAGCAGCATGGAAGACTTCTGTACGAAAATCTGGCTTAGTCTTGGATTTTTCGCAGTGGAGGCATTGCAAAAACTGCTATATGTATGCACTGAAAAATATGAAAGATTTGTGGACTGTTTGGGTAAATGAGAAGAAAGAAAATGTTAACGTATGTGAAAGTGTCTGGATAGATTAGAGCAATTAGAAATGAAAGTGAATGTCAGGGCAGTAGGAGAATACCTTTGGCAGGAATTAATGAAAATGAAAAGCAAAATGAAACATCTGAAAGAGAATATCAAACAGCTAAAGGAGAGAATGGCTGCTGATAAGAAGGAGGAAGTTAATGTATAAAGAAAGAATCAAAGAAGAATCATATATTAGTGCATGGATCATTAGAGGTGTGATTACTAATAAAGTGCACAAAACATGCTTTCCTGGTGGAACCACAAAGCAAATAACTGATGCGTTGCCAAAAAGGAAATATAGGGTGTCAAAATTAGTGGTAGTCACGGGCACAAATGACTTAGTTGGGGAGAAGAAGAATGTTGACAGAAACTTGAGGAAGTTGTTGCAGCAAGTAAAGAAGAATAGTGTTGCCCAGATATGATAACAGGGAATTGAGAAGGAGAGCAGAGATGATGAATAGTAAGATGGCTGAGCTGTGTGAAGCAAAGAGGGTTCAATCTGTAAATCTGTGGAGTGAATTTGAAGGGACGTTCAAATGGTATAAAGCTGACGGATTATATTTGAATGGGAAAAGAAGAATAGTGTTGCCCAGATATGATAACAGTGAATTGAGAAGGAGAGCAGAGATGATGAATAGTAAGATGGCTGAGCTGTGTGAAGCAAAGAGGGTTCAATCTGTAAATCTGTGGAGTGAATTTGAAGGGACGTTCAAATGGTATAAAGCTGACGGATTATATTTGAATGGGTTTGGTGTTGGGCATTTAGAAAGGCTATTGTTTTCTGATAAGGCATAGAGTCAAACAGTTAATGTAGCAGATGATCAGAATCTACCAGTGCAACAGAATAGCACAAATCAACAGATTGTACAGCAGGAGGAAGATGGATATGAGGCTGAAGACGTGGTTGCAGCAGCACAAGGTGATGAAATGCATAAAGGGGAGGAGGAGACAGGTAAGAATGGAATCCAGTCAAGAAAAACAAGAATAGTCAAACCAAAGAGAGAAATGTAGTATAGCAGCTAGAATAGAGAATGTTGGTGCTGGTAGGATGGCCTCAAACACACACCGATTGCTATGTCTGTACACAAATGTAAGGAGTATTTGAAACGAGAGAGCTGAGTTTGTGGCATTGATTGAGATGGTATGTGCAAAAGTAATTGGAATGAGTGAAACTTGATTGTCTGAGGAGAATGTGATGTCGGGAATAGAATTAGAAGGATATATATAATTTTCTGGAAGGATAGAGATGTGAAAAGAGGAGGGGGATTGCTGTTAATGACTGCAGAGGAATTGTGGAAGTTAGTGATACATGCACAGATTCTGTGTGGTGCGAAGTTGAAATAAACAGGTTGGTATATCTGATAGGATGCTATTACAGGCTAGGGAATGCAGAAAATATTGAATGTGAAAAGTTTAGGCAAATGAATTGGGCATGTAAAAAAAAGGTGATCCCAATGGGAGACTTTAATTACAGGAATATAGACTGGAAGGAGGAGATAGTGTATGGGAACAAGGAGAGCAAGTTTGTGGAATTTCTGAGATAACTAACATATATTAAGCAGCATGTGATTGAAGCAATTAGAGGCTTTAATGTCTTGGATTTGGTGATAACTTCACAAGATGTAGTTGTTAATGAGGTGTTGACACTGGCGTCAGTTGATGAGAGTGATCATGAGGTACTTGTTTGGGAAGTGATGAAACAAGAAAAGGTCGCTGCCAAAAATGGATACATGTGGAAGTATAAAGCAGGTGATTACTGATGCTAACCTAACTGACTCTGAAGTTAGGTTAGCATCAGTACATTGAGTAGATGAGCTGAATGAAAAAGTGGTTGACAATGCATGGAAACTCATAAGGCAATATCTAACAAAAGCATGACTGCATATTGAGGGTTAAGCGAGTAAATAGAGTGTGAGTGAAATGGATGAACAGCAAAATCAAGCAAGCACTATGCTGGAAAAGAAAATGTTATGAAGGAGGTACAAGACAGTTGGTGATGATCAGATCCATGAAGAGTATAAGGTACAGGCTAGAAAGGTGATGAGCATGATAAAGAAAGAAAAGGTTCAGTATGAAAGGAGATTGGCTGGTCAGGCCAAGGTTAATGCAAGAGAATTTTTCTGCTACATGGCAAGCAAGAGAAAGAATAATTATGCAGATTAACATTGGTGGGTAGTCATGGCAGCAGACTAACAGCTGCAAAGGGAATGCAGAGAATATTGATTTAATGAACGAGAACTTTATCAGCGTATATTATTATTATTATTATTACGTGCCACCTCCAAGTAGTCCTATAACTCATCGAGGGAGGGCACCTACTCTACTACTCTCCCTCTCCACCGCATCATCTACACAACACCACCACCACTAATATTTTCACCGAAAATCACAAACATCCATAGCCACGGCAGGATTCAAACCTGCAGCCTTTTGGTTAGAGAGCAGATATGCTAACCAATATGCATACTGGATAATGGATATGCATACTGGTATAAATTATCTGGTACAATATATAGAAGAGAGGCGAGTATTAGGAGAATTGGAAGTGGAAGAAAGAGAGACACATCAAATGTTAGTTAGGTTAGATGTGAATAAGGCTGTGAGAATGGATGATATATTACCACGTATGCTTAAAGAATGTGCACCACAGTTGGTTATGCCTGGTTATTTAATGAATGTCTTGCAGTGGGTAGGGTTCCACAGTTGGTTATACCCGTAACCTGATTATTTAATGAAAGTCTTCCAGTGGGCAGGGTTCCTAAAGAGAGGAAAGAGGACAAAATAGTACCACTCCACAAGAATGGTTCTAAGACAGAAGTGTCCAACTATAGGCCAGTCTGATTAACTGCAGTTGTGGTCAAGGTGTGGGAGAGATTGGTAAGGAATAGAATACAGAATTGGGTTGATGGACATGACATTCTTTATGAAGGTCAGCATGGATTTGTAAAGGGTAGGTCCTGTTTCAGTAATTTACTTGCATTTTATGATAAGGTGACGAGTGTGTTAGATAAGGGAGAATCATATACAGTGATATTCTTGGACTTTACATAAGCGTTTGATAGATTACCACATGATAAGTTGGTGTACAAGCTGCAGAGGATAGGAATATATAGTATATTGGTCAGATGAATCAGATATTGCTATCTGAATGATACCAGCAGGTTGTGTATGATGGATCAGCATCTCAAAAAAGATGAATAACTAGTGGCGTGCCCCAGAGTTCTGTTCTTGGCCCCTGCCCTTGCTGTTTAACTTGTTTGTAAACAATATATCATGTGGACTGACTAGGGATCTTCAGTTATTTGCTGATGATGCAAAGTCGGGAAGAATTATAAGTAGCACTGCTGATGCTTAATCCCTTCCAGAAGTTTTCAATAAACTTTTTACTTGGACAAAAGAGTGACGTTGTAGTTTTAATATCAATAAGTAGAAGGTGTTGCATTTTGGAGTGCAGAAATATAAGACTGTGTACTATATTGATGGTGCTGTATTGCAGGAAGTGGATGAGATTAGAGATTTGGGAGGGATGGTTGACAGTAGACTGAAGTTTAGAGGGCATATTGCTAGTGTTGCAAAGATTGCACATCATAGTGCTGTTATGATAAGAAGTACTCTAACATGCAATGATAAGGAAGTGGCTATGCCACTGTATAAGGCACTGGTCAGACCACACTTGGACTATTGTGCTCAGATCTGTGATGTGGAGAGAGTCTAGAGACGAGTGAACTAAGACAATATCAGGAGTTTGGAATGCTGGCTATGGAGAAAGGTTGAAGAAATGTGGATTGCAGAGTTTGGTGGATAGGATGAAGAGAGGTGGTATGATATCGATGTTTAAGTTAGTGAGAGGATTTTATCAGATTAATCCAGGGGGGATTATAAACAGAGGAAGGTGAGAGCGAAAGAACCAGAGGTCATTCCTGGAGGTTATGTAATAGTGTAGTGAAGAATTGTGTGAGGAGTAGACTTTTTACATAGAAAATTGTCAGTAAATGGAATTCATTACCAGAATGTGTTGCTAATGCAAGGAGTGCTAATGACTTTAAAATTCTATATGAAAAATATGTTGTCAGTTGAATGAACCTCCCATGATGAGTGTAATAATAATAATAATAATAAACAGATCCCTGTGGCACACCACTAGTGACTTTCCGGACACTTTCCACCTCCATATACAACTTTCTGATACCTATGTGACAGAAAGTCACAGATCGAACTTACTAATCTCTTATTCAGTATGATCCATTTAAATTTATTTAATAGTTTGTTTGTTTGTGTGGCAATGTATTAAAAATTTCTGCAAAGTCTAAGTATACCACTGTATGTGCATCTCCCTTTAACAAACCCATGCTGACAATCACAGAAAATAATGATATTATCAACCCATTTTTGTATACCAGTTCTCACTAATCTCTCACATTATGCAGTGGAACAATTTTACTTTCTTTCCACTCTCCTGGGACCTGTGCTGTTGTAAGATTTTTATTATATAGAATTCCAGGGAGTTCTATAAACTCCCTTGAATATTCCCTTAAGACATGTAATGATATGTCACCAAATCCAATTGCCTTATTGACACAAGCTTATTTCCTCGTGTATCTCCCTCCTGCTTGCTCATAATTAAGTCATCCCCTCCTATTTCCTCTACATTTGGGCTTCTCATGTTTTCATCCTGATGAGGATGAAACACTTTGATAAACTGTTCACTGAATACCTCAGCTATGTCATCTGAAGCAGTTACTATTTGACCATCTCCATCCATTAATATCATCTTACCATAATTCTTCTTCATTCTACTTGAGTCATCTTACTGGCCTGATCTTTATACTCCATGCAATTGATTACTACCAATCTTGTGCCCTCCACATTATCATCTTCTTCAAAATTTTGTGCTTAGTCCCTTCATTCATCCACTTGAAACCTAATATATTTAAGTCTCTTTGAGTCAGCTTGCAGGAATTCTGTACAGATATGTTCTTAATCACTTATCCCACTCAGTGTCAGCAGCAAACAACTGGATATCATCCTCTAGCCCATCCTCAATATCACATGTAAGTTTAATAATTTTAGCATACAAATTAAACAGCAATGGCCCAAGCATAGAACACTGTAGTTACCAATCAGTTGCCAGTCAGCCATGCCAAAGTTTATTTTGCAAACCCATCCCTTTGAGTTTGTATGACAATTTTATATGAGGAATCCTATGAAATGCAGAGCCTCTGTAGCTCAATCAGTATTAGCAATGAATAAGAGCTATTCAACTGAAGATGAATTAGCCAATCTCTTATAAAGGTGGCAGGGACTTTTCCTGCTGGAAACTTGGTATTTTGATCCTGTAAACAGGCAAGCTGGCCAGAAGAACAGACACTCTATAACATAATGCACTGGCATTATGACTGAGCCATCTACCTCATCATAAACTAATCCTGCCAAATTATTATTATTATTATTATTATTACCCCAAGACCTCATGGAGTCAAAGACTCATCTGGGAGGTCCTTTTATCACACACAGCTCATCGTACCATGCCTTGAACACATTCAAACTCTCAGGCAAGGTATTTCAATCATTTACAACTCTGCACAAGAAAAACCTGCCTCTCACTCCCCTACTCACACCGTCTTTATACAGTTTCCAGGGATGACCTCTGGTTCACCCCTAATCTCCCACTATTTTCTGTAGAACTTCTCCAGCATTGATCCTATAACAACCCCTTACCAACTTGTAAGTCTCTATCATATCTCCCCTCTTCCTCCTATCCACCAGACTCTGCAAACTACATCTTCTCAATCTTTCTTCATACTAGGCATTCCAGAGGTCAGAAACTACCTTAGTCAGTCACCTTTGGACCCTTTCCAAAATTTCCTCATCCTTCTGAAAACCAGGTGACCAAATCTGGGCACAATAATCCATGTGTGGCCTAACAAAGTCCTAACAAAGCCTAACAAAGGAACAAGAATCTCCCTACTTCTACACGTCAGTGTCCTCCGCATCATTCCAAATGCATCGGTAAGATCCAGAAATATCACAGTATATCCATTTCCTCTTACCTAATTCTGCTAGCACTCTATTATGAAACATAGAACTTACATATTAGGCAGATTCCTATAGCATGTCCTACTTTTAACAAACCCATACTGTCCTTTATACAGAATGCCAGTGATGTTGGTTCACATCTGCATTCCTAATCAGCCTCTCCAAAATACTAATGAGCACACTAGATATACTAATGGTCTATTTGTCGCATCAGTCACTGCAAGATTATTCCAAAATACTGGAATTATATATTGGAGCATTATGTAAGACATGAGCAATATGTAAGCAAGTAGAATGAGTGTATGATATGATTGTAATGGTTGGAACAAATGATTTGAAAGGAAATGAATTATGCTCCAATATATAATTCCTATAGCATGCCCTACTTTTAACAAACCCATACTGTCCTTTATACAGAATGCCAGTGATGTTGGTTCACATCTGCATGCGATTCCTAATCAGCCTCTCCAACATACTAATGAGCACACCAGATGTACTAATGGTCTATAATTTGTTGCATCAGTCACTGCAAGATTATTCCAAAATACTGGAATTATATATTGGAGCATAATTCATTTCCTTTCAAATCATTTGTTGCAACCAATATAATCATATCATATGCTCATTCTACTTGCTTACATGTTGTTCAGGTCATATCACAAATCTCTGCTCCTGGAGAATATATTTTCATTGCTTGTTTTTAATGTATGTCTGGAATCATCATATATAGCTATATCATTTTAAATCCATTTGTGCTTTCTTTGCCCTTTCTTTAATTCCTTTCATGTTTCATTTCATATTGTACCTTTCCTGCTATTTGCTAAGTGCCTTTGAAGTCTCTCAAATTCCCATGCATTGTGAAGCACTAGCCCAAGACTGGTGCTTCACAGTGTTATCACAATCAATTACAGACAAGAAATAACATTTTTGTTTTATGTCATGCTGACGTGAAGTCATCTACCTCAGCATACAAGTAGCATAGTCATGAGGATATTTCAAGAGCAAACTTTTGTTTCCTTATACTTGATTAAAGGATTAAAACAATATAATTTCTTGCCTACAGTAATTCCTTTTGTAATGCTGTGAAAAACTTTCCAATCCAGAGTATTTTAATAATATGGTGAATTTTAATAATATTAGAAATTTTTGATTTAGCCAACCAAATTCTATTCTCTTTTGGCTTAAACCAAAAGACAATAATGGTACAACAAGAAGAAATGTCATGATGGCTGGGGATATTGCCAAGTTAAACAATGTCTATATTGTTATCATTTTGGAAGCAAAGTAAATGAGTTAGCTAGTGACACAAATGTGTATTCATTGTATTTGTACTTGTTGCAGTTGATAGATTGAGTAGTGGAGACAGAGAGTTGTAGAGTGGGTGCCCTCCCTCAATGAGTCTTTGGACTCCTTGGAGGTATCACGTAATAATAATAATAATCATAATATGTCATCAAATCTTATTGCCTTATTGACAGTCCTAATGCCTTATAGACATCTAACTTACTTAAATTCTCGTATATCTCTTGCTTGCTCACCAATATGTCTTCTCTCATTTCATTCTCTATGCTTGAGCTTCTCATTTCATACTGAGGATGAAACACCCTGATGAAATTCTCACTGAATACCTTGACTATGTCCTCTGTAGCAGTTGCCAATCTCTCACTTTCAACCATTAACAGCAATTTACCATAATCATTCTTCTTTCTATATGCTGAATATTGAAAAAACTCCTAAGGCTTTTTCTTGGATTTGCTAATTTCTGCTTGAATTGCAGATTTCCTGTCCTCACCAACTGGGTCACTTTCCTGATCTGCTCTATTCTTCATGTAGCCCATTGTTATCATTAATTATCTTGTGCTTCCTCCAAAGTGCCTTCTTTTTTCAGATTCCATGCTTATCCTCCCACATTCATCCATTCAATACCTAATCTATTCAGCCTTTTGAATTCAGGAATCCATTCAACATTTTAATTTATTTTCATGGTATTGATAACAACACAAAATTATAAGAAATTAATTCATCATCATCATCAAATTCCTGCCATCTACTAGGATATAGTATAGTATACTATACTATACTATTCTTTTCTTTGATGCCTATCTAGCAGTCATCCTGTAGCAGTAATTGCATTATTTCATACCAACTGATGGAATATACAGTATTCATCATCATTATCATCATCAAATTCCTGCCATGTACCCTCAAGGGGTGTACAGGATATGATAGTACTATATGAAATATTTACATCATTACTAACTTCCTATCTACAAATTTCCTCCAAATCAGTCTATTACTTGTCAAGACTCCAACATTACCAGATCTTATATTTCTATCGTCTAAGGTACTTTGTACCGTATCAATCCACCTATATCTTGGTCTTCCTCTGGGTCGTTTTTCTGCCAACCTGGCAGAAAACACTTCTTTTGCTAATCTTTCCTCACCTATTCTGTTTAAGTGACCATACCACCTGAGATTAGCTCTGCTAAAGCATTCCTGGATGCTGACAATGTCAAGTTCTTTCCTAATATCCTCATTTTTAATATGATATTGCCATTAATCCATCTGTTCACGACTATAATCTTTCTCAGGACTCTCATATCTGTGGTCTCTAGTCTTTGGTCAAGTGTTTTACTTCTGATCCAGCTCTCAGATCCATAAGTTAAAACTGGTTTGAACACTGTCTTGTATACGGCTAATTTAGTGTTCCGACTAATTTCTCTCTTATTCATATGAATTTATTCAATTGACTTCTTACCATACCAACTTTGTTGAGCCAGTTGTCTATTTCTATATTTAATTTACCATCTTCACTAAAAATCTTGCCTAAGTAGCTGAAATGTATTACTTGTTCCACAGGTTGTCCATTCACAACACAGTTGACAGTTTCAATGATTCTGCCTATTTTCATTGTCGTTGTCTTTTTATTGCTGATCTTCATACCATATCTATTACAACAGTTATTCAAGTTAGTCAGGGAATCTTGCAAACTTGTAGCAGATTTATTTAAAAATATAACATCGTCTGCATAAAGCAAAGAGCTGACATTAACATCTCCAGTTCTGATATCATGTTTAATACACCACTTTCCTTCATAATGTGATCCATACAGATAATGAATAACAGAGGGGATAATGTACATCCTTGTCTCACACCAGATTTAACATTAAACCATCTTCCTGTACCTCCTTCAATTCTAACTGCTGACTTACAACTCAAATAAAGACTAAGTATTGCTTGATATAATGCCCCATTGACACCATATAACTGTAGCATATTGAATAGCTTCTCTCTTGGCACCTTATCATATGCCTTTTCCAAATCGAGAAAACTTAAATACAAATCTTTGTTATATTCAAATGATTTCTCAACTATTTGTCGTAAAGTGAAGATCTGATCCTGACAGCCTCTATTTGAACTGAATTCAGCTTGTTCTTTAACAAGCTTTTCTTCCACAATTCTTCTCAACCATTTCTCAAGTATACTTGCATATATCTTACCAGGAACACTCAGTAGGGAAATACCTCTGTAATTCTCACATTCAGTGTTATTTCCCTTTTTATATATGGGTACTGTGAGAGCTCTACTCCAATCATCGGGAATTCGTCCCTCTGTCCAGGCCTTCTGGACTATGCTGTGCATCCACTGTAAGACTTTTATACCTCCATACTTCAGCATTTCTGGTTGAATATCATCTACTCCTGCCTGCCTTTTCACATTTCAAGCATTTGATGGCTTTTTCTACTTCAAGTATGGATATGTATTCCTTACTGCATGCCTGGTCACTGTTTTTTTATCACTGTGCTGTCATCACTGCTTGTTTCATTTAGCAGTTTTTCAAAGTAATTACTCCATATTTCAAGGATATCTTTTTCTCCCGTTTTTCATGTCACTTTTATCATCTCTTACTCCATTTACAGCATTCTTTTCTCAATTTCTAAGCTTCTTCAAACCTCCAGAATATTTTGCTACCTTCTTGATATTTATTTCCTATGTTCTTGCCAAAGTCCTCCCATGACTTTTGTTTAGCTAGTTTTACACAGTGTTTAGCTTTCTTACATTTGTCTCTGTATTCTCTAAGATCACAAGCAGACTTATTTGCCAGGAACTTTTGTTATGCTTTCTTCTTTTCCTTCACTGCCTCTTTAACTTCCTGTGTCCACCATGGAGTTCTAATTTTTCTATCCTTACAGACAACCTCACCACATACCACTCTGGCTGAATCAATCAGTGTTTTCTTCAGAGCTTGCCACTGAATCTCTAATGTTTGGTTCCTGTTCTCAAACTTTTTAATTTTTTATTCAATAATGTGTTTGTGTATTTTAGTCTACAGTTCACATCTGAGAGATGCTCAACTTTTATTCGCTTTAAAACTTTCTTGCATGTTATTCTTTTCAATATGAAATTCAATTTTATCCTACTCAAGACTAAATAGTGATCACTTCCAATTTCAAATCCTCTGTACACTCTGGTGTCCTGCACCAGGGAGAAAACATCACTATCAACAATAACATAGTCAATGAGACTTTTCTTATTCCTTGCCTCTTCTCTCCATGTGAATTTGTGCACATTTTATGTTGGAACATTGTGTTAGTAATAACCAGTCAATGTCTTGAGCAGAAATCCAACAGGCATTTGCCATTATTATTAGCTTTGTTCTTTTCTTCAAATTTTACCAATATATTTTTGTATGTCCGACAATCATTTCCTACTCTGCTATTTAGATCCTCAACAAGGACCAACTTTTCCTTTTTCATTGTGTCAGTTGCTTTTTCTAAAGCCTCAAAAAATTCCTCCACTTCTACCTTAATAGAACCTTCTGTGGGACCATAGGCACAAATAAGTCTCATTGTCCAGTTCTCCATTCTCATATTTGCCCACATTACTCTACTTCAGACTGAAGCCATTCAAGAAGATTAGCCTCGTATTTTGTGTTGAATAACTATTTTCCTTGATTGTCATTGTCTGAATATAACATTTTGTATTTATTGCTCAGAAAGATCTCACTGGTTTTTGCCTTTTCTGTTTCAGTCATCCCTATTATTTCAATCTGGTACTTATCTAATTCCTCAGCTAGCTCCATTTCTTTGCCATTCAGGCTTCTTATGTTGATAGCACCAATCTTTAACTCTGGTGATGTTGAGTTGGGGTGTGTTTTCAGATTTATTCCAGTAGCTGACTTTTTGTGTTCTCCCTGGTTCCCTGGCGAAAACAATGGGGGGACCTTATTTAACTGGATGACCCCCACAGCCGGCATGAAATTTTGTCATGTTGTACCATTATTTTGTATTTTGGTTTAACGAATAAGAATACAATTTGGTCGGCTAAATCCCAAATTGCCAGCCCATCCTCATTCGTTCAGTATTCAGGTAGATATCCAACAGGGTGCACCACGAGAAGGTGAGGATTAGACATTAGGTCAGAAGCCCTGGTCAGTTCTCCGCATTCCTTTAAAGGCTATGTGGATGTCTGCTCTCAGTTATACGGCTTTGATAATGAATAACCGAGGGGATAATGTACATCCTTGTCTCACACCAGATTTGACTCTTAAGCACTGTAAGAAAATAATTTATAATAATAAATAACTTATTTGCTGATATTTCACTGGTATTATATCCAGCATCTACATTGCACAAAAACAGTACATGAAACAACATTATCACAGTACATGAAACAACAGCCATTTTGGTATAACAGCGGGACTAGTTTAAAAAATTGTAACGGTCAACACAAGGAACTAAAGTCCTAATTAGGCATCATCTATGTTAGAAAAAGGGAGAAAACAAGTATTAATTAGATCTTAAAATGACTGTCTCCCAAATTTTTGGTAAATTTATATAGCCATACTTGAGGTTTGGAATTTGGATTAGTTTATCCAGGAAGGGCAGACAGTCATTAGCTTCCACTGTGAAGAGGATTTTAAAGTGTTGGCTATTTAAATGCACAATGTACTGCCAACACACAAGTCTTTCCATGCATTTGAGAATTCTTCACAGGGACAATATCATACACAGGGCACAACAATTCGGTAAGTGGAAGTTAAAATTGGCACAGCAGCTAAATAGGTTAGCATTTTTAAAGAGGTGCCGAGACATGAATAATATTAAACTGCATCAGGATTAAAAGCAAATTTCACTTGGCCAAAGTCCAGCATATTTACAAATGGGCAAGTTTAATACTATTGTGTGAACAGATTAGTGCTACTTATATGGAGCTATCAAAAATAAATACAACTATTAATGCTCTTTGTGACAAACTGTGTGACATTTTAAACTCACAACTGTGGAATGTCCTTGACAGCATCTCTGATGCAATGGCTGATAAAAATTTCATTAAAGTTAAAAATTGGCACTAGAAAAAAATTTTAAATCCTCCATTGTTGTTGTGCTATGAAACGACAGCCATTATAAAAAGATCGTGTTGTTGTGGATTTATCATCAGTAGCCCTAATGGATGAAATTGTTAGTGTGTTTAGTCAAGGACTAAACACACTTTGGCATTACTCCCAGGCAAGTTACAAAAGCTAAAATAACGGCTTCCACTGAACAGGGAATATAGTAATTGCCTCCAGCAACAGTCAATAACATTCATTTGGATGTGGCCAACATCTTAATACATTCCAAGCTTCCCAAAAAAATATCCCACAAAAGGAAATCACTGTTTTAAAAGCGCTATACAGTAATAACCATATTGTTATAATTAAAGCAGACAAATGTAATGCAACTGTGGTGATGAATTTAGCTGAATATGAAAGCAAATCTCACATACTTTTAAAAGATCAGTCTACATACCAAATCATAGATCATGATCTACTAAGTCTTAAATGAATAAAGTTCACAAATTATTTAAAGAAGTTACTTCCTGGCCAAAAGAAACAATTAACAAACTCAAACCTTTTCATGTTAAAACACCCAGAATATATGGAGCACCTAAAATTCACAAACAAGGTACACCCTCATGCCCTATTGTGAATAGTATAAACAGTCCCACATAAAAACTTGCTAAACATTCAACTAAATTACTACCCACCCTCAAAAATAATTCTTCCTCCTTTGTTAAAAAATCTGTTCACCAAAAAAGTATTTTAGAAAAACCATATCTTAAAAAGTTAAGAAGAAATAATTATTTTTGATATTACTTCACTATCTACAAATGTACCATTTTGAAAACTTGATTTGCTAAGGTCACATCCCCCCCCCCCCAAGATATATTTGAACTATTTAAATTTACAGTACATGTAGGCTACTTTGCATGGAAAAGAAAGATATACAAACAACTAAATCGGACAGCAGTGGGTCCCCCCTTTTCCCCCTTGAGCTAATTTCTACATAAAACACTTGGAAAAGCTAGCTATAAATACAGTCACTATCAAACTAGTGGTTTGGCTAAGCTATGTTGATGATGTGTTTGCTATTTAGCCACGTGGTCCAGATATATTCGATATATTTTTAGTGCATTTAAATAACCAACACTCTAAAATTCACTTCACAATGGAAGAGGGAGCTAATGACTGTCTGCCCTTCTTGGATACACTAATCACATGGCTTCCAGATGGTTCCTTATCTTTTTCTGTTTATAGAAAACCCACACATACAGGGAGAAATTTGCACAAACAGTCACACCATCATCCAGCTCATCAGTATATACTCCACTATATATCACATTAAAATTTTCAGTTCTCATGGTCCCTTTTAATTTCTTTTTTGTTTCAGTTATTACTGCTATTTTAAAATTTCTTTCATTTAATAATTGGTCTAATTCTATTTCTTTATATGCTAATCCTCTTACATTCCAGTTTGCTATGTGTATTATATTTTGTCATTTCCATTTTTGTTTTACCTTTTCCATTCCAGGGTTGTTTCCTATAGATTCAATCCGATTATCTTTTTCTGTCAGCTTACTAGTAGAATTATGTTCTCCATGGCAGGGGACTAGCCTGACGATGGAATAGTTCAGTGGTAGGGCTGCTACCTTAAGGCTTCTGAGCTAGCCTTCTTCCGAATTTAAACCCATAGGAGGAATAGGGTATATTGAAGGGGGAAAGAGTAGATTATAGAAGAATTACAGTAAGGTTTATAGAGAGGGCATAGTTGTAAGGTCAGAAATGAAAAGACCCCATGGCCCTTGAGTATTCTAATAGCATAAGGATCATAAAATAAGAAAAGTTGGCTAATAAGGCCTGATAGGAAAGATTAAAGTAAGTGGATCTTCCTCGAAGTAGTAGAAGGAGAGGAGATAGGTCCAGCTAGGGGTCCATGGGAGTGCTGCTTCCCTTACAAACAAGATGATTGCCCCTTATGGCCCTGTTGGTCCATGAGTCCTTATTCAGTATATTCGGACCATCCTATCATATACACATGCATGCACGTGAGCACACACACGCACACACACACACACACACATGGTGGGCTGCCCTATCCGCCACTCAGGGGATGTGCTCTCTAGGGGTTACAGGGTCCCCCGAGAGGGGCATTATATCAAGCAATATTATTATTATTATTACTATTCAGAACTCCATGGAGTCAAAAGACTCTCGTGGGAGGTTCTTCCTAAGAACATAAAGTCTGTCAAGACTAATCGAGGGGAGGTCCCCCCCCCCTAAGAAACACAAAGTCTATCATACCACTCCTTAAACTCAATGACTGTTCTTGCTCTCACTACTCCATCAGACAATGCATTCCACGGTTCAACCGCACCTCCATGCAAAGAAACTACTCCTCACCCTCTTGCTCACAGTTTCCTTTCGTAACTTCCAGGGATGGCCTCATGTCATCACTCCTTCCCGCTGTTCAACCAAGCGAAAGAACTCCCCAGTGTCAACCCTGTAACCACCTCTCAACAGTTTAAAAGTCTCAATCATATCACCTCTCCTTCTTCTCTCAGCCAATCCTCATAACCAAAACTGTACAGTCATGAAACCATCTTTGTCATCCATCTTTGTACCCTTTCCACAGTTAATTTATCCTCTTCAAATCCTGGGGACCAAATCTGAGAACAATAGTCTAAGTGTGGTCTGATCAGTGACTTATATAATGGAATGATAACCCTTTTATTTCTGCAGGTCAGTGTCCTTCTCATAATTGCAGCAATCCTGTGTTTTACCTTCACCACTATAATAAAATTAGTTTAATCCTTTATCCAAGTGTGAGCAAACAAAGTTTGCGCCTGAAGTATCTTCAGGACTAGGGTAAAGTGATACAACACCAGGGCAACTCGTTGCAAAGGTGGAGAAAGCTACCAACACTCCTAACTCAGTATCTCCTATAATGCAAAACACATCTCCTTGCGGATATGTCTAATGTTATGCATTAAAGGAAGGGCCACTACCCAGACTAGTTTCGACCTTTATTGAGGTCTCTTCAGTGGGAGCCAGGCCCAAGTGGAGATACCAGCCAGAAGCATTAGCAGGTCATCTCTACCTATAGGAGTTGCCAAATGGTGTGCCACCCTTTTTTAATAAATTACTCTGGATTTAGAGAAAGATGTTGAAAGTTTATTTTTTCACTTGGTTAGAGTATAATAAAATTAGTTTAATCCTTTATCCAAGTGTGAGCAAACAAAGTTTGCGCCTGAAGTATCTTCAGGACTAGGGTAAAGTGATACAACACCAGGGCAACTCGTTGCAAAGGTGGAGAAAGCTACCAACACTCCTAACTCAGTATCTCCTATAATGCAAAACACATCTCCTTGCGGATATGTCTAATGTTATGCATTAAAGGAAGGGCCACTACCCAGACTAGTTTCGACCTTTATTGAGGTCTCTTCAGTGGGAGCCAGGCCCAAGTGGAGATACCAGCCAGAAGCATTAGCAGGTCATCTCTACCTATAGGAGTTGCCAAATGGTGTGCCACCCTTTTTTAATAAATTACTCTGGATTTAGAGAAAGATGTTGAAAGTTTATTTTTTCACTTGGTTAGAGTATAATAAAATTAGTTTAATCCTTTATCCAAGTGTGAGCAAACAAAGTTTGCGCCTGAAGTATCTTCAGGACTAGGGTAAAGTGATACAACACCAGGGCAACTCGTTGCAAAGGTGGAGAAAGCTACCAATACCTTCACCACTGTTGCAATATGTCCCCTAAATTTCAGGTTTCTATCAATCATCAACCCCAGATCTCTTGTCTTCCCTACTTCCTTCAGTATACCTCCTCCCATAGAGTATGCAGCATCCCATCAATGTTTCCCAAACCTCAAGACCTTACATTTTGTTGCATTAAACTGATATCCCCATTCATTTGCCCATCTATCTAGCTTATTCAAATCCTCTTGCAGGGCTACCACATCTGCACTATTACTAATAATCTTTCCCAGCTTTGCATCATCCGCAAACAACTGAATATCCCCTTGCAATGTCATTGATATAAAGGTTAAACAATATAGATCCTAGTACTGAGCCCTGTGGGACCCCACTTGTAACCCTCTGCCTCCTTGAAACTGCTCCACCATACACAACTCTCTGATACCTATCAGACAGCCAATATGATACCTATCAGGCTTCACAAAGTCTAAGAAAATTGCAGTATATGCCTGCATATGTGAAATATATGTGAAATATATGCGAATTTCACATATATTTATATGTGAAATATATATGTGAAATATATATCTGCATATGTGAAATATATGAAACTGCTCCACCATACACAACTCTCTGATACCTATCAGACAGCCAATCCTGAATGCAGGTGACCAATCTGACATCCAGACTCATGTGCTGCAACTTAAAAATCAGCTTATCATGTGGCACCCTGTCAAATGGCTTCACAAAGTCTAAGAAAATTGCAGTATATGCCTTTCCCTCATCTAATGTTCTTGTAAATTTATTATAAAAGGCTAGCATATTGCTAAAACAAGAGCACCCTTTCACAAATCCATGTTGACTCTTAAATAAATACTTTGTCTTTATTTGTGTTGTAAGTCAGCAGTTAGAATTGAAGGAAGTACAGGAAGGTTATTTAATGTTAAATCTTGTCAGACAAAGGTGTACATTATCCCCTCTGTTATTCATTATCTGTATGGATCACATTATGAAGGAAAGTGGCATTAAATCTGATATCAAAATTGGAGATGTTAATCTCAGCCCTTTGCCTTTATGCGGATGATGTTATACTTCTCAATAAATACACTATGTCTGCAAGATTCTCTGACTAAAGTGAATAGCTTTTGTAATAGATATAGTATGAAGGGTCAGCATTAAAAAGACAAAGACAATGAAAATAGGCAGAAACAATGAAAATATCAACTGCATTGTGAATGGAGAACCTATAGAATAAGTAAAACATTTTAGCAACTTAGGCATGATTTTTAGTGAAGATGGTAAATTAAATATGGAAATAGATAACAGAATCAACAAAGCTGGTATGGTAGGAAGTCAACTGAATAAATTTATATGGAATAACAGAGAAATTAGTTGGAACACTAAATTAGCTGTATACAAGACAATATTCAAGCCAATTTTAACTTATGGATCTGAGAGCAATAAAGACTACAGACCACATATATGAGAGGTCCTGAGAAAGGTTAGAGGCATGAATAGATGGCATCAATGGCAATATCATATTAAAAACGAGGATATTAGGAAAGAATTTGGCATTGTCAGCATCCAGGAATGCATTAGCAGAGCTATTCTCAGGTGGTATCTTCACTTAAACAGAATGGGAGAGGCAAGATTAGCAAAACAAGTGTTCTCTGCCAGGTTGGCAGAAAAAAGACCCAGAGGAAGGCCAAGATATAGGTGGATTGATACAGTAAAAAGTGCCTTATAAGACAGAAATATTAGATCTGATAATGTCGAAGTCTTGACAGGTAACAGACTGATTGGTAGGAAAATTGTAGATAGGAAGTTAGTAATGATGTAATTTTTCATGTACTACTATCATATCCTGTACACCCCTTGAGGGTATATCAGGAATTTGATGATGATGATTTGCTAGCCACCAAACTCAATCATAATAATTCACTTTTTTTTCTCTTGTGATGAAGTATACTATAAATATGCATGAAACTAATTAAGATATTAAAATTTTTCTATCAACCACCAATATAGATTGAAGTATGAAAGACTCCTGTGATAATACTAATACCAGAGAAAACAATGCAGTAATACTATGGGGAGGGGGGGGGCTGGAAAGTTCTGATAAACACCTAGAATAAAGATTAATTAATTTTTGTCTTATTATATATTCAAAAAGAAAGAGAACAAATTATTATAACTTGATGAAATGTCAGTGGGTTAAAGAGTTTTAAGATAGGTTCTTTCTTGTTGGTGATATAGTTCGCCCACCGATTTGAGGTCCCTTGACACTTTTGTGCATCTCAGAAAAAGGAGAATCCATTCCGATAATAGGGTAATCAGTCCGTATAGTGGGATGAGTTGTTTAATATTACCGGTCGGAAAATTAACTTCTCTTTTATGGTTATTTTAGTTAACTATGTTGCTTGTATAACAGTTGGAAAATTTTACCTATAAAGCATGTGATTTCGCGTGTTGGTGACCAATTCGGACATCCTTCATTTTTTCTCCCCTTCAGCATGAATCGACTATTTTTGGAAAGAAGCGAAGCAGGGACCTGCAAACGGTGGGCGAACTATATCGGTAGCTTTAATATTATTTTTGTTCTAGGAGTTTATCAGAACTTTCTAGTCCCCTATCCCCCCAATAAATATTTTATTAGAAATAATACTAACTACAGTATTTTAATTACAAAATAAATGAGACAATTTATGGGCAATATTTACTAAACTAAATAACAACAACAGCAAAAAAAAAAAAATAAAAATAAAAATAATAATAATAAAAGAAACACTCAAAATCAACATACCTGCCCACATTTCTTCTAAAGTCATTGTAACTAGCAAACATTACAATATTTCCATAACCAACTGCCAGGGAAAAGAATGACTGCTCGCAAGCTGCATACCATACCTATTCGATATAAAACGTATATCAAATCATCATTACGTGTATCATCAGCTGTGTAAAATAAAAACAACTAAAAATAATGAATATGTGAACAAGTAATGAATCTGTGGAATATATTGCTATTTTAAATCCTCTATTAATTCCACATGGAGATTGTCGAAAGAAAAAATTTTAATATCTTTATTAGTTTCATGTATCTTTATAGTACACTTTCACAAGAGGGGAGTTGGTGACAAGAAAATAACAGCGACATTAGTTGCAATCTAGATAAAAATGTTTTATAGATGGCTAAATTGTTCTATTCAGCCATCTATTATTTTCTTAAATCCATTTTTAAATACACACCTTCCCTAGAGGTGAGGAAATGCCAACTAGACCTCTAGGTGGTAGATATCTTTCATCACATGATGAAACACCACCATCCTTTTTTGAGGTGTGAAGTGGCTTCTACCATGTATCATCCAGAATTTTGGTTCCCCTTTCTTCTCACATGGAGTTTGGGTGATGGCCTTGCTGGGTATACTCAATTACACTGTTTTAGGGAGCCAGTTTCTGCTCAATTTGAACGTACAGCAGTAAAACAGTATTACACATCTACATCTACATACGTCCCACCGATGTATTACCTAGTGGTAATACATTGGTGGGACACTCCCTGATCAGCTGGGAAATACTCCTGCTGCTGCTTACCTTGACAGGTCATGCTTGGAGGGAGACCAGGTCAATAGCATGCAAATGACACTGTCCGAGGCTAAACTTGGAATAAAGTGTGGGCACTCCCTGTGTGTAAGTTATGTACTCAAGTCCCTCAACCTGGCTGCATGCCCTTTCTCTTTGTTTTCTGAATCAACCACCTTACATATGAAAGTCAATCATAAAAATACTGGTCTAAACTGTGGATACAAAAAAAAAAATTAAATATGAAAAATATAATAAATAAATAAAAAATTGGAACAAATAATAAAAAATATGCCCCAACCCATCCAAAACAATACCAACACTTTTTCCAATGAAAAAACACTTCCACATTCATTTGACCAACGTTCGAGGCATTAATACAAACATTAGTGGCATAACCACTTACAGACATCAAAACCTGATCTCTTTTTTCTAACAGAACCTCAGTTGTCATCCTCCATGACCACAGTCCACCTCAACTATCCCAGCTACATTCTATATGATGCATTTCACAAGAAGGGCAGAATATCTACTTTTGTGAAAATCTGATATCTCCTGTCAAAGGCAATAAAAGTTAGAATCCCCACTTTTCGATCTGCTCTGGCTCAAGATTTCCTTACCTCACTGTGCAGCCTTTATTTACTGGCTTTACCACTCTCTTAACTCTGAATCCTGCTGCCCTTTTTGACTTCCTATCATTAAAAACTGAATTCATAGAAACTAATTATCCAAATTGTGAGCTTGTCCTCCTTGGGGACTTTAATGTCTGCAACACAAACTGACTTTCCTACTCCTCCAGCTTCACAGATCAAGTTGGTAGGAAAGATGAATCATTTGCCATCAGTCATGACCAAACACAAGTAGTCAATCTGCCAACCAGAATACCAGACAATCCTCATCATTCTACCGACATTCTTGATCTTTTTTGAAACCAATTTTCCCTCCAAATATACCATGCATATCTGCCCTCACCTTGGCAACTTCAACCACAATCTTATTCAGGTCTCCTTCTCTACAGTGCATCCTCCGCTTAGCCAATCTCAGCCTCTTACCTACCCTATGGCACTAACTGTGCCAACTAAGATGACCTCCAGAATTTTCATGCTGCTTTTCCATGGTCAGATTACTGCTTTCACTCTCTTGATCCAAACGCCTGCACTGAATTAATAACCAAAACAATTCTCACTAGAATGAGATTCATACTCCACTCCACTGCAACTCCCCAAGCTATATCCAATCCCTGGTTCTCAAAAAAATGTGCTTCTTCCATCCATGATAAAATGTCGCTTATGTTTGATGGCTAAAATTAAAAACTCCAACTTCTCATTCAGCTTACAAAACATAGAAACATATGTAAAAAAAAGTTATCTTTCAAAAGCAGACTTCATAAGAATGAAATGCAACAAACTCGCCTCCTGCTCAACTGGCAGTCAAGCCTTCTGGTCCTTTGTTAAGGGTGTAACTTCTGCCCTTCAATGTTGCCACCTCTCTTGCATCCTGATGGCAAAATGGAAAAAGTAGACCTCTTGGCATCAGTTTTTTCCTCCAACTCCTGCCTGGACGACCAAAGTACATTACCTCCTGTACTTCCAAAAACTGCCCACTGCATGCCTCCTCTGAACTCTCGAAAGGACATCAGAAAAAAATCCTAATTCATTTTAATACTACATCACCTCCCGTATTTCTAAAAATTGCCCATTATACGCCTCCTTTGAACTTTTGCCAAAAGGACATTAGGAAAAAAACCCTCATTAATCTTAATACTAATAAAGCTCCTGGTCTGGATGGTATTTCTCTAGTTGTGCTCAAGACTCTAGAACTGATACCCATCCTGTATTGTCTACATAAACTTTCATATTCTATTGGCATCTACACAACAGCATAGAAGCAACCCCCACCACCTCCAGCCTCTACCCAAAAAAGAAAGACAATAGTCAGCCATCTAATTTTCACCCCATTGCTCTCAACTTCAGTACTTTCAAAAGTGATGGAGAAGGTTATCAACAACCAGCTTCTTCATTACCTGGAGACTCATCAGTTAATTAGCAATCATCAATATGGATTCTGCCATTCCTGTTCTACAGTCAACCTCTTAGCTAATTCACACCTCCCTTTGGACTCAGGCTATTAAAAAAATTTGGAAAAACTCATGTTATTGCCCTTACTTTATCTAAGAAAGTTGATCGTATCCAGCACTGAAGCCTCCTGAACAAACTGCCATCTTATGGCCTCCCTTCTACACTCTCTAATTGGATTTCAAGCTTCCTTACTGATCATTCATTGTGTGTCATGGTGGATGGCTTCCTCTCATCAGATTTCCTCCATCAGTGCTAGAGTGCATCAGGGTTCTGTGCGCTCACTCATGTTTTTCCTCCTTTACATCGATGACCTCCTTTCTCTGACTTCAAATCCTATCCACAGTTTTGCTGATGACAGTGATCTTCATTATTCGATAAATCCTGCTGTAACCTAATCAGATGCCTCAAGATTTCCATAATCAGTGACTTCAACACTGACCTCCTCAACATCCTGAAATGGGGTGAAGACAACTAAGTAAATTTCAATGCCAAAAAAACTCAAGCCTGCCTTATTACATAAAAGAAAAAAACTTATCTCATTCCCTTTCACTTTTGATAATGTCACTGTTTCCTCTCAAGATCAACTTTCTCTTCTTGGGTTGCCTGTTGCTTGCAGTTTATCCTAGCACAAACATATTACTCGCATCACCTCCTTAGCCTCTAAAAGGCTTATTATTCTTTTCCATTCTAAATATTACTTCTCTTCCTTTCAACTCCTAAGACTCCATAAGTCTCAGATCCATCCAGCCTTGGAGTACTGTTCCAACTAAGAATTCTTGATGATATTCAGAAGAGGGCAATCTGCATAACAGATGACCCTTCTCTCACACACACACTTCCTATAGTCACTTTATCATAGGCACACTGGTTTAGCACTATGTCTGCCCTATAGGTACTTTCATGGGCATTGCTCTTCTGAATTGGCTGCTATAATTCTTCCACTTTCTTCTAACATTCAAGAACTAGACCATTCACTGGACATCCTCTCTTGTGTTCTCTACACGTTCCTCATGATTCTTCCCTGATCAGGATGAAACTCCCTTATAAATTGATCAAGGAATACCACCTCAGCAATGTCTTCTGCAGGAGTTATCATTCGACCAATTTCATACATTAACATTGTCTTACCATAATCATTCTTCCTTCTACTTGTCACATATCTAAAAAACTATCTAGAGTTTTTTTGTCACCTGATTTGCCAATTTCTGCTCATACTGCACTTTTCTTTCCCTTACTGAGTCACTCCCCTTGGCTGTTCTTTATACTCTTCATGAAATTGATTATTATTAATCTTGTACTGCTTTCAAAGTACCTTTTTCAAGATTTTATGCTTAAGCCCCTTGTTCATCCATTTCATCACAACCTTATTCAGCCTTCTGGCCTTCGGAGTTCATTCATGCATTGATCCTGTTATGTATTTCTTTGTCAGTTCCCAAGCAGCATTTATTTCCTTACTGGTCAATTCCTCATTCCATGCTATAGCTCCAAGTTGTCTCCTAAGCTTGTCATAATCACCAACCTTATCATTCCACATATATCCTTTCCTCACAGAAGTCTGCATATGGCTAGCCACAACCTAGGTGATTACTCACACCAACTGGAGGAACGTGTGAAACTCCACTCATAATTACATTCTCTGATGATATGATCAGATCTAAAACTCACAATCCTCATATGCCCTCCTTTACGTGCTACCTGAGATAATTATCTCTAAAGAAGTTGAAAAATTCTTTTTCCTTATTCTCAGATGCTAACTCTTCATGCCAATCTATACTGCCATAATTAAAATCACCCATAATAATTACCCTTCCTTTGTTCACTAATCCAAGTTGCTTATATATTCTTCATCACCACTGTCCACATTCCCAGGCCTATAACAGCATCCAACAAAGTATGTCTTCCTGTCAACTTCCATGTTACACCACACTGCCTCCTAACCAGTGCCACTATTTCCCTTTTTCATATCTATCTTATGTGGAATTAATTCCACTGCTATTACCAGCAGCATTCCCCCCCCCTTCTTGTCCTTTTTATCCTCGCAAAAAATACAGTATCCTTCCATTTCTATTCCCATTATGATATCATCTTCTTTCAACCATGTTTCATTTATTACAATGATTTGGGGATGAATAAACTCAATCACTAAAACCATTTTATTTCATTCCCCTTATTTCTGATATTTCTGGCATTTGTAAACAAACATCCATTGATTGGTGGTGATTTCCCCACCACATCTGCCCTTTCCTAATCACCCAATCCCCCTTTACAAGTCAAGGTTGTTTTCAGCATTGCCATTATTCGCTGAGTTGTATTTACAGTTTTTGCTATATGATGCTTAACTTCACACACTGTCTGCTAGAACTCCAAGTTCCTTAGCCTGATCAGTTTCTTCTAGAATAATCCCACAATATAATAGAACACTGGATATCTAATCATACCGAAGTACATGACCTTCAATTTACTAGCAATGAAAGGCCAGTCATTGTCACATGCCCACAATTACAGCCAATTTTTTCTGCAAGCAGCAGTCCTGATTACTCTACCTATCTTTGCTTCTTCCTTTCCTTGAGTCACACCCTACATATAAGACTTTCTGATATCTGTCAGTCAGCCATCCTCTTATCCATGGCAATAGTTTATAATCCAATCCCATATTCTCCAATTTATGCAGCAGTATTCTATGCCATATTTTGTGAAAAGCCTTAGCAAAATCCAAAAGTATGATGTGAATAGTAACATTATTATAGAATGAGAGCAAGTTGCTAAAACATGACCTTCACTTAGTAAACCAATGCTGTTCATTGCAAAGTAGAAATTCTCTGTCAACCCATTTCTGAATGCGAGTACTAACCAACTTTTCCAAAATTTTCACCACCGCTCCTGACACAATGATTGGTCAATAGTTGGATATATCAGTCTTTGTACTACCCTTGAGCAATTGGATTACCATACATTCTTTCCACTCCTGTGGAATCTTCCCTGTTCTGAGACTCAAATTATATAGCCTGGTCAAGGGAATAGTAGTTCAGCTGAACACTTTTAGCATCTGTGCTGATAATCCATCAGTTCCTATTGCAGAATTCTTATTCAGTTTGTGCAACAGCTCTAGTACTTCCTCTTCATCTGCATGAGTTTCCTGATAAGATGAAATGGTAGTGGTGAGTTCAATATTATATATACAGTGGCACAACCACTTCCTTATCATTGCATGTTAGAGTACTTCTTATCATAGCAGCACTACGATGTGCAACCTTTGCAACACTAGCAATGTGCCCTCTAAACGTCAGTCTACTGTCAACCATCACTCCCAAATCTCTAATCTCATCCACTTCCTGCAGTACAGCACCATCAATATAGTACATAGTTTTATAGTAATTTTTATCTATTGCCATTCTCTGCAGCTTGTACACCAACTTATAATGTGGTAATCTATCAAATGCTTTTGCAAAGTCTAAGAATATCACTCTACATGATTCTCCCTTATCTAACGCACTCGTCACCTTATCATAAAATGCAAGTAAATTACTGAAACAGGACCTACCCTTTACAAATCCATGCTGACCTTCATAAAGAATGTCATGTCCATCAGCCCAATTCTGTATTCTATTCCTTACCAATCTCTCCAACACCTTGACCACAACTGCAGTTATACAGACTGACCTATAGTTGGACACTTCTGTCTTAGAACCATTCTTGTGGAGTGGTACCATTTTGGCGTCTTTCCACTCCTTAAGAACCATACCCACTGCAAGACTTTCATTAAATAACCAATTCAAGGGCATAATCAACTGTGGTGCACATTCCTTAAGAATTTGTGGTGATATGTCATCAATTCCCACAGCCTTATTCACATCTAATTCGACCAACATCTGATACACCTCTGTTTCTTTCACTTCCAATTCTCCTAATAACGCCTCTCTTTGATATAGTGTACCATATCATTTATACCAGTATGACATACGCTGATAAATTGCTCATTCAATAATTCCACGATATCCTTTGCAGCTGTTAGTCTGCTCCATGACTATCCACCAATGTTGATCTACTATAATTATTCTTCCTCTTGCTTACCATTTAGCAGAAAAATTCACTTGAGTTAACCTTGGCCTGACAAGCCAATCTCTTCTCACACTGCACCTTTTCTTTCTTTACCATGCTCGTCACCTTTCTAGCTTGCACCTTATACCCTTCATAGATAACTCGCTCTCCTTGTTCCCATACACTACCTACTCCACCTTCCAGTCTATATTCCTAATTAAAGTCTCCTATCAGGATCACCTTCTTTTTACATGCCCTACTAATTTGACTAAACATTTCACAATCAGCATTCTCTGCATCTCCTGGCCTATAACAGCATCCTATCAGATATACTAACTTGTTTATTTCAACTTTGTACCACACAGATTCAGAATCTGTGCATGCACTGTCAACTTCCACACTTTGTGGACACAATTCCTCTGCAGTCATTAACAACACTCCCCACTCCTCTTTTCACATCTCTATCCTTCTGGAAAATTATATATCCTTCTAATTCTATTCCTGACATTACATCCCCCTCAGACAACCAAGTTTCACTTATTAGAATTACTTTTGCACATACCATCTCAATCAGTGCCACAAACTCAGCTCTCTTGTTTTGAATAGTCCTTATATTTGTGTATAAACAATCGCTTTGTGTTTGAGGCCATTCTTATCAGCACCAACATAATTATAATTACTCTTTTTTGCACCCATCATATTTATTTGGTCTGTAACAGCACCCTTTTATGAATTTAATCTTGTTAGACACCATCTCAGACCAAATGGCTTCAAACTCACTGCCACATGAAAAACAGTTACTAGTAATGGAGTAATAGGTTTCCACTCTAACTGGATTCAAGTCATCTGAACAGCATGCTTCCTTCTCTCCTATCCTTTCTATCCTTCCTACTCTACCCTTTGCACTCGATACCAGTTAGTATGTCTGCTTCTGATAGCTAGTTCTCACTAATGCCTATAATATGCAGTCCCAGTATGTTAAACAAGGAAAAAAACAAACTCTACTCCTTTGTTTCTAATAGTCCTAGCATTTGTGTAAAGACATAATAAATTACCATGCTCTTCTGCATATACTTATCTGTAGTCTGCATGACACAATTCAACAACTTGCAGATCTCTGTTCTTATCTAGTTCCTTACTTATGCAGACAACTTTACACATGCTTGATAGGTCCGAACTGGACAAACACAGATCGTTCTCTCTTCATAATCATTCCCATGATAATATACATTCCCTTCATTAACACGGTTACCTAATATTGTTGCTCTTACACACAGATTCTCATGATTCCTCCCATTAGAATTCAGTTTCCCTGTCTCTTTGTGATATGTCTTATATCGATAATTTTTCAAGACTCGCGATACCAAATGCATTCAAGTGTATGCTATCCTTATTATATAAATTAATCTCCCCTCAAACTCACTTCAAAGATCCAAAAACTTACACAGCCTATGCATCAAATCGTTTGCCATCATAACCCATCTTCGTGATTCATTTCCATCATATCCGTAATATACTAACGATTTTTACTTTCTCACTCCACTCTCACTTCTTCCAAGAACCTTTTTCATGTCATCTCCTATAGTGAATTTATCGCTAGTTTAGTCATTCAGTTGTAATTCAAAGCAGTTGTAATTCTAGTACCTACTAGAATTACAACTGCTTTTGCTTTGCTTTCTGTTTTCCAATATGCTTGTGTTATATTTTAAACCTTGATGTTATAACCTGCTCATCAATGCCATGTTTTATGATAGAGTCAACATATCAAATAACATCCTTCTTTTCATAATAAACTTTACTTACCAGATTTTTGTTATTACACACTAACTTACTTGATTCTGTGGTTCATTTTCGATTTTGCTGCTGAATTTTTTAATTCTCTCTCTCTCTGTGTTCCTCTAAATGCTGCTTGACTTTTCATAATTCCCTTATCATCTGTCTAATAATCTTCTTTAACCTAACAATTTTGGAGGTTAAATTATTTTCAATATCATCTTTAGTGCAGAAAACTTTCTTGTTCACTACTTTGCTGTTTTTGTTAGCATTTCTTCTGCATTTTTAGTGCCATTTTACAAATGTATTTAATATCAAAATATTACAATAAAAATATGTTATAAAGACATTAAATACTCTAAAAATACAAATATTTACTCTAATATACACTATAAAATACTAATTTTATAAGAAAAAACAAAACAAAATAAAACAATAAAAATTATCAATTTTATACGAGTACTAAATTACACCAACCACTCAATAATATGTTAATATTATTATTATTACGGGTGACTCCAAGGAGTCCTTAGACTCGTTGAGGGAAGCCCTAAACATGATGTTTAGAGCCTCCCTCATGTCCATCACAACTATTCGACTCATTCACTGTCATAGCACCCACAACAGACTCTGGCAGCTTATTCCACTCATTCACCACTCTAAAAGTGAAAAACTTAGCTCTAACACCCTTACTAACCACACTGTTGTCCAGCTTCCATGGATATCCCCTAGTCCTCCCACCACCAGTCCAGTTCTCAAAAACATCCTCTGAATTAATCCTATAGAAACCCTTCAGCAATTTGAATGTCTCAAATTGCTGAAGGGTTTTCTCTCTCTTTTCCACCTATAAACCAATTTCTGCAACCCACAAATTTTCAACCTGTTTTCATAAGGTTCATTCCATAGACCTGTTATCATCTTAGTCACTCGCCTCTGGATCCTCTCAACCTCTTCCCCATCAAAAAGAAACCTAGGTGACCAGATCTGGGCACAGTAGTTGAGATGGGGTCTTATCAAGGCTCGATACAGAGGAACAATAACTTGCTTATCTCTGATCGTCAAAGTATTCTTCAGCATCCAAGTGATTTGATGAGCTGATTTAGCTACTTTTGCAATGTGCCTCCTAAACTTCAACTCCCTATCCACCAACACTCCTAAGTCCCTGGCCTCATCAATCTCCTGGAGTACAGTTCCGCCAATGTGATATACTGCTGCTAATCTTTTTACCCCAAAATGCATAACCTTACATTTTTCCACATTAAATTGACATCCATTCTCCTTAGCCCAGACCTTCAATCTATCCGAATCATCCTGCCAAATTTTGACATCTTCTGCATTCACTATTGCCCTACCCAACTTTGCATCATCGGCGAACAAATGAACCGTTCCTCTCAGTTCCTTCCCTATATCGTTAATGAACAAATTAAACAGCACTGGTCCAAGAACAGAACCCTGCAGCTCACCACTAGTCACAGGCCATCTTTTGGACTCTACTCCTGAGTAAACTATTCTCTGATATCTCTCCATCAACCACCCTCCTATCCATCTCACCAACCCTATATCCATTCCCATATGTTGCAGTTTATGGATTAGAATTCCATGTGGTATCCTGTCAAAGGCCTTAGCCAGGTCCAGCAGTATCACTGTAAACCCTTTACCTTTATCCAGTTCAGCCATCACTGTGTTATAAAGAGAGCAGAGACGTCAAAACTGATTAATAAATCATTGTTTTCTAATGTAATGTCTTTGATTATGTTTATGAAGTGTTGTGTGTTTCTGAAATAGGAGGGGGAATGACCTACCAACTTCTTGAGTGTTGCCACTAATTTCATGGCTAGGTGATAATTCAGGCACTGTCTATACCTTCAACTATTGGCCGAAGTGGTGTGTTTTGTTTGTGTATCTCTGGTAGATCGTAAATACTCAGGCAACGAGCGTAGTGCGGAAGTAATTTATTTTTTGACTGTATCTTCGAGCCATGTAGTAATTGATTTAAGTAGTTTCTCTGTTGTTTTTTTTTTATTCTATTGGTTGGGTCATAGTTAAAAGTTGGTACATACTCTTGTCTGAGACCAGCAGATTCATTTTTTCTAAATAAGTGGTTCGGTTTAGAATAACGGTGGCACTTCCTTTATCGGCTCTAGTTATTATGATGTTCAGATTTGATTTTAATGATTTCATCGCTGTTAATTTGTGTTCTGTTTTCTTATGATTTATATTTAAAATGTTGGCGGTTTCTAAACGTATTTTATCTGCTATGTTATTTGGGATGAATCTTAAGCCTCTTTCAATATTACAAATAAAATCCAGTTTGTTTATCAAGCTGGAGTTTAACAAGCTGTTACTGCAGGTAACAGTAATTTAACTACTGTTACCTGCAGGCGATTGGTGACTCTTGTTGTTTCTTGCTTCTGGTTGGTTGTTAATGTTCACTGTGAAGAAATTCAAATATGTCCGTTGGTTTTGTTGATCTTTTAGTCTATGAAATTTGGATATGAGATTTTCTTTCTTAGTTTGAAGGATATGGTCCATTGTGTTGTCCTAATCTTTTTGAGAATAATCCAAATATCTGCGTTCAAGTAACTTGAAAGTTCAGATTTTATATAATTTGTACTTGGTTTTGAGTAATGGTCAAGTTTTTTCTCGTAGCTTGGATCTGTTCTCTGAGTATCTGTTTGCTTTCTCCATGCGGTGATATACAGGGCGTTCGGGATAAATTTGACAGTTTCGTAAGGAAAAAGAAAATCTTCTTTGTATCTATTAAATTTAATGAATTGACAAAAAAACATTACAGGCAGAGTTAATTACAATACTATCAACAAGATTTACTCAAAATAACCACCATTAGCATCGATCACAGCTTCAATTCTGCTTCGGAACCTCGAACAAGCTGATGCTACAGTCTCCCTGGGAAGGGCCGCAAAAACTGTTTTAATTTTATCCATTAACTGGGCTTTTGTATTACTGGAAGTGCGATTGGTGTCTTTTTCAACTGCGCCCCATACAAAATAATCCATGGGGTTAAGGTCTGGGGAGTTTGGAGGCCAAACATTTGGACTGGTGAAGTCGTAGAAATTTTCAGACAACCATTTTTGACTTTTCCCAGAGGTGTGGCAAGGGGCCGAATCCTGCTGCCATACATACGGCCTACCATTGGCTACCCTTGTTATCCAGGGCTTGACTACAGTTAGCAACTCCACGAACAAAGCCCGAATTCCAATGCCAGGGTTCTTCAACACCTGTTCCTGCAGATTTGCGAGGAATTCTGCTGTACGAACGCAATCAGATCGTCTGCTAGGGATCTTTCTTCTTGCTACATCCTCGTAGTCACCATTGCAAGTCTCTAGTTCATGCCTGATTGTTTTTACTGTATTCAGGGAGCATTGGGCAGCAGTCGTAATATCCTTATTTTGATGGCGGGCACGAATCATCATGATACAAGTTATTCTCTTCCATGATTCAGGTGGGTTCCATCTATCCATCCTTTCTGACATCTTGTATATGAATGAAGAAGGGTCCAAACTTTTAAATGAAGAGAAGTGTGTGTTAATACATGTAACTTACGGAAAAATATAATTAATTATAAATATGTCAAATTTATCCCGAACACCCTGTATTCATTGTGCCTTTGTTGAGGAAAATTTTCTCTTTATTTTGATGCAATTCGGAATGATATTGCTGTCCCCACAACGTTTTAAAAATGCCAGTAGTTTGATCAAACCAGAAACATGAATTTTCAGCTTACCGTATTGATTGCATCGCATGTGGATTGAATCTTGAATCTCCATGAATTATCAGAATCCTTTCTTTTAGTGTTACATTAAAGGGACATCAGATAAAATAAACAGAATACTACAGAAATATAACCTCATAGCCACCTTTAAACCTCCTGCAAAAATTAAAACGCTTACTCAACTCATCCAAAGACCCACTACCTCCGCTGGCCCAACCTGGAGTATACCATATTTACTGCACCTGTAATCTACCATATATAGGGGAAAGAGGACGCACAATTCCTATCAGATAAAAGGAACATAAATGACACATTAAATATAATAATTATGGTGGTGAAGATGGCCTTTCTGATTATGCCCTGAACACTTTACATAGAATTGATTGGACAAATTTAAGAAAGCCTGTCAGATTCTTATCAACCACCCCAATCTGAATAATAATGATGGTCTAAAAATCACAAGCATATGGAAGGCATGTATTCTCCCCACGGAACCGTTCTCCCTAAGAGTTAACTATAAACAAGACTGTAGATAATCCAGAATCCTAAATCTAATATAACAATTGTAATGTTAAAAATAGGACATCATTGTTACTGTTAGAAAACTATCTATAAGAAAGAATCTTTCTCTCATGTTATCTTAAATAGAATTTAGCTTTGATGTAATTTCTAAATAATTAATTAATTTGTAATTTTATCTGTATTTTTTTTTTTCACTAGAGGTCATGCAAGTAGAATAACCAGTAATCAAATCATTGTTTCTTTAGCTTACTGTGTGAAATGTAACTCAGCTTGTCCTTGTACAGACTCCAGAATATGACCTTAATATAAAGGTCGAAACATCGGGAAATTAAAATAGTTATTTATAACACAGTTGTGAAGTCCATAATTTCTATAATGAATGCTGATCACTATGCAATACTACAAGAAGTGATTTAGAGCCTATAATTTGATGCTTGAATTCTGTCACCTGCTTTATGAAGCAGTACAATCTTGCTTTCCTTCCACTCATTTGGAACTTGATCCAATTTAAGACTCATATTAAACAAATATGTCAAGGCAGATGTCCACTTCCTGGCACATTCCATCAATATATGCAGTGATATATCATCAATTCTCACAGTTTTATTAATATTGGTTGTTTAATTCCCCATATACCTCTTCCTCACTCGCAGTCAGTCTCTCCTTCTCATCATCATCCACTGCTCTCAAACTCTCCATAATATCACATTTGCATGGATGAAAGACCTTTATGAACTGTTCACTAAAAATCTCAACTGTATCCTGTGTAGCAGTTGTATTCCTTATACCATTTTCTACAATCAATCCCACAATCACATGGGATTGATAATCATTCTTATTTTTGCTGGCTGCGTATTGAAAGAACTTCCTAACATTTTTTGGGCTTCAGATAACTGTTGCTCATACTGAATTGTTGCTACCCTTACCAACCATATCACCCTCCTTGCCTGTTCTTTTCAATTCTCATTGAATTGATTATTATCACGATTCTAATGTTGCCTCAATAATGCCTCTTTTCTCTTTATTGCTGCTTAACTTCTTGATTCATCCATTTCATACCTATCTTATTTAATCTTCTCATCTTTTGAATACATTCAGGCATTGCTTCTACTAGATAGTTCTTGAATATCACCCACTCAGCATTGATCTCCTTTCCACCCAAACCCTCATTCCATGCTACAGAACTCCTGAACTTCTCATAATCAGCAGCCTTATAGTTCCACATATATCCTTTCTTCACAGAAGTCCTCACATTGTTGACCATCACTCAAGTAATCACTTCATGATCACTCTCACCAACTGGAGGAAAATTTGGCACCTCATTTATAATAACATGCTCTGATGAGATGATTAAATCCAACACCCTCTATCCTTGTGTGCCCATTTGTTACATACTGCTTAAGAGAGTTGTCCTTCAAAAACTCAAGAAATTCATTTTCTTTACTTCTGGTTTCTGTCATCCCAATCTATATAGCTGTAATTAAAAACACCCCCTAATGATCACCCTTTCCCATTTGCTTGACTAATTTTCTTTAAAACTGTTTAATTCATTTCAAAAATGTTAACTCATTAACTTTAAATTGATCTAAGATTCTCAAGCAGTGGTTCAGTGACAAACATATTATATTAAATCACAATATAGGTCATGTCATTAGAAACTACAGCATCAGCAAGCATCTAATGGAATGCAGTGTTTGATATCACTTTATCATGGTGTTGATGCTTATACATTGATTCTCCAGCATCATATATTGTTTAAAGAAATTAATAACGTAGACTTGATAATAACTACAAATGTTTAATTATTACTTCCTATATTTTGCCGACATTAAATTAATACACCAGTATTAAATACATGCACACTTCAGTAACAAAGATAGAACAAGAAGGCCTAAAGTCCTATAATTACAAAACCTATTGGCTTTGTTGGTTCTTGGCCATTTCACTGACTGCTGCCAATGCAGGTTTCCCACATGAGTGGCAATTTAATATGACCATATTTATTTAGGTTGGAGGAGTTGGTAAGAGCTGCAGCAGATTTGAGGAAACACCTTTCAAAATTAAATTTGCTTCAGTGGAGTAAGGTGGCTTTTCCCCACAAGATCCTGTTCTGGGTATCCAGGGCATGGTCTGCTATTTCTGAGCAGATATAGTGGTGCAATTGGATGTAATCCTGATGCTCCGATATATGGATTATAATTATTATTATGTGATACCTCCAGGGAGTCCAAGGATTCATCGAGAGACAGCACCTACTCTACAACTCTCTGTCACTAACACTTAATCAACGAACTGCAACTACACCAACGTCATCTACTGCCCACCTCCACTAGTATTTTCACAGACAATCACAAACAATCACAAAGACTAGGTACCCTACAGCTGCAACCTTTTATATTATGGACAGGCAGGTAGGACAGCCAACATCTATATATCAGAGCACCAAGATTACATCCAATTCCACCACTACAGCTTCTCAGGATTAGCAGACCATGCCCTGGATATCCAGCACATGATCCAGTGGGAAAAAACTACCTTACTCCACTGAACCACGTTTAATTTTAAGAGGCTTTTCCTCAAATCTGCTGCAGCTCTTAACAACTATCCCAACCTATAGAGATATGGTTATATCAAAATGCCCCTCGTAACTATTCTGCCTCTGGTTGGTGACAGTGATCATGTCATAATGACTTGGGAAGTGGCTAAGTTATGAATATTCCATTAAAAAAAAAAGGTTACATGCTGAACTACAAAGCAGGAATCATTACCAGCTTAGGAGTACGCTGCATTTTACAGCATGGTAATTTTAAAGCTAATTCTGAGTATGAAAAGAAACTGTCTCTGCAAGCTAAAGATAACCCAAAAGAATTCTATCATTACACCCTCAGTGAAAAATAAACTTTCAACATCTTTCTCTAAATCCAGAGTAATTTAATAAAAAGGTGGCACACTGTTTGGCAACTCCTATAGGTAGAGATAACCATGCTAATGCTTCTGCCTGGTATCTCCACTTGGGCCTGGCTCCCACTGACGAGACCTCAATAAAGGTCGAAACTAGTCAGCGTCTCCCATAATGCAAAACCGTTGCGCAAAATAGTTGCGCCTCCGTAGCGCAATTGGAAGAACGACGGTACATTGCGCCCTTCGATTGGAATAGGCCTAGGTTCGATTCTCGTCGCGACGGGAGGAATCTTTATCTGGTCGATTTCAATCGAAGGTGAGTTAGCCGATCTCATATGGAGGTAGCAGGGTTTTTTCTCCCGGAAACTCGGGTTTTTCATCCCGCATACATACAAATCGGCCCATCAGAACACACGCAATTTACAGACAAAAATTACTAGTTGTGGTGGTGTTGGAAGTGGGCGGTAGATGGCGTTGATGGAGATGATTCGTAGTAGAGGTTAGGTGTAGAGAGAATTGTAGATGTCCTCCCACGATGAGTCTTCGGACTCCTTGGAGGTATCAGGAATAATAATAATAATAATAAAAACACTGTTAGCTGTTAGCTTGCTCCACCTTTGCAACAAGCTGTCCAGTGTTGTACCACCTCACCTCAGTCCTGAAGATATTTTCAGGTGCAAACTTTGTTTGCTCACACTTGGATAAAGGATTAAACTAAATTTATTACACCCTCTGTCCAAAAAGAAACCGAACTTTTGATAGAAAATAAAACAGGCCAATTATAATTATTCAAATCATTTATTTCAATCAATATACTCTCCCTCAGCATCGATACAGTGTTTGGCATGGTCAATTAATTCGTTAAATGAGTTTTTTATATCAGTTCCTGGGATAATACTGTTGAGGGTCGTGGTTACTGCCGCTTGAACGTTCAATGGTGTCGTATCATTTTCCTTTCATCAGCAAATGAAATCGGGGGAAGGGAAAGAAGTCACAGGGTGCTAAATCAGGTGAATACAGTGAGTGATCCAACACAACACATAAACTTGGTTTGTGCTAAAAAAAACTGTCTCACAATGTTCGAACGATGAGATGGTGCATTATTGTGCAAAAGTGACCAGCTGCCTGCATCACGATATTCATGCCGTATGAGATGAACTTTCACTATCAATCACTTCAAAACTTCGAGATAAAACTAACCATTGACTGTTTGACCAGGCGGCATGAATTCTTTGTAGATAATGCCCTTGGAATCGTAGAAACAAATCAGCATTGTCTTTACTTTTGACTTCTCAAAGTGACTTTTTTTCAGATGCCCCTCTTCTGGTGTCACCACTCAGCACTCTGGTGCTTTGTTTCAGGATCATACTGATGACACCACATTTCGTCACCAGTAATGATCATTTCAAGGAAATTTGAGTCCTTATGTGGTCCTTGTTTTAATGAGGTCCTTGCAGTGTTCAATTCAATATATTTTTTGGTCATCAGTCAACTGATGGGAAACAAATCGTGAATTCAATTTATGAAGGCGCAAACTCTAGGTCAAAATGTTGTGCACAGTTGATTTTGGAATCCCTAATTCATCTTCAATCAATCTCACAGACAATTATGGGTTTTCTTTGATGAAATCATGCACTTTTTAGATGTTAACTTCGTTCAGACCAGTTTTGAATGGCCTGGCTTTTTGTCGTCCTCAAGCATCTCGTGACCACTTTGAAATCACTTAAATCACTCGTAAACTTCAGTATGGGATAAGCATTCATCACTGTAAGCTGTTTGAAGCATTTGATGCGTTTCGATAAAACGTTTACCAAGTTTAACACAAAAGTCAATCGCAGCTCTCTATTTGAAACTCATTTTCTGACTATTCATCAAAAAATCTCACGCTTGGCACTATAACTTGGCTACTAATGAAACATATGTCATAAACAGCTGACACAACACTAATGAAGGTTGCTGCTTATGACAACAACAACAAAAAAAATACAACAGGTGTAGTCACTAGTTTCTTCTATTTTCAAAACGTTCGGCTTCTTTTTGAACAGAGGGTGTATAATGCAAGTAAAAGAAATAATGAGTATGTAAGAATAACTGTGCTTAATGTAGATGGTATGCATGTGACAAATGCAGTGCAGATTGTTCAACTAATGAGTGTCCGTTTTAGTAAAAGCTACGAACATGCTGTATGTAACATTGAACTGAATGTTACTTCTTCACTGGATGTGGAAACTCAAGTAGATGAGAAGGAGATACTAGAAGTGTTGCACAAACCAAATAAGAATTCAGAAGAAGGGCTGATGGGATATCAGCATGGATGTTAAAAGAGTGTTCAGCTGAAATGGCTGTTCCTTCGACTAGACTATATAATATAAACCTAAGAACAGGGAAGATTCCACAGGAGCAGCAATACTGTATGATAATCCCATTGGACAAGAGTGTTACAAAGACTAATGTGTCCAACTATCAACCTATTAGTATCTCTTGAGTGGTGGTGAAGATTTTGGAAAAATAAGCAAATATACATAAATGGGTTGACAGAGAATCTATACTTTGCAGTGAACAGCATGGGTTTGCTAAGGGAAGGTCTTGTTTGAGTAACTTACTTGCATTTTATAATAATGTTACTGTTTGAGTTACACAAGGATAAATGGATACAACATAATACTTTTACAATTATATATTTGTTTAATTCTTTATCCAAGTGTAAGCAAACAAAGTTTGCACCTGAAGTATTTTCAGGACTGGAGAAACTCATGGCAAAGGTGGTATAACTTCTCATCACTTGCTTTAGTATCCCATAATGCAAAACACATCTCCTTGCAGACATGTATAATGCTATGCATTAAGGGAAGGGTCACTACCCAGACCAATTTTGACCTTTATTGAGGTCTCATCAGTGGGAGCAAGACCTTCAACTATCTCTAATCCAGAGAATAATAAAATACAGGAATACCTTGATTATCATGGTTATTGTTGCCACGAAAAATACCGCAATAATCGAATCTGCGATAATCGGGATAAATAATGCTTGTAAAATGGGTGATCAATGTCAAGGATTTGTCAAATCTATTAATTAAATTTTATATATCAAGTAAAAAATAAATATGTTAAACGTGTTAAGTAAAAAATGAAGGTTCATTAAGAAAAACAAGATTATTCTTTAATCTTTATTTATATATAAGAAGTACATATTGGTGTAGAGTTTTCTGATGGAATTTTTTCTTTCTTTTTTCTTCATATAAAACTCGGTAGAAACGGATGGAATTTTCAATTTCCTGATGAACTTTCAGTGATCGCTCGAGATTAGGATCGCCGTTCGAGATTTTTTCGTTAAAATTTTCAGCAATTCTAAACATTTTGTCCATTTCTTTGAGGGCAAATTCCTTTGGTGCCAAGTCAATTTGTTCGTCATTATCATTGATTTGAGCATCATAAGCACGTTCTATCTCGAGGTTAATTAGGTCTTCATCATCCAGCTCCTTATCATGTGGCTGAAGCAGGTCCTGAACATCACCTTTTTCAATTTCTTTTAGTCCTAGATCAAAGCTCTAGAGTTTGCTGCATGGTCTAAAATATGGTGAACAGTTGATTCATTTAGACCGTACTCTCTTGCAATTTTGGCTTTGGTTATGCCTGCTTCATACTTATTTATCATATGCCACTTATCTTCTAAGCTGATCACTCTATGTTTCTTCTTGATAGCTGTAGACTTGAAATCATCCTTGTTTCTTTTGGCATTCATTGTAGGAGTTAATAACAAGAGAAATAAATATCCACATGTACTTCAGGCAAGGGCGGATAGTTACTGGTAAGTGGTAAGAAGGCGCCGTCGGATAAAAACGAAGTGCTACAAGAGAGCGATACCTGGAGAGTGGCGACTCAAACTGGTTGCATATGTAGTGGGCTACATCTCATGGCCGCGATAATTCGAATTTGGAGTGCAATAATTGGAAATGTTGTCACAAAACACGCTATACCTGAAGTCTGATGTGGGGTGGTGCACCATCCTGCATGAAGATGGTCAAATCGAGACACCCTCTTTGCTGCAGTTGTGGAACCACACAGTTCTGTAGCATATTGGCATACCTGTTAGCATTGACGGAACAGGTCACTGGTCCATTTTGGCGATTTTCCTCATACAAATATGGACCAATGATAAAAGATGCCGTAAATCTGCACCACATTGTAACTTTAAGTGAGTGGATAGACATCTGCAGACATGTGCGGATTAGTTGTGCCCCAAATGCGACAATTATGTGTATTAATATCGCCATTCAAATAAAAGTGTGCTTCGTCACTCCATAAAATCTGCCACTGCCATGCATCATCCACTTCCATGCGCTAAGAATCTCAAAGATAAGTCGATTTGTGTGGTCGCATCACCAGGGTGCAAATCTTGAACATGACTGATTTTATAGGGGTAAAACTTCAACATCTGATGTAGGATTTTCCACACCATTGTGTATGCGATATCTGTTTGCCGGGATATTGCTTGCACTGCTGGTACCCTGCATATTCATCATCTCCTGTTCCACTAGCAGTTGCAACTTGTTGGTGATTGGTTTGCATCCCCTGCCTACCTGCACTGCTAGTGTTCCAGTAGTTTCAAATCGGCGAATCAGTTTTCGTAAGTTTGTTACGCTAATCGGTCCTTTTCGTAAATTTTTCATATGCTGAAAATCACGAAGACAAGCACTGCCATTATTGTTCCGCTGATAATAGAGTTTGACTAACAAAGCACGCTCACATAAGGTAAAATCGAAAAGCAGTTCATCTATGAATGATAAGAAATCTCACAGGCTTTCCTTTTATTGCATGATTGCTCACAAGAAACACGATAATGCAAATTAATGCATTTTACTTGGTAAACAGCGCCCAAAATTCCCCTGTTGGCGACTTCTGGTACTATTTTTTTCATTAAATCGAATCCCCATGTTCCATTGTGTATGCCTACCGAATATTGGTGTGTTTCGTCCAATTACTCGCTAGAGGGCTCTGAACACTTCACGTTATTTTATAATACCGGTATATAGACAACATCTTTGCTGTATGGCCTCATAACAGAGACTACTTAACTTCCTTTTTAAGCAGTATCAATTCCTTACATCATCGTGTAAAGTTTACCATGGAGATTGAAAAAGACAACGAGTTATCATTTTTAGACATCCTCCTCATCCGTTCACCTTCAGGTATTCTTACAACAACAGTTTACAGAAAACCAACTTTCACAGGTCGTTACATTCTAAAAAAATCTGCCCATCATCCTTGTCAAAAAACAGGAATCATAAACTGTTTAATCTGACGAGCCAAAACTAATTGTTCAACTTCTCATTTATTACACAAAGAACTTTCGACTGTCAAACATCACATGAAACTAAATGGCTTCTCTGAAAAGGAAAAGAGTACACAACATCTTTTTGATTCTTACAATCCAACACAAAACAGCAAACATTCAATACATCGAGTTCCAATTCCTTACATTTCCAGGATTTCAGAACCAATTTCAAGAATTCTGAAGAAATATGATTTAACAGCTATTTATACACCTATTAACAAATTATCTGCCCATTTTCCTTCTTCTAAAGATAAATGCTCAACTATGTCTCTACCTGCTGTGTATCAAGTTCCATGTAACTGTAATCTTTCCTACTTTGGACAAACTGGATGCCCTATAGAAAAAAGAATTCAAGAGCATCAATCATCCATTCAACACAACAAACCCGAGAAATCTGGATTAGCTCAGCACAGAATAGGAACAAACCACAAAATCCTTTGGTCCAAGACTCGCTTCCTACACAGATGCCGCTATAAATTTGAACGTTTATTTATAGAAAGTGTGAAGGCCTTACTTCAATGTCCTAACTTGAATTGTAATGACTGTATATCTGTATCAAAAATTAGGGAAAGTTTAATCAGGATAATACATTAATTTTTGTTTTTTTTTAATTTCCTATATTAGTCTAATGTTATTTAAGATTATTGCATGATTTTCTGAATTAATATCTTTAATTTAATCATGACTCTGATAAAAAATGTTTACTCTTTTAATACTTAGCAATATGACATCATGTGGCTCGTTCTATTTGCGAATGATCAATTGTTCGTATTCCACCTTGTTTTTTAAAACTATTCCTATGTAGCCACTGAAGAGGGTCTGTAATATTCAGACTGAAATATTTGGCAAATTAAATAATATTCTTGTGTAAACACGTATATATTTTATAATGTCACAAGTATCTTTAAAGAATCTAATCCAGAGAATTTTAATAATAAGATGTGACACCTTTCAGCAACTTGTATATGGAAATATGACTTCTCCATTACTTACACCTTTGTATCACCACCTCTGGGTCTGGTTCCCACTGAAGAGATCTCAATAAAGGTCGAAACCAGTCTGGGTAGTGACCCTTCCCTTAATGCACAGAATTATACACATGTTGCAACTTATCATATGGCACTATCAAATGCCTTTGCAAAATCCAAAAACATGGTAGTATATGCCTTTTCTCCATCAATCACTCTGTAACTTTATTATAACAGGCAAGCAATACAAATCCATGATGACCTTCAAAGATAATGTTATCCTCATATGTCCAATTCTTTATACAATCTCTCGTAAATTTCCCAAAAATCTTAACAAATGCAGAAGAAATACAAGATGGCCTATAGTTTGATGTCTGCATTCTACCACTACCCTTGTGCAATGGCACTGTCATTCTTTTTCCTACTTATTAGGCAATTTCCCAGTTGCTAAACTTTTACAGCCAAGTCAATGAAACTGTGAATAAAATCTTCAGAAATATTATTAATTCTAAGAAAATAAACAATTTCAGTGATTTTTTCATTAATAACATTTAATGTTATTATTATTATTATCAACAATCGACTTCCATGGAGTCAGAGACTCATTGTGGGAAGTACTCACTATTGCATACAATGCTTATCCAACCACATCTTAAATTGATTCAATGTGTCCACCTCCACAACACACTCAAGCAATGCATTCCACACACTCAAGCAATGCAAACCACCCTCCATGAAAAGAACCTACTTCTCACTCCTTTGCTCACACCCTCCTTATACAGTTTCCAGCAATGGCCTCTTGTTCTACTCCCCCTCTCCCATTCCATGTCTACCTGATAACAACCCCTGACCAGCTTATATATCTCAATCATATCCCCACCCCCTCTTCCTCCTATTCACAAGGATCTGCAACTTACATTCTCTCAAACTGTCCTCGTACTTCACATTCCAAAGACCACTGACTACCTTTGTGAATCTTCTCTGTACCCTTTTTAACATATCCTCGTCACCATGAAAACCTGGTGACCAAATCTGTGCACAATAATCCATATGATGCCTGATAAATGCCTTATACAATGGAATCATAACCTCTCTATTTCTGCATGTCAGGGTTCTCCGCATTGTTGCCATTATTCGATGTGATGTCTTCGCAACTTGTGTAATGTAACCCCTGAATTTCAGGTCCTTGTCCACCATCACCTCCTCTACTTCTGTTAAGGTTTCCCCACCAAGTGTTTACTTTGCATCCCATCATTGCTTACCAAATCTCAAAACCTTACACTTGGCAATATTGAACTGACGGTTCCACTTACCTGCCCATTCATGCAATCTAATCAAGTCCTCTTGTAAGGCATTAACATCAGCCTGACTGTGCATTGCTCTCCCCAGTTTTGCATCATCCACAAACAGCTGAATATCACTAGTTAAACCCAACCCAATATCATTAACATACAAATTGAACAACAATGGCCTCAAAACTGATCCCTGCGACATACCACTGGTGACCTTTCTCTTTTGAGATACTGCACCTCCATATACAACTTTCTGATACCTATCTATTAGCCAGTCACTGATCCAACATAGAAGTCTGTTATCCAATCCCATCTGTTTCAATTTATTTAGGAGCTTGTCATGTCTTGTTATATTGAGCTTGTCTATCAAAAGCCTTTGCAAAATCCAAGTACACCACTGTATATGCAACTCCTCTGTCCAAGGTTTGTCAACTTGTTATAGTACATAAGTAAGCTAGTGAAACATGATCTCCCCTTAACAAATCCATGCTGATAACCACAGAGAATACTGCTGTTATCAACCCATTTCTGTATCCTACTTCTCACCAATCTCTCCAGAACCTTCACCACAACTCCAGATATACAGACCGGCCTATAATTTGAAGCTACAGCCTTATAAAGACACTGCATAAAGACATGACAAGACATGCCTTTATGCAGTGGAACAATTTTACCCTCCTTCCACTCCCTTGGAACCTGTGCTGTTGCAAAACTCTTATTAAACAGGCATGCAATGCTACTACCCTGGAAGTTCCCTGGAATTCCCTTATCAATGAAAATAAAAGTAAATTATATTAATAAATTAACAAATGATGCCGGCAAAGGTTGGTCGATTGGTGGAGCCTCTGCTACTAATGGCTCAGTTAAGTAAGTTTGAACGCAGTTAGTAGTTGGAAGGGGACCAATCATTCGATGCTGTTGGCACACTCTCCCTCAATGAGTCTTTGGATTCGCTGGAGGTGTCAAATAATAATAATAATAATAAAAGCATACATGGAAGTATAGATATGATATACATTTCTATCAACCAAGTAATTTTAAGGTATTTTAGAAATATTAATTTTAATATTAATATCAAATTATCACATATCAAATAAAAATCACATTACATACCATATAACATCTCTGTTTTGAACAAAATGCATCTGTCATTTTTTTCTAACCTTTCTTTTCATACAAAATAAACACTAAACTAACTGCAATTTATTTACCTTAGTAAGTAAAATTAGCAATAAACAAACAAAAAAAAAACTTTTTTTCCTTCCACAGATAAGAAATGTCAATGATATTTGCTAATAAAAATACAGAAACAGTAAAATCACACATATCCTTACCAAAATATCACTCACACTGATTAAAGTAAAAGGGTACTTTACATATATATATATATATATATTTATGTAAGTGGAAAATTCAGATAAGCAGTTTAATATGCAAAAATATATATATAAAAGTTCAAAAACAAGTTTAGAGCACATCATAGCACTACTACATAAAAGAAGCTCAATATTTTGAAATGTCAACTACTGATTAGTTTAGCTCTTATTTATGACATGCTTGATAAGAACTATAACTGAAACATAAATAAAAATATAAGAAAAATTACCTTAATAGTAAGGAGCTTTTCCCATTTAAGTTCGAAAAAATATTTGATACCATTAACTGCCCCATCCTGAAGACATGCAACAACTAAGAGGGCAATAAGTATCACATAAGGAAAAATGGATGTGAAATATGTTACCTAGGGAAAAAAAAGAAATAGATGTGTTCCAGAACTTTAGTTTGCTTTAAGAAAGAAAGAAATATAAGATAGGAATATAGATATGGTCCTACACTTAAATAAATAAATAAAAATTAAAAAAAAAGGAGAAGAGGTACACATTGTTAAAAAAAAATATATATATACATATATGAAATGAAAATCACAAATCATGTAGAAGAAAATAATATACAGTAAGCTCAAAATCTATTATAAAAAATAACACTGAACAACATTATTGCTCATTTGAAGGCTTCTTCAAAAATGCATCCAAGGTCTATTGTTTAGCATTTTTATAATTGTGTAGCATCTTGCTATAACAGTTTAAAACATGTAAAGTGGATTTCTTCATTATATAGCTTTGTTTAAAATATGAATCATTTTCTGATAAGACATCTAAGGCATGATGCTTCATTAAAACACCAGACAAGATCTTCATCATTAATATCTTATCAATTACTTTAAAGCCTATTGTTTGCACTACTTGAGAAACTTCTATGCTAAGTGTAGGAATTTCATGTTTTACTCCATCATGTTCTTTAACAACAATGGACCACACTTAATGCCAAATGTCATTAAGACACTAATCTGTCTTAATATTTGGCTATATTAACAATATTGCCTTTATCCCATTGCTGCTAATCACTATCATAATGTTGCAATTTGCAATTTGGAATTTGAAGTGAGTCACATTTTAAAGGAAAGTATGGAGTACTGTCTGGTAGCAAAAGTTTCTTGGGTTTTAAATTATTTTAGAAATATATACATGTTAGCACAAGAATAATGTTTAATTTGCCAAATATTTTGGTCTGAATATTACAGACCATCTTCAGTGGCTACATAGGAATAGTTTTTAAAAAACAAAGTGGAATACGAACAATTGATCATTCATACATAGAACGAGCCACGTGATGTCATATCGGAAGAGTAAACATTTTTAAAACATAAGAAGAAGATATTAATTCAAAAATTCATATAGTGATCTTAAATAACATTAGACTGATAAAAAAATAAAATAAAATAAAATAAAATAAAAATAAAAAATAATTTAATGTGTTATCCTGATTAAACTTTCCCAAATTTTTGATATAGATATACAGTCATCACGATTCAAATTACGACGTTGAAGTAAAGACTCTACACTTTCTTTAAATAAATTCAAATTTGTAGTGACTTCTGTGTAGGAGGAGAGTCTTGGACCAAAGGATGTGGTTCGTTTCTAATCCATGCTGAGCTAATCCAGATTTCTCAGGTTTGTTGTGTTGAATTGATGACTGATGCTCTTGAATTCTTTTTTTCTATGGAACGTCTATCACTCAAGAGCATCAGTCATCAATTCAACACAACAAACCTGAGAAATCTGGATTAGCTCAGCATGGATTAGAAATGAACCACAACATTCTTTGGTCCAAGACTCTCCTCCTACACAGATGTCACTACAAATTTGAACGTTTATTTAAAGAAAGTGTAGAGTCCTTACTTCAACGCCCTAACTTGAATTGTAATGACTGTATATCTATATCAAAAATTTGGGAAAGTTTAATCAGGGTAACACATTAAATTATTATTTTTTTATTTTTTTTATCAGTCTAATGTTATTTAAGATCATTATATGAATTTTTGAATTTGTATCTTTAATTATGTTTTAAAAATGTTTACTCTTCTAATACTTAGAGATATGATATAACGCAGCTCGTTCTATGCACGGATTATCAATTGTTTGTATTCCACTTTGTTTTTTAAAAACTATTCCTATGTAGCCACTGAAGATGGTCTGTAATATTCAGACTGAAATATTTGGCAAATTAAACATTATTCTTGTGCTAGTGTGTATATATTTCTAATCATTATGTCACAAGTATCTTTAAATTATTTTGTTTGCAATAATGTTGGACATACAGTAGGACAAAAGTAGTTGATGAACCAATCAGTAAAAAAAAGTTTCCCATCACCAGTCTTCTCTAGTAGGTTTCCATATTACAGGCAAATTAGATGTGGCAATTTTGCAAACCATAAGAGGTTTTTATGCTAAACAAGCATTGGTTTCAAGCTTTATATCCTGAGATGAATTTGTGCTCATTAGCAATGTTAATCAGTCTGAATGCTTGAAACCCAGGATGCTATTTTCTCTTCCTGAGAGATGAAAGTTTTGGAAGGCAAGTGTTTCCAGAGTAGCTCAATTTTATTCACAACTACTGACTGCCCAATTCAATAGTTTTCCTCCCTCACTTCACTAAGAAATCTGTACAGAAACTGTGCTGCTTCCTGGATGTCAGCATTTGTGGCCTCATTCATCAATCTATTCAGCTTCCTGGGGATTTAAATGATTAAATAAGTTTAATGCTTTCTGCTGAAAGTGAGTGGCATATAACACCTCCAACACTTAATTCTTCCAGGTTCTCTGTTACTATTGTGTGTATATGTACGTATTAATTTAGATGCAGTAATATCACTACAATTTTGCAAAGAATTCTCAATTTTATCAGCTTGATTTAATATTATTATTCTTAAACTTGAATATACAAACTCCAATGATTGTTCTACATAGCCTTTATTTTCTCCAGCTTCTGTCCTTCTTATAATGTGTATATTTTAGTGAGAGCAGTTGATAGTGGAGAGGAGATACTGACTGTAAGTGAGCATGGGTGTATGGGGAGTTGAGCAAATTCGATGTTAATAAGGTGTGGGACTTGATAATATATCACCAAATATTCTAAAGGAATGTGCCAGAGAATTGACATTTGCATTGACATATTTTTTTTAAAATGAGTCTTGCACTGGGTTGAGTTTGAAAGGAGTGGAAGGAGGGCAAGACTGTACTGCTTCATACGGAAGTGATAGAACTCAAGCATCAAATTACTGATCTGTGTGTCAGGTGTTGTGGCTAAGTTCTTGGAGAAGCTGGTGAGAACTAGGATCCCGAATTGGGTTGATAACAATGGTATTATCTTTGATGGATAGCCTCGATTTGTTAAAGGGAGGTCATGTTTTTAGTAATCTGCTTACTTATTACAATAAGGTCATGGCTTCCATGGACAGAGGAGAAGGATACACAATAGTATATTTAGATTTCGCAAAGGATTTTGATAGATTACCACATGATAAGTTGAGAGTAAAACTAGAGTGGATGTGGTTGGATATTATATTAGTGCATTGGATCGGAGACTGGCTATCTGATAGGTATCAACAAGTTGTGTATGGGGGAGCAATATCCCGGAAGAATAAAGTCACTAGTAGTGTACCTCAGGGGTATGTTTTAGGGCTATTACTGCTTGACTTGTATGTTAATGATATTGCCGAAGATTTGGAAGGGATATTCAGTTGTTTGCAGATGATGCAAAGTTGGGCCAAACTATGAAGAGTAGAGAAAATGTTGTGGCACTACAAGAAGACTTGAATAAATTGAGTGACTGGGCACGGGAATTTGAATGTGAGTTCAATGTTGCAAAATGTAAGGTTTTAAAATTTGGGAAACAAAGATGGGATGTAGAATTTATGCTTGTTGGGGATATATTGCCAGAGGTGAAGGAAATAAGAGATCTGGGGGTGATAGTGGATAAGGATCTGAAATTAAGGGGACATTGCCAAAATTGTGAAGACAACACAAAGGCTTCTGGGAATGATGCGGAGGACACTGACTTGTAAAAGTAGGGAGATTCTTGTTCCATTGTATAAGGCTTTGATTAAGCCACACATGGACTACTATGCACAGATTTGGTCACCTGGTTTTCAAAAGGATGAAGAGATGTCGGAAAAGGTCCAGTGGCGACTGACTAAGGTAGTTTCTGACCTCTGGAATAAGGAAAGGTTGAGAAAATTCAATGTACAGAGTCTAGTAGATAGGAGGAAGAGGGAGATATGATAGAGACCTACAAGTAAGAAAGAGATTGTTATAGGATCAATGTTGGAGAGGTTTTACAACAAATGGTGGGAGATCAGGTGAGAAACAGAGGTCATCACTGGAAGTTGTATAAGGAGGGTGTGAGCAGGGGAGTGAGAAGCAGGTTTTTTGCATGCAGAGTTGTGAATGATTAGAATGCCTTGCCTGAGAGTGTGGTGTCTTGAGAGAATTTGAGTGTGTTTAAGGTGGTATGATGAGCTGTGTGTATGACAAAAGGACCTCCTAGATGAGTCTTTGACTCCATGGGGTCTTGGGTTTATGTTTTCTTGACATACTAGACAACTTGATATTTCATTATTTTAATATCAGTGACCATTAAATACTGTTCCATACAATATGGTGTGATTTTATTTATGTAAAAAGTACAAACTACAAATTTGCACATGAGCTAAAGCATGCAAATTGCTGACACAACATTAACTATGTTATTGTGATATCATAGTGATATCTTCATTCTGGCTCAAGATACAAGAGCGTACAGAAGAGTTGAAACTGGAAGTGACATTATTTAGTGCTAAGCAAGAATAAAAAGAAATGGTATAGGAAAAGAGAACACTATGTAAGAAAGTTTTAGAAAGAATTAAAGCTGAGCAGCTTTCCCAGGTAAACTGTAGACTCGCCTATACAAACATTACTGAAGAAGATTTGAAGCAGTTTGAAAACAAAAACATCCCTTGGAGTCTTAAAGGGAATCAAAGATGATAAAGGTTGGATGAAAAATAAGAATATTCTAGATATTTAGAGTAATTACTTTGAAAGACTGTTAAACAACACAAGCAGTGACAGAACCATACTAGAGTTAAAGAGTTAAAGTTTCTAGAGTTAAAGAGGAATGCAAACAGGAGTACATATCAATACTTGAGGTAGAAAAGCCCTAGAAATGTGGAAAGGCAGATGAAGTAGATGATGTTTGACCAGAAATGCTATCGTATGGAGGTATAAAAGTTTTGCAGAGGCTGCACTGTAATTCAAAGGGCCTTTGCAAAAGGTTGAATTTAAAATGATTGAAGTAGAGCTCTAATAGCTCCCAATAATAGTTCCCATTAATTCTCGCAAACTGAATGCGAGAATTACAGGGGGAATTTCTCTACTAAGTGTTCCAGGTATTTGTCATAAGTATTCATGGCTGTAAATCCGTGTGTGCTCACAGGACTGGTTTGCCTGTGATGGGGTTGAAAAACTTGAGTTTCTGGGTGAAAAAACTCCCTTCCTCTGTATTAAACTGAAATATACAGCAGAATAAGATTTATGCAAACATATTTGAAAAGAGGTTGTTGAAAAGAAACTTGGAGAATAACAAGTTGAGTTCAAGCCAAATAGAGGTTTTCAAAATCAGATTTTCACTTTACAACAGATAGTTGAGAAATCATGGGAATATAACAAGATCTGTACTTAAGTTCAGTAGATCTGGAAAAGGCATATGATAAGGTGCCGAGAGTAAACTTTTTCAGAACACTGCAATTATATGGAGTAAATGGAATATTATACAGAGCAATACACAGTATATATTTAAGTTGTAAGCCATCAACTTAGAATTGAAGGGAACACAGAAAGATGGTTTGATATAAAATCAGGGATAAGACAAGGATAAACATTATTACCACTCTTCTTCAACATCTATATGGATCGTTATGAAAGTAAGTGGTATTAGGTCTGATATTAAAATTAGAGATGTCAAACTTAGGTCTTTGCTTTATGTATATGATGATGTACTCCTAAACAGATCTAGTGCAAGTCTCCAAGATTCTCTTACTAAATTGAATAACAGCTGTAACAAAATTTGGCATAAAATCCAAAGCAAAAAGACTAAAACTATGAATATAGGCAGAAACACTGAACACATCAACTGCATTCTGAATGGAAAGTCAATAGAACAGGTAAAATATTTCAGCTATTTAGGAACAGTTTTTAGTTAAGAGGGCAAGTTAAATCTGGAATCATACAACAGAATAAGCAAAACTGACATGGTGGGTAGCCAGCTGAATAAATTTATATGGAATAAGAGAGAAATTAGCCAAAACACCAAACTAGCAGTATACAAGATAGTATTTAAACTAGTTTTAAGTTATGGATCTGAGATTTGGGTTAGAAATAAAGCATTTGAGCAAAGAGTAGAGAGCACTGATATGAGGGTTCTGAGAAAAATTAGGGAAATGAACCGATTGCATCAATTGCAGAATCATATTGAAAATGAAGATAATAGAAAGGATTTTGACATTATTAGCACTCAAGGTCAAGAGAGCTAATCTAAGGTGGAATGGCCACTTAAATAGAATGGGTGAAGAAAGATTTGCAAAACAGATGTCTGATACCAAGATGACAGGAAAGAGAATCAGAGGAAGACCAAGGTCTAGGTGGATTGATTTGGTCAAAAGTGCCTTAGAAGCACGAAATGTTAGATATGATAACATTGCAGTGCTGACAAGTAATAGACTAATTTGGAAAAAAAAGTGGATAGGAGATTAATAATAACACAAACTAAATCATGTAGTGCTATCATTAGTAGCCTGAACACCCATTGAGGATACATATCAGGAAATTGATGATAACAATGAAGAATATATATATATATTTTTATGATGGATAACTCATATATGTATGTATCCCATCCTGTTGAAGCATCATCTCCTACCTAGGAGGTTGACTACCATGGTTTGACACATGGTTAACTACAGGCATTATGACATGTGGTGAGGACTGTATCTCTTCCACATATTGTCATAAGTATTCATGGCTGTAAATCCATGTGTGGTCACAGGACTGGTTTGCTTGTGATGGGGGTGAAAAACCTGAGTTTCTGTGTGAAAAAACTCCCTTCCTCTGTATTAAACTGGCTAACTCATCTTTAGTTGTAACAGACCAGATAAAGGTTCTTTGTGTAATGGACGGGAAGTGAACCCATGTCTTTCTGACCAAAGGGCTTTGTCTACATCAACTGAGCTATGGAGGCTTGTGTGTGTGTAGATTAATATTAAGTAACTCCGAATGGTAATTTACAAGCTTATCTGAGGATGACACTGGTTAGTAATTGTTTATTGGTTTGTTTGCTGTGTAGGAAGTAAACTGATGTTTACAACAGCAGTAGGATAAGAAATTCATTCACATGCATGCAAATGCAATGACATGATAATTAGGAATGCAATAATGCATTACTGAACTGAAAAGCTTGAACCGATAAAATGCATTAAGTCTGTAAGGGTATGTATAGGTCTGTGTAGGGTATGTATTTCTTTTTCATAGTATGTCCTTAGGGCCCTTTTCAGGCTACTAATGTTTGCCTGAAAAGGGCCCTAAGGACATACTATGAAATTTTGCAGTTTGTATGGTTTCTGTATTCAAAAGGTATTTTTATTTAGCATACACTTTCCAGTCTTCTGGAATGTAATAAATGTTTTACTGCTAGTATTTTAGGTGCTGACATTGCCGTGTCTATAAAGCTGGAATTGTGTCTTTGTTTCCAAAAGATCAGTTTTATTATTTTGTTCTGTAATGATATTAATCTACACATATTTCCACTGATAAGTAGAAAGAAGTCTACTTATGTTTTATTGACTACACAAAGGCCTTTGACAATATACAACATGAACAACTAATCAAATGCATCAGAAATTTAGAAGTAAATGGTAAAGATATCAGATTACTGATAAATCTATATTGGGAGCAATGCCTCAATAAAAATATCTGGAGAAATCTCGGAGAAATTCCCAGTAAAGAAGGGTGTCAGACAAGGCTGTGTTCTTTCTCCTATATTGTTTAACCTCTATACTGAATATATCTTCCAGCAATTAGAAGAATTTAAAGGAGTCAGCAAAGGAGGCAGGAATATAAACAATTTATGATATGCACATGATACAGTACTGCTAGCTGAAAATAAAAAAGATCTTCAAAACCTACTAGAAGAGATGGTGAAGCTAAGTGAAAAATATGGACATGATTTCAACTTCAAAAAAACCAAAACCATGCTAGTAACAAGAGAAAAAGTGAAAATATCCAATGTAAATATTAAGATCAGAGGAAATACTTTACATCAAGTAAAGAGTTATATATATATTTGGGTCAACTAATTAGAGAGAATGGAAAGTGTGATAAGGAAATATTAAGAAGAATAGAAATTGCTAGATCAACCTTCATTAGCATGAAAAAACTCTGACCTCGAGAAAAATTCACAAAAAAACAAGAATTAAGCTGTATATGACCAAATGCTATATATGGTCAACACTGCTATATGGAGCAGAAACCTGGACGATATCAAAATATTGTGAAAATAAACTAAAAGCCTTTGAGATGTGGATCCTCAGAAGAATTCTTAGAGTCCCATGGACAGCCAAAAAAACTAAATTAGAAATATTAGAGATGATTGGCGAAGATAGGAATCTGTTGAAAAATTAAGAAAAGGAAAACCACCTACCTTGGTCACATACTAAGGCATGAATCCCTACAAAAAACATTTCTAGAAGGAAATACAAGGAAAAAGAAGAAGAGGAAGACAAAGAACAGATTGGAAGGGAAATATTAAGGACTGGACCTTTTTTTGTCCTATGGAAGAATGCAAAAGAGAAGCACAAAACTGTACATGGTGGAAGTCCATGGTAGTCAACCTACTGGACTCTCAAAGCACCATTTTCCAAATCTGACCAAACTTATATTACATTAGGATGCCTCTTAGATAAGGAATCTGGTTATTTTTCTGCTGATTAAAAATCCATCCATGATATCTCACCTTTTGAGAAATCAATCAGCTCTGCTGTTTCCAAAATTGTGGCTCCAGCCACATGGGCCATAAGCCATTTATCAAACTTCAGATCCATTGTTTTCCATTGAGCTCAACACTATTGACAAGTACTGATCAGCAGCATTCTTAAATAGCTGTCTGGAACATGTAGTAACACACCTGACAAAGTATTTTGCACATATGGTGCGCATGTGACATTTATGTGCATCTGCATAAAGGTTTCTAATTCAGTGGCTGGGTATGTTTATTTAGTTTGTAGTGTGTACATTGTTATACCATATTTTGGTATATTTTTGCACAGTTCTTTGTATATTAGGGTTTTTTATGCATGTAAGAACTATGTCTTGTAGAGTTTGCTACTTATTGTCTGAAGTTTGTTTTGTAGATGATTTATGTGATTATTCCAGTTCATATCTACCTCAAGGTAAATGCTAAGGTATCATATTGTTCAACCTGAGTGATTGTCATTATTTTACTGTTCGTTATGTTTTGTACGTTGGTGAGTGGATGTTGGATAGTTATATATTTATTATCAACTGGTTGACTCAGTAGAATTCTGAATATCATTAATTTTGTTTTATCAGAGTTTATGTGTATGGAGTTTTTGGTAAGCCAGTCAGTGAACAGATATACGTCATGCTGCATATTTGTTTGGGCTATGCTTACATTATTATGGATGAACATCATAGTTGTATAATAATGCAAGCATAGCCCATGGTATCTACCTCTCAAAGGCAAAAATCTTGCCTTTGAGAGGTAGATTGTTTTATTGTGCATATAGATGTTGAATAGAACTGGGGAGAGAACAGCTCCGAGTGGGACTCCATGGGTTACTGCTAACTCTCCACTATGGATTGACCCAATGCGTGTGATTTGTTTTCTGTTTTGAAGATAGTTTCTAAGTCATATGTGCAGAGGCTCACCTATTCCAATATGTCTTAGGTTTTCTACTAAGGGTATATGACATGATGTATGAGTGTGTGAAGGCTTTGGTCAAGTCGATAAAGACTACCATGACAATTTTGTTTTTATCTAAGGTGGCATTAATTATGTCTGTGAAATATGTAAAACAGCTCAAAACTGGAAACAATGATTAGAGATCTAAGTAATAAAAGTTACACAAAGGGTTTACACAAAGTCCAACAAAGATGGAGAACTTGTTGAAAAATGGGCTGAAAACCTTTCTCTAAACCTGATACATAATCCAAAACTCTCTACATCTTTCAACAGTGGCAGATGGAAGCGAGGCTATAACCCTAACCTCATATTTGTTAGCTCAAAAATATCCAACATTTGTGCTAAAAAGGTCTTAAATCCAATTCCACATACTCAACATAGACCTATAATACTTCAATTCAACCCAGCAATTATGCCTAACACAGTCCCTTACAGATGACGATTTAATTTCCAAAAAGCTAATTGGAATGGTTTCATGGAAGATCTCGACCGCTCCATAGAACAAGTCCCTCCAAACCCCTCAAGAGTCTCCTGAATTCATAAAAATACTGAGGAAAATCTCCACCAAACACATCCCCCGAGGATGCCGCACAAATACATTACAGGCCTTTCCAGTGACATACAAGCTCAGTATGCTGATTACTTACAACTTTACAACACCAACCCCTTCTCAGAAGAGACTATCCAAGTGGGAGAAAAATTATGCTCCAAGATGGCTGAGGAAAGGCATTCCTCATGGAAAAAAGAAATAGAAGCCCTTGATATGACCCATGGTAGCAGAAAGGCATGGAACTTCATCAAGAGAATTAGGAAGGATTTCACTAAACCATATGAGCATCCACAGGTAATAGCTAATCAAATTGCTCACCAGCTGCTGCTGAATGGAAAATTCCCTAAAAAGCACACAAAAAAGAAGAAACTTAAAACCCCAAGTGAGGAACAAAATATTATTAACTCAGATTTCACCATCAGTGAACTCAATGCTGCCATAAACCTATTAAAACCTAGAAAATCTGCAGGCCTTGATGATGTCTGTAATGAACAGGTTAAACATTTTGGAAACAGGACTAAAAAGTGGTTATTAAACCTATACAACACTTGCCTCAGAACCCTAAGGATACCAACTATCTGGAGGCATGCTAAAGTGGTGGCCTTTCTGAAACCAGGGAAAACTCCAACAGAAGCAAAAAATTACAGACCTATATCATTACTCAGCAACCTCTTTAAACTCTATGAATGATTAGATTTGAACAGGCTACAACCCCTAATCGAACCCCATCTTATTGCTGAGCAGGCTGGCTTTAGACCAGGCAAATTCTGCACATCTCAAATTCTCAATCTCACTCAATATATAGAAAATGGTTATGAGCAAAAACTAGCCACAGGAGTAGTCTTTGTAGGCCTAACTGCAGCATATGATACCATAAACCATCTCCCACTCAGAAATAAAATATACAGAATAACTAGAGACTATTGCCTTGTCCTCCTGATCCAATCACTCTTGGAAAACAGACGTTTTTATGTGGACCTTGGGGGTAGGAAGAGCCGCTGGCACCACCAAAAAAATGGCCTCCCCCAGAGAAGTGTGTTATCACCATTACTTTTCAACATCTATGTCAACGATCTCCCCATCTTTTCAGGAACTAATTTTATCTATGCTGATGACCTTGCCATAGCTACTCAATCAAAAAATTTGAAGTCCATTGAAACTATTCTATCACTTGCCTTAAATAGTCTAACCACATACTATACCAGCAATCAACTAAAACCAAACTCCTTGAAAACTCAGACTGGACTTTTCCACCTTAACCATAAGGAAGCCAACAGGAAGCTACAGATTTCTTGGGAAGGCTCTAAAATAGAACATTCCTGGAACCCGAGAGTCATCGTGTGACTCTCAATCGCACCCTCTCATATAAAACCCACATAGAAAAAACAAAGGCAAAAATGAATGCAAGAAACAACATACTAAAAAAGCTTACCTCATCCAAATGGGGTGCAGACCCTAACACACTGAGATCTTCTGCCTTAGCCCTTTGCTATTCTTCTGAATACGCCTGCCCAGTATGGCCCAGATCCTGCCATGTTGAAAAACTTGATCCAGCACTGAATGAAAACTGTTGCTTAATTACAGGATGCCTGAAACCCACACCACTAAAAGACCTGTATACTTTGGCTGGTATTGCACCCCCTTCAATTCGAAGATCCGCATTCTCAGCTGATGAAAGAAGCAGACAAATGAATGATGAACGCCACCCACTATTCGGTCAGGCTGCAGTGCCCCAAAGACTAAGATCCCGACGTAGCTTCCTGACAACTGTTGAACCACCTAAAAACCTCCCAGAGACAACACTTCAAAAATGGCTTACACTATATCCTGAAATTAATACTGGTATTCTAACAGCTGAACATCTTCCACGTGATGCCCACTTGGACTGGAATACTTGGAAAAGCCTCAACAGACTGCGAACGACAGGAAGCTGCAAACAAAACCTCATCAAATGGGGATACCTCACTGGCCCAGACAATTGTGAGTGTGAGACAACCCAGTCCATGGAACACCTTCTTTCTTGTCCCTTTCTTCCATCACCTTGCACAAAAGAGGACCTTATATCCTGCACAGAAAGAGCAGTTGATTATGCAAGATACTGGAGGAACATCTGACCATATTGATTGTATATAAGTTATGTATAGTTTCCTTTTTTTTTCATATTTAATTATTATTTCCCTGTATAATTCACCTACCAAATCTAAGCTGATCTCATTGTAATGTATCCTAATTTGTTGTAAATCATGTTGTACCACCAATTACTTACTAATGTACCACTTGTGTTTGGATATGAAATAAAAAATTAAAAAAAAAAAAGTAATAAAAGAAAAGCATGTGGGTTAACACTTAAACTATATCAAATCTAAACTAATGATTAACCACATAGAAATTCCAATGTGTTGAAAACAGAATAACATGTTACGAAGAAGATTTTAAATATTTGGGCCAGATAATATTCAAAAACATGATGCAAAAAGAAACAGATACCAGATTCACCAATGCTGGGAAAAGCTATTCGAGTTTAAAAGAGTGGATGAATGGAAACCTATCAATTAGCCTAAAATGCTAATTGATAAAATGCTAATTGATAAAATGCTAAATGCTATCAATTAGCCTAAAATGGTTATGAGCAAAAATTAGCCACAGGAGTAGTCTTTGTAGGCCTAACTGCAGCATATGATACCATAAACCATCTCCCACTCAGAAATAAAATATACAGAATAACTAGAGACTATTGCCTTGTCCTCCTGATCCAATCACTCTTGGAAAACAGACGTTTTCCAAGAGTGATTGGGTAGTATAATTTTTAGAATGGGTAGTATAATCATAATATGATTATACTACCCATTCTAACCTATAGATCACAAACATGGTCATTAACAACTAAACAAGTGACCAAGCTAGTTTTGCTAAGCATGATCTGTACCATAATTTGATTAATAATTAGTAGTATTGTTATAGGTCTAAAATTAATACATTTTTTTTTACATTTTTGTATACAGCTATGTACTAGGTACTTGTGTGGTTTTAAAGAATTTATTTATATCAAAAAAAATCAACTAACGCCTTTTTATTCCTTAATAGGAGTAGGCGAGGCCTTTATACCCTATCTAGCTTTTTGGAGAATGAGTGGGCAGTTCAATCCCCACCAGTAGCCAATCAGAGATAGCTGGCCCATGTCAATCACTAATTATAGCAGCCACCGATGAAGAGGCTGGCAAACAAGTGCTGCCATCTCTTGATACATAACCCTAACAAGATATGTCACTGTCTGAAATAATGTGGGTACTACGGTCGATTTTCTTGAGTTTACGGGACGAAAAACCCGAGTTTCCGGGAGGAAAAACCCGCTTGCCTGTGCCAGAGATCGACTAACTCCGGAGCCAGTCGAAGATAGGCTTAGAAAAAGTTCCTCTAGTCGCTGATAACATTTGTTATCAGTGACTAGACTAGAACCTAGGTCTAAGATTTTATTTATTCATTTTAATAATATCCAGCGTGGGCTAGCTGCATGTTCCTTGATATCTTTAGGTCTGATGCCACCAATTCCTGAGCCATTGTCTGGTTTGGTTTGATGGATTACAGAGAGTAATTCTGCTTCTCTTGTGGTTGAGAACCATAATATCTGTTTTGCTTGTGGTCTGAGTGGAGAATAGCATTTTGTGAGTGGAGGGATTTTTCTCTGTAGCTCTTGGATGGAGTCTACAGTATTGGTTAAAGTCATTTGCTAGTTGTTGGAAAGATTTGGCATCTTTACATTTATATCACAAATTATCATTAGGTATTCAGTTAAGCATAATTCTTGGCATGAAAGCGAACAATTTAGTTCATGCAAGAATTTTATCATGTTTAAGTTTGGTGGCCTGTAAGTAGCATTTAGTATTAAGAGGTATTGTTGATTGGTAATAATTATTTCAATACAAATGTTTTCAGCATACTCAACCTACAGAGTTTCTTTTGCTATTAATTTATGTTCACTAAATATTAATATAGCTCAGTCATTATAGACAAAGCCCTTGGGTCAGAGAAAGAAATAGGTTCGATTCCCGTCAGTGACGTGAGGAACCTTTATCTGGTCTCTTTCGATGAAAGGTGAGTTAGTTGGTCTCATACAGAGATAGGGGTTTTTTTCACCTGGAAACTTGGATTTTTTGCTCCCCAGAATACGCAAACTGGCCCCATGGACACACACACATCTACAGACATAGGACAACACACCAAGAGGCATAGGGCCAACCACCTTATCCTCAAGACGGTTGCGGTTGCAAGAATAAAAAACCTCAACAACCTAAAAGGTAGAAGAGGAGGATTAAGAAAGATAGAAAGAAAGAAAGAAAGAAATATTAATATTCCACCAACTCTTTTTGTCTGTCAGCAGTATCTGTGTTTTTGAGAGCCTGGAATTTAGAATATAGTTGCTTCATTCTTAGTAACTTAGCAAATGTATCAATAATCTCAGTATAATCCTTCATATAAGGATCTGTAGGACGGAGAGTTCTTTGATCTGTGTGTTGCACTGAGCAAGTCAAATGTACAACTGGTGGTATATTCTGGTATTATTACATCCGTTTGATGAACTGAATTATAGATAACTCAATAGGAAGATGGGTGTATTATCTTGCAATACATTCAAGCCCTTGGCAACTAGTTTTTTCAGTCTTTTATGAGATTATCTGCTGGCTTTTATGAGATTATCTTTTGTTGGCTTGCATATAGGATGAACTATGACAGGAGCAGGTCATGGCAAGCCTTGTCTTTTGCTTTTCTGGGGAATCTGATTTATGGTCTGAATTTCATTGGGCTGCAGAGGGATGTCAATAGAATGGCCTAACTTTAAAACTACATCTCTGAGATTTTCTGTAGGTGTAGTTTCAGGGAGACCATTTATGACAAGATTTTCTTTATATATTGTAGCTGATACAATAATAATAATAATAATAAGTAAAAACTATTAAAATAAATAATGATGGCATGAAAGAGTTAATGAAAGATGAGCGAGTGGCGTTGTATGGCGACCCCATTATTAAAGGTGTGCTGGAGGATAAAATGCACAAGGTATGTTTTCCAGGCCTTAAAATGAGTACAGTGATTGAGGTGTTGGATATGAGGTAGGAGCGAGCAAAAGAGTTAATAGTATTAATAGGTACGAATGATTTGAGAGAGGACAAAGAGTGTGTCAGAATGAATATCAGGAGGCTGCTTAGGAGGATAAAAGAGAATAGTGTGACAGGAAGGGTAGTTAGCGTGTTGACTAGGTATGACTGTGGTGAAATGAGGCAGAGAGAAAAGATTATTAACGATATGCTGGCTGAAATGTGTGAGAAGACAGGAGTACAGTTTGTTAATGTGTGGAATGAGTTTGAGGGACAAAGTTAGCTGTATGGGAGTGATGGACTGCATTTGAGTGGTTATGGTGTGAGTCGCTTGAAGAGACTGCTGCTGGAAGCTATAGAAGTGAATAGAGATAATGAATCAGATCGAGTGGGAAGTGATGTGGAAAAGCAGGAGAGTAAGAAAGGAGAGATTGAAGAGGTGGTTATGAATGGGGAAGTGAGTGGTATGAGTATAGAAAATGACAGAATGGGTGTGCAAGAGGAGCAGGGAAACAGGGAGGCTCAGGGTGGACAGGGGTACACAGCATGAGAAAGGTGGATGTCCCAAAAGGAGGTGAGCATGTGTAACCAGGAAAGAAATGGGATGACCAGGGATCAAGAGGAAACAGTTGGAATTGAAAAGGGTTTTAAACTGAAGAAGCAGAAAGGGAAATGGCCCCAGTTGAGCATGGGGAGATCACATCAAGTGAGTGGTATCAGTGGAACTAGCTGTAGATCCAGAAATGAGCTGGTGTGTTTGTATACAAATGCTAGAAGTATAAGAAACAAGGCAGATGAAATGGTTGCACTAATTGTGTCTGTTCACCCAAAAATTGTCGGAATAAGTGAGACATGGTTGGAAGAGGATGACATCCTGACAGGAATAGAGATGGAAGGGAATTATGTGTTTCGTGAGGACAGAAGGGGTAAAAAGAGAGGGAGAGTGCTATTGATGATAGAAAAAGAGTTATGTCCATATAAAGTAGAGATGCAAGAGGAAAATAGTGCCAGTGGTTTTGAGGCAGTATGGTGTGAGATAGAGGTGAATGGAATCAAATACTTGGTGGGATGTTGTTATAGACAAGGTAATGTGGATGGTGGTGATAATGAAATGTACAATTAAATTAGCCAAGTAAATAAGAAGAGGTTGATCATTATGGGCGATTTTAATTATGGCAAGATAGACTGAAATGATGAGATAGCAACTGGAAGTAAAGAAAATGAGTTTCTTGGGTTTTTGAGGGTTAACTACCTCAGACAGCATCTAACAGAGGGCACACGAGGGTTGAGTGTCTTGGATTTGGTCATCTCATCAGAAGATGTAATTATAAATGAGGTGTCAAATCATCCACCAGTTGGTGAGAGTGACCATGAGGTGATTGAGGACCTATGTGAGAAAACGGTACATGTGGAACTACAAGGGGGATGATTATGAAGAGCTCAGGAGACAGCCTGCGGGTGTAGCGTGGAATGAGGAGTTAGCTGGAAAAGAGATCAATGCAGCTTGGGAGATTTTCAAAAACTGTTTAGTAAATGCAATGTCTAAATGTATTCCAAGGGTGAGAAGGTTAAATAAGGTGGGTGTGAGATGGATGAATAAAGAGATTAAGCATGCAATACAGAGAAAAAGGGCATTGTAGAGGCAGCATAAGAGAAGTGGAAATAAACAATTCCATGAGGTTCACAAAGACCAAGCAAGGAGGATGATTGGTTTGTGAGGGTAGCTAAAGAGAGTTATGAACAGCAGTTGCTAATGAAGCCAAAAAGAATCCTAAGGAATTCTTTCAGTATGTAGCCAGAAAAAGAAAGAATAATTATGGAAGGATGACATTGATTGGAGAAAATGGTATAAAGACAGCTGATGCAGAATGTGTGGCGGAGATACTTAATGAACAGTTCATAAAGATCTCTCAATCTTGTGAATGTGACTTCATGGAGGGATTGAGAGCAGTTGATGATGGGGAGGAGAGACAGACTGTAGGTGAGTAAGAGGTGTATGAGGAGTTGAGTAAACTAGATGTTAATAAGGCTGTGGGACTTGATAATATATCACCATGTATTCTGAAGCAATGTGCCAGGGAGTTGACACCTGCCTTGACATATTTTTTTAATACAAGTCTTGCATTCGGTCAGGATTCTAAGGAGGGCAAGATTGTGCCACGTCATAAAGGAGGTGATAGATCTCAAGCATCAAACTATAGGCCTATCTGTGTGTCCTTATCTTGTGGTTAAGTTGTTGGAGAAGCTTGTGAGAACTAGGATCCAGAGTTGGGTTGATAACAATGGTATTATCTTTGATGGACAGCATGGATTTGCTAAAGGGAGGTCATGTTTTAGTAATCTACTTACTTATCACAATAAAGTGACTGCCTCCTTGAACAGAGGAAAAGGATACACAGTAATATACTTGGATTTCGCAAAGGCTTTTGACAAAGTGCCTCATGATAGGTTGACAGTCGAACTAGAGCAGATGGGGTTGGATATTAGATTGGTGCGTTGGATTGGAGACTGGCTATCTGATAGGTATCAACAAGTTGTGTATGGGGGAGCAATATCCAGGAAAAGGAAGGTCACCAGTGGAGTGCCTCAGGGGTCTGTTTTAGGTCCATTACTGTTTAACTTGTATATTAATGATATAGGTGAAGATTTGGATGTAGATATGCAGTTGTTTGCAGATAATGCAAAGTTGTGACGAACTATGAAGTGTAGCGAAGATTTTGTGGTCTTACAGGAAGAGTTGAATAGATTCAGTGATTGGGCAGGGAAATTAGGATGTGAATTCAATGTTGCAAAATGTAAGGTTTTAAAATTTGGAAAACAAAGATGGGATGCAAAATTTATGCTTGGTGAGAATATATTGTTGGAGGTAGAGGAAATAAGAAATCTGGGGGTGATAGTGGATAAGGATCTAAAATTTAGGGGACACATCACCAAAATTGTGAAGACAACGCAAAGGCTTCTGGGAATGATGCGGAGTACACTGACGTGTAGAAGTAGGGAGATTCTTGTTCCATTGTATAAGGCTTTGATTAGGCCACACATGGATTATTGTGCCCAGATTTGGTCACTGGGTTTTCAGAAGGATGAGGAGATGTTGGAAAGGGTCCAAAGGAGACTGACCAAGGTAGTTTCTGACCTCTGGAATGTCGAGAATGAGGAAAGATTGAGAAGATGTAATTTGCAGAGTCTGGTGGACAGAGGAACAGGGGAGATATGATAGAGACCTACAAGTTGGTATGGGGTTGTTATAGGATCAATGCTGGAGAAGTTTTACATAGAATAGTGGGAGATCAGGGGAGAACCAGGGGTCATCCCTGGAAACTGTATAAAGAGGGTGTGAGTAGGGGAGTGAGAGGCAGGTTTTTCTCGTGCAAAGTTGTGAATGATTTGAATGCCTTGCCTGAGAATGTGGTGTCTGCAAAGAGTTTGAATGTGTTTAAAACATGGTATGATGAGCTGTGTGTGTGATAAAAGGACCTCCCAGATGAGTCTTTGACTCCATGAGGTCTTGGGGTGGTAATAATAATAATAATAATCTTCAGTACTTACAAGTCTTTAAAGCCTATAACCTACCAGATTTAAGATAAGGTGATTAGTCACACGCCTAAACATGTTCTTAGTGTGTAAATTGTATATGTTTTCCCGACAGGTGTGCCTGGTCAGGATGAAAAACCCTACACCTAAGTATAAGACAGGCCAACTTACTTTCACCAGAATAGCACTGATACAGGGTCTCTGCATCCTACATGGCAATATTAACTAGGTCTTTCCAACCAAAGAGCTTTGTTGAAATTGACTGACTGAACTATGGAGGCTCACAAGAGATATAATAGAATCATTTTATTAATCACCATACTAAGATGTTTGGCAGTTGTAAAAGAGGAACTATTTCTAGAATTTAAGGGAGATATGGAAATAAGAACTTGGCGATTCAGAATACTGGGTAATCTATGCCAATAAGGTTGTACAATTGGAATGATGCATGTTTTCAACCAGGGAACTGGGTGTGTTCTTGGTTTGGTTATTTAATAAATTTTTCTCTTAAGAAGAGTATCTATGGAAGGGAAGAAGGTAAAATGGTGAAGGTAAAATGTGTATGGAAATACATGAACAATTATAGAGAAATCTGCATTTTTGAATTTGTGATTAATATTTTGTAGAAAACATACAAGACTAGGATGACTAAGATAGTCATATTTTAGTAATTATTATTATTATTACGGGCAACTCCAATGACGTGATGTTAGGGCCTCTCTCGATGACTCTTAGACTCATCGAGAGAGACCCTAACATCATGTCAAGAACAACTATTCAACATTCACACAGTATCTATCTTACTTCGCCTTGAACTCATTCACAGTCGTGGCACCCACCGTGATAATCTGTGATAGTTACGTACGTTTTATAACAGCAAATGTTCCTAAGGGGGAATGCATATACTATGGTTTATGCAAAAACATTTGACAGACTTCCTTGTGGCAAATTAGTGCTTAAACTGAGTAAATGAAGTTTGACAGTAGATTGAAAGATTGGACAAAGGATAGAGTGCAAAGGAGAAGAGCAACAAATGAGGTCCCACAAGGGTTTCTGCATGGTTTCCTGCTATTCGGGTAGTATATAAATGACATTGTACATGTTCTGTGTGTCAGCAGTGGCAGGAGATACTGTTAAATTATAATATTGGTTTATAATTTAATTGTTAATTGACATCGAGTGCGCCATTCCAATATTCTACGTCCATTATCAACTTTGTATCTCTATTAACCGCGCCTTTGTTATTCTTTTACATATGCACCTTGGGCCTAACTTACAGTACTTCTACTTTACTCAGTCATAACTATAATCTGCTTAAGATAGACCTCTCTATTAATCCATTATAATCGTCTTTATGTTCCCACTGCTAATGAATGACCTCTGTTATTAGTATATCCACGATAAATAGGTTACCAACTCTTAAACTATGCAATCAGAAAAATTTATTTGTTTAATGATTGCGCCATTCTGATTTGTGTATATAGCTTGAGGATTAAAGTATGGAACATAGACAAGATCAAATTTAACATACACAATCTCTTATAGGTAGTTGTGGTGATTTTTAATTAAACAAGCTTGCAGGTTCACTGATTTTTTTGGGAGACAGTGCATTGGCTATAGATCAGGCAAGATGGTTATACAAACAAAACATTTTATTTTTTTAGTATGAAATTTAGGTAGATTTCTCCATTGGAAACAGGAAATGAACTGCTGATGTCTTCACTATGCCCATGGATAGCTGTACGCTCCGAGTACATCATTGCAATCTGGTTGGAGTTCCATCGAAACACGGCCTCACCTTCACCATCAGAACTCCGTCCACTGAAAGGGATCGGCGCCAGAAGCCTCTAAAACTCAGGAAGGAGAGCGATAGAGTGACGAGTGAGAGTCTTCTAAATCCTCTATTCTCTATATTTTTGAGAGCTCTCTCAGCCCTCTTAAATATCTTGTCTCATTCTATTTAACTATATAATTGTTGCCAGGATCAACTGCCAGCACAGTGATGTTACATCAGCAGGCTCTGTGCAAGACACTATATCGTGGGTCCATATTTTTATGTTCTCAAGATCTTGAGAATTTTGTTTATGCACAATCATCATTATAATCTCTGCTAATCCTCTTTCCTTCGTTTCACATACAACTTAATCAAGATTATTTTTGTGCACGTTTACAGTAAAATTTAACATTCATTTTCTTACAACATAAATTCTATTTTATATATGTGGAAATCTCTGTAAAATCGAACTCGAAAAATTTTAATTAAGTTAATTTTTCGTGAGAGATTTTGCAAAATAAATATTCAGTTGCTTGCTGATATAAACTTAGAGAATATTATTAGAAATAAGCACTAGTGTTATGGTCTATGAAAACATCTAAATTGATTAGAAATGCGATACTCTATCAGTGTAGCTAAAGGAAAGATTACACACTTTAAGAAATGGAAAGGTGCACAATGAATGACAGTACTGGAAGAAATGAAGAAAAATATTTGGTAAATGACAGTGAACGGGACACTGAAGATCCAAAGGCTCATTACAAAGCAGGCAAAGATATATGGAGTATTGTTGCAATGATGAGGACATAAACATGTAGAGACAATGAGTTGACTGTAACCTTATATGAGACTCTGATCAGACCTCATCTAGAGATTGTGTACAGATCTGGGTGTGTAGTTTGTTGTAAAATGCAGAGAATGGTAAACAGAAGAAGTGAGTTATATGAGCAAGATACATAAGTTAGTGAGCAGAGCTAATAGGAGAGATACGAGAGGGACTTTCTAAACGGTGAAAGGAATGAGAAGTCATCCCTAGAAAGTGCATAAAGATATGGTGGACAGGTGTGTTATAAGTGCATTTTTGAGTAAAGAGTGGTGAACAGCTGATTGGAATGCTTTGCCAGAGTGTGTTGAAAGTGATGACTGTGAATGGATTTAAGATGTGGCATGACAGGTCAGGGTTCCACTGCAGGAGGCCCATATTTGGATGATTTATAGATCCAGTTACTAGGCATGATATAAAAGAATAACAAGGTGATTGTACTATTATACAAAGTCTTGATCAGAATATGCATTGACTACTGGCATAGATTTGGTGGCTTAGATTCCATTGTGATGTGCAAACACCAATTGAGTGACTAAGGCAATATTAGGATTCTGGATTGAGCAGTTGCGGAAATTTCAATTGCAAATTGGGGAATAGGCAGAAAAGAAGTCATAATAGCACTTATTTCCTCACCAACTCAAACATCATATGTTCGAGTTAGTGAGGAAATTTTATAGGATTAATAGATAGGGAATTTTACGTAAAGTGGAGGGCCAAAGAACAAGAGACCATATCAGGAAAGTGCATAAATATGTGGTGGAGAAGGAAGAGATGAGCAAATTTTCTATACAGAAAGTATATAATTCCAAACACAAAATGTCAAAAATCTTGTTTTGGGGATGAGTTATATTACCCTAAGATCCCGTTGAGTCAAAGACTCATCTAGGAGGTCCCTTTGTCATACACACAACTCATCATACTGCACCTTAAACACACTCAAATTCTGTGCAGCAACTACACTCTCAGACAAGGCATTGCAATCATTCACAACTCTGCATGGAAAAAAATCAGCTTCCCACTCCCTTGTTCACACCCTTCTTATACAGCTTCCAGGGGTGACTCTTGTTCTCTGCTGATATCCCCCCATTTTATGAAAATCCTCTTCAACAATGATCCTATAACAACCCCTTACCAGCCTATACATCTCTATCACATCACACTTCTTCCACCTATCCACCAGACTCTGGCAAAGTGTCCTCTAAATTTTAGATCCATATTCACCATCATCCCAATCTCTTATTTCCTCCACCTCCAACAATATATCACCACCAAGAGTAATTTCTACATCCCATCTTTGTTTTCCAAATTTTAAAACCTTACATTTTGCAACACTGAAATGGCATCCCCACACTTCCAACTTCCGTGCCCATTCACTCAATCTTTCAAGGCTTCTTGTAAGGTCACATCTGCTCTACTCTTCACAGTTTGTCCCAACTTTGCATAATCTACAAACAACTGAATATCCTCATCCAAATCTTTCCCAATATCATTAACATTCCAGTTAAACAGCAATGGCCCTAAAACAGACCCTCCCCTCAGGCACACTACTAGTGACGTTTCTCTTACAGGCCAATTGATGCCAATCAATCTCTCATCCAAAGCACAAGCCTATCAACTTATCATGTGATAATCCATCAAAAGCCTTTGCAAAATCTAAGTATACTACTGTGTATCCATCTCCTTTGTTCAATGAAGCTGGCACCTTATTGTGATAAGTAAGTAAGTAAGTAGATTAAAAACATGACCTCCCTTTAGCAAATCCACTCCATCCATCAAAGATAACACCACTGTTGTCAATCCAATTCTGGATCCTGGTTTTCACCAGCATTTCCAACATTTTAACCACAACTACTGACACACAGATAGGCCTATAATTTGATGCTTGAGTTCTGTCACCTCTCTTATGAAGTAGCACAATCTTGCCTTCCTTCCACTCCTTTGGAACTTGACCGGGTGCAAAATTGATGTTAAACAAATATGTCAAGGCATATGTCTTCTCTCTGTCACATTCCTTCAAAATACATGGTGATATAATATCAAGTCGCACAGCCTTATTAACATCAATTTGCTCAATTCCCCATACACCTCTTGTATATTAACATTAAGTCTCTCCTCCTCATCATCAACAACTGCACTCAAACTCTCCATGATGTCTCACAAGAATAAAAGCCCTTAATGATCTGCTCATTAAGTATCTCCACTTCTGCAGTAGTTATCCATATACCATTTTATCCAATCAATGTCATCTTTCTATAATAATTCTTTTTTTTGCTGGCTACATATCAAAAGAACTCCCTAGGATTTTTTCTGGCTTCATTCTTTAACACACCTAATACATTTAGACATTGCTCGTATTAGATAGTTCTTGAATATCACCCATTGATCTCCTTTCCAGTCAACTGCTCATTTCATACTACACTTGCAAGCTATCTCCTGAGCTTCTCATAATTAACAACCTTGTAAATCCACATACGATTGTGGTCTGAAAAGTTCTCAGCCTAACAATGAAAAAATGAATTTATAATTTCAAAATTATTTTTATTTTTCAACATAATCTCCCTTAAGACTAATACATTTATTCCAGCAATTCTCCAGCACCATTATCCCATCCCTGTAGTGATTCTCAGTAAGAGCTGCAAAATACTCCTCTACAGCTGTAATGCCAAAACACCTTTGTGGGTAGGTGCATTGTCCAGATGAAAGTGATTTTCTTCTTCTTCTGCAAACCAGATCTTTTCTCACGATTTTTTTCGTCTAGCCTGGTTAAGATCGGAATAATATTCCCCGGTTATTGTTTTACCCTTTTCAAGATAATTAATAAACAAAATGCCTTTAGCATCCCAAAATATCGACGCCACGACCTTTCCTGCTGATGGAACTGACTTTGTCTTCTTTGGCGTTGAACAACCGGCTTCTGTCCACTGTTTTGACTGCTGTTTGGATTTTGGTGTGTAATGGTGAATCTAAGTCTCATCCATAGTAATAAATTGATGCACAAAATCATTTTATTCTTGTTAAAATGCTCCAAGCAATGTTCAGAGATTTTCATGTGAGTGCGTTTTTGATCTGCTGTGAGCAAGAGCGGCACCCATCTTGCACAAAGCTTTTTCATATGCAGTTCTTCATGCAAAATATATCTTACATGTTCTTTTGAAATGCCTAGTCTCAGCAATTTCATGTGCACTTTGACTTGCCGGTCATCCAATACCATATTGTGCACTTGATCGATGATTTCTGGTGTTGTTACACTTTTTGGACGTCCTTCACGTGGTTCATCTTCAAGGCTGGTAGGGCCAGGTTTAAACTCGGTAGCCCATTTCTTAATTGTCAAAAATGAAGGAAAGAGTGCCCATAAACTTTTATGAACGTCGAATGAATTTCTTTTGGCATTAAACCTTCTTTTACAAAGAATTTTATAACTGCTCGATACTCAATTTTATCCATTTCAAGGGATATAAACAACACTTTTGCTTCAGACAGCTGTATAAAACAAATAACTTTATAGAATGACTTGCAATTTCACAGACCACCCTTGTATACCCTTTCTGCACAGATGTCCTCACACTGCTGGCAACCACCAAGGTAATCACTTCATGGTCACTCTCACCAACTGGAGTTGACACCTCATTTATAATAATATCCTTTGATGAGATGATCAAATCTAAGTTCCTCAATCCTTGTGTGACCTCTGTTGCATACTGCCTGAGGTAGTTGTGTCTCAAAAAACTCAAGAAACTCATTATCTTTATTTCCAGTTGCTATCTCATCATTCCAGTCTATTATATTGCTATAATTCAAATTGCCCATAATGATCACCCTTTTCTTATTTATTATTATTATTATTATTAAACAAGACCTCATGGAGTCAAAGACTCATCTAGGAGGTCCTTTTATCTCACACACATCTCATCATACCGGGTCTTAAACACATTCAAACTCCTTGCAGACACCACACTCTCAGGCAAGGCATTCCAATCATTCACAACTCTGCACGAAAAAAACCTGCCTCTCACTCCCCTACTCACACCCTCTTTATACAGTTTCCAGGGATGACCTCTGGTTCTCCCCTGATCTCCCACTATTCGCTGTAGAACTTCTCCACCATTGATCCTATAGCAACCCCTTACCAACTTGTAGGTCTCTATCATATCTCCCCTCTTCCTTCTCTCCACTAGTCTCTGCAAATTACATCTTTTCAATCTTTCCTCATACTCGACATTCCAGAGGTCAGAAACTACCTTAGTCAGTCGCCTTTGGACCCTTTCCAACATCTCCTCATCCTTCTGAAAACCAGGTGACCAAATCTGGGCACAATAGTCCATGTGTGGCCTAATCAAAGCCTTATACAATGGAACAAGAATCTCCCTACTTCTACACGTCAGTGTCCTCCTCATCATTCCCAGAAGTCTTTGTGTTGTCTTCACAATTTTGGCGATGTGACCCCTAAATTTTAGATCCTTATCCACTATCACTCCCAGATCTCTTATTTCCTCTACTTCCAACAATATATTCTTACCAAGCATAAATTCTGCATCCCATCTTTGTTTTCCAAATTTTAAAACCTTACATTTTGCAACATTGAACTCACACCCCCATTTGCTTGCCCAATCACTCAATTTATTCAAGTCTTCTTGCAAGGCCACAACATCTTCACTACTCTTTATGGTTCTTCCCAACTTTGCATCATCTGCAAACAACTGAATATCTCCATCCAAATCTTCGCCAATATCATTAATATACAAGTTAAATAGTAATGGCCCTAAAACAGATCCCTGAGGCACTCCACTAGTGACTTTCCTTTTCCTGGATATTGCACCCCCATACACAACTTGTTGATACCTATCAGATAGCCAGTCTCCAATCCAATGCACTAATCTAATATCCAACCCCATCTGCTCTAGTTTGACTGTCAACTTATCATGAGGCACTCTATCAAAAGCTTTTGCGAAATCCAAGTATATTACTGTGTATCCTTCTCCTCTGTCCAAGGAAGCAGTCACTTTATTGTAATAAGTAAGTAGATTACTAAAACACGACCTCCCTTTAGCAAATCCATGCTGTCCATCAAAGATTATACCATTGTTGTCAACCCAACTCTGGATTCTAGCTCTCACAAGCTTCTCCAACAACTTAACCACAACACCCGACACACAGATAGGCCTATAGTTTGATGCTTGAGTTCGATCACCTCCTTTATGAAGTGGCACAATCTTGCCCTCCTTCCACTCTTTAGGGACTTGACCAAGTGCAAGACTCGTATTAAAAAAATATGTCAAGGCAGGTGTCAACTCTCTGGCACATTCCTTCAGAATACGTGGTGATATATTATCAAGTCCCACAGCCTTATTTACATCTAGTTTACTCAACTCCCCAAACACCTCTTGCTCACTTACAGTCAGTCTCTCCTCCCCATCATCAACTGCTCTTAATCTCTCCATGAAGTCACATTCACAAGATTGAAAGATCTTTATGAACTGCTCATTAAGTATCTCCACCACACATTCTGCAACAGCTGTCTTTATACCATTTCCTCCAATCAATGTCATCCTTCCATAATCATTCTTTCTTTTGCTGGCTACATATCGAAAGAACTCCCTAGGATTCTTTTTAGCTTCATTAGCTAACTGCTGTTCATACCTCTCTTTAGCTACTCTCACCAACCAAGTCACTCTCCTTGCCTGGTCTTTGTAGAACTCATGAAATTGGTTACTTCCACTTCTCTTATGCTGCCTCCACAATGCCCTTTTTCTCTGTATTGCATGCTTAATCTCTTTATTCATCCATCTCACACCTAACTTATTTAACCTTCTCACCCGTGGTATACATTTAGACATTGCATCCACTAAATATTTTTTGAAAATCCCCCAAGCTGCATTGATCTCTTTTCCAGCTAACTCCTCATTCCATGCTACACCTGCAAGCTGTCTCCTGAGCTCTTCATAATCACCCCCCTTGTAGTTCCACATATACCCTTTTTTCACAGGGGTCCTTGCACTGCTGGCAACCACCCAAGTAATCACCTCATGGTCACTTTCACCAATTGGTGGATGATTTGATACCTCATTGATAATTACATCCTCCGATGAGATGACCAAATCCAAGACCCTTAATCCTCTTGTGCCCTCTGTTACATACTGTCTGAGGTAGTTATCCCTCAAAAACTCAAGAAACTCATTTTCTTTACTTCCAGTTGCTATCTCTTCATTCCAGTCTATATTGCCATAATTAAAATCACCCATAATGATCACCCTTTTCTTATTTGCTTGGCTTATTTGACTATACATTTCACTATCACCACCATCCACATTACCAGGTCTATAACAACATCCCACCAAGTATTTGATTCTATTCACCTCTATCTCACACCATACTGCCTCAAAACCACTGGCCCCATTTCCCCCTTGCATCTCTACCTTGTATGGACATAACTCTTTCTCTATCATCAATAGCACTCCCCCTCCCTTTTTACCCCTTCTATCCTCACGAAACACATCATACCTTTCCATCTCTATTCCTGTCAGGATGTCATCCTCATCTAACCATGTCTCACTTATTCCGACAATCTCTGGGTGCACAGACGCAATTAGTGCAACCATTTCATCCGCCTTGTTTCTTATACTTCTAGCATTGGTATACAAACACAACAACTCATTTCTGGATCTACAGCTAGTTCCACTGATACCACTCACTCGATGTGATCTCTCCATGCTGGACTGGGGCCATTTCCCTTTCTGCTTCTTCATTTTAGAACCCTTTGCAATTCCATCTGTTTCCTTTTGATCCTTGATCATCCCATTACTTTCCTGCCTACACATTCTCTCACCTCCTCTTGGAGCATCCACCTTTCTCACGCTGTGTATCCCTGTCCACCCTGAGCCTCCCCGTTTCCCTGCTCCTCTTGCACACCCATTCTCTCATTATCTATACTCATACCACTCACTTCCACATTCATTTCCACTCCTTCAATCTCTCCTGTCTTACTCTCCTGCTCTTCCACATCACTCCCCTCTTGATCTGATTCATTCTCTCTATTCACTTCTCTACCTTCCAGCAGCAGTCTCTCCAAGCGACTCACACCATAACCACTCAAATGCAGTCCATCGCTCCCATACAGCTCACTTCGTCCCTCAAACTCATTCCACACATTAACAAACTGTACTCCCATCTCCTCACACATTTCAGCCAGAATATCATTCATAATCCTTGCTCTCCGCCTCATTTCACCACAATCATACCTATTTGCTTGGATAATTTGATTACACATTCCATGGTCACTACTATTCACATCACCAGGTCTATAACAACATCCGACTAAGTATTTCATTATCACCTCTATCTCTTACAATACTGCCTCAAAACCACTGGCACTATTTCTTTCTTTCTTCTTCTCTGCATTTATGACATAACTCTTTATCTATCATCAATTGCTACCCTTTTACCCTTTCTATCTTCACGAAACATATGATACCTTCCACTTCTATTCCTGTCAGAATATCATCCTCATCCAACTATGTCTCATATATTCAAACAATTTTTGGGTAAACCGACTCAATTAATGCAATTTAATTTGCCTTGTTTCTTAAACTTCTAGCATTTGTATAAAATCATAACAGCTCATTCCTGGATCTATAGCAAGTTTCATTGATACCACTTGTTAGATGTTACTTCTCCATACTTAACTCGAGACATTTCTTTTTCTCCTTATTCATGTTAGAACCTTCTTCAAATCCATCTTTTTCCCTTGATCCTAGATCTTCCCCTTCCCTTTTTGTCTACACACACATTCACATCCTCTTGGAGCATCTACCTATCTCACGCTATGTTCCCCTGTCCACTATGAACCTCCCTATTTCTCTGTATGTCTTGCACACTTGTTCTCTTTTTCTCTGTACTCATGCTACCCACTTCTTCATTCATAACAACCACTTCAATCTCTCCTTTCTTTTATTATTACTATTATTATTATTATGGGTATCTCCATGGAGTCAGTAGACTCATCATGGGAGACACAAACTATCAAAACAATACTATCATATCTCTTCTTGAATTCATTTACAAACGAAGAACTCACAACTGAGTCAGGCAATACATTCCACTCATTCACCACCCTCCAAGCAAAAAACCTCATTCTCACACCCCTGTTAACCACACTTTTCCTTAATTTCCAGGGATGACCTCTAGTTCTTCCATCACTATTGCACAGCTGAAATATTTTCCCTGAATCAATCTTATAAAAACCTTTTAGTAATTTAAATGTTTCTATCATATTTCCTCTTCTCTGCCTATCAACCAACCTCTGCAATCCACAAGCTCTCAATCTATCAATGTAGGAGCATTTTTTACATCACTCACCAACTTCTAACTCTCCTCTGAACCCTCTCCACAACCTCCTCATGTCCAAGGAATCCAGGTGACCCGACCTGAGCACAGTAATCCAAATGTGGAAGTATCAACGCATTATAAAGGGGAATAATAACCTCTTTATCTCTGGATGTTAGTGTGTTCTTCAATAACCAAGTAATCCTATGTGCAATCTTGGACACCTTTGTAATGTGCCCTATCCACCAACACCCACAACTCCTTAGCCTCATCAATCTCTTGGAGTACCATTCCATTAATGTGGTACACAGCTGGTAATCTTTTAATCCCAAAATGCATAACTTTACACTTTTCCACATTGAACTGACATCCATTTCCTTTTGCCCATTTTGCCAGCTTATTTAAATCATCCTGCAACTCTCAACATCAGCTTGATTTTTTATTGCACTAGCCAACTCTGCATCATCAGCAAACAACTGAATATCTCCTTTTAAGCCATTTCCTATATCATTTATGTACAAATTAAACAACAATGGCCCAAGCACAGAGCCCTGAGGCATAACACTAGTCACCTGCCTTATCCTGGACTCTGCTCCTCCATACACTACTTTCTGGTATCTCTCCATGAGCCATTCTCTTATCCATATCACTAGTTTAGTATCCATCACCATGTGCACTAATTTGTGCAACAGTATTCCATGGAGTATCCTGTCAAAAGCCTTAGCAAAATCCAGAAGTAGCACTGTGTAGCCATTTCCTTTGTCCAACTCAGATGTCATTCTATTATAAAAAGTTAATAAATTGCTAAGGCAGGATCGAACTTTAAAAAACCATGTTGTCCCCTATAGAATATCATATCCTGATCCACCTATTCTTGAATATTATCTTTAACCAACTTTTCCAATACTTTTACCACCATTCCTGAGATGGTGAGTGGCCTGTAATTAAATAACGCAGTTTTAGAGTCACCTTTATGCAAAAGAACTACTCTGCCTTCCTTCCACTCCCTAGGGACCATACCAGAGTTCAAATTAAGTTAAATAACCAAGTAAGAGGTGTTGACAATGCCTTTGCACATTCACGCACCACTCAAGCTGATATTCCATCTTAACCTACAGCAGTGTTTGCATTTAAATTTTGCAATATACTAAGTACCTCTGATTTATTAACTTCAATTCTCACATTGGTTATTGCTACAAGTACAGAGATAACCTCACTTAGGTGATAGACTTTTGAAAAGTGATCACTCAGTAACTCTACTATTCAACTGAATTTGTCACCTCAATACCATCAGAACCCACTAAAGTTATCCTTCCGAAGTCATTCTTCCTTTTACTTGCCACATAGCAGAAGAACTCTTTGGGATTATCCTTGATCTCCTTGGTTAAGGTCATACGCAACAGCTGCTGCTATGATTCACCCACTTCTAACTTATCACAGCCTTTGGCACGTTAGTTGCTAATCAGCAGTCGAAGTGTTCATTTCTCTCATTGCAATTTTTGTATCTCGTTGTAACCCTATCATGTCCACTGATGAAAATTCCAACATAAAAAAAAAAAAAAAAAAAAAAAAAAAAGGCGAGGAAAGCTTTAAGTTTAGATGTTAAAATAAAGGTAATCAAAGCATATGACAAAGGAAAGAAAGTTGATGAAATAGCACGAGAAGAAAAATAATCGCATTCAATTGTTTCAACAATTATAAAAGATAAATCAAGAATAATGGAGGCAGCTAACGGGGCAATTAATATGAAATGCACAATTTTACCAAAAAAAAAAGAGAAGGACCAATTCATGAAAATGGAGAAGCTTTCAATGATATGGATAGATGATCAAATCAACAAGAATATTTTTCTCGGTTTGTTTATGATTCAAACAAAAGCATACAGCCTATTTGACAATTTAAGGAAACAACAAGAAGATAAATATGGGGGGGGGGGGCATACGTTTAATACTAGTAAAGGTGGGTTATATCAATTCAAAAGCCGATTTAACTTACATAACATACAAATAACAAGAGAAGCTACCAGTTCCAATTTTGAAACTGCCAAAATTTTCAAGAAAAATCTGAAAGAGATGATAAAAGATGAGAGCTATTTGCTAGAGCAGATTTTTAATGTAGATGAAACAGGACTGTTCTGGTAAAGAATGCCAGAATGAACTTACATTCAGAGAGAAGCTACATCAGTGCCTGGGTTTAAGGCATTTACAGATAGGATTACGCTTCTTCTTGGACGAAACGCTGCTGGTTTTAAATTAAAACCATATCTTATTTACCGTTCACAACACCCCAGAGCTTTGAAAAACATTGACAAGAATAAGTTGCCGGTTTACTACAGGAGTAATCCTAATGCTTGGATGACAATTGTTTTATTCGAAGACTGGTTCTTAAATTGTTTTATTCCAGAAGTACGTGCCTACTGTCTTGAAAAAAAACATTATTATTATTATATTATTATTACCCCAAGACCTCATGGAGTCAAAGACTCATCTGGGAAGTCCTTTTATCACACAACAGCTCATCATATCATGTCTTAAACACACTCAAACTCCTTGCAGACACCACACTCTCAAGCAAGGCATTCCAATCATTTACAACTCTGCACGAAACCATTCCGTTTAAAATTCTATTGCTGCTTGACAATGCTCCAGGACATCCTCTTCACATCGGTGATTTGAATGAAAACATAAATATGGTGTATCTACTGCCCAATACAACAGCTGTGACTTAACCAATGGATCAAGGTTCGATTGCTACATTCAAGACATATTATCTGAAAACTACATTTTCGCAAGTAATAACAGCAATGGACAACAATGCTACAACATTACGTGATTTTTGGAAAAATTATGATATTAACCAATGTATCCAGAACACTGGATCTTCATGGAAAGAGGTATCGGAACAATGTATGTGAGGAATTTGGAAGAAGTTACTACCACAGGAGACACTCGAAGAATACAACGAGCATAGTATGTTAGAACAAATTGGTGAAGAAATTGTTGAAATTGCAAGAAAACTGGATCTAAAAATCAATATTACCAATACAGAAGAATTAGCAGATCATGAAGAAGGTGAACTGACTGATCAAGACTTGTTTTTTAAAACCAAAGAATTGTAGAAGAAGAAAGGAATAATAAGGAAGATGAAGAACATAAATTGTTAAAAAAAAATTTACCGTAAAAGGATTAGCTGAAGTATTTTCTAAACTAAATCAAGGACTTCAGCTACTCAAAAATATGGATCAAGAACCTAATTGCTTCGCCAAAGTCAAAAATCAAATTCGAGAAGCAGTCAGATGTTATCGCAAAATATATGAAGAAAAAAGAAAAAAAAAACCCAACAGACAACATTATCCAATTTTCTGATTAAAAATACTACTCCCAATCACGAGAAATAACCATATCTTCCAACTGAATAACAGTTACTCATCTGTTTAATTAAAGACACCATTAATAAGTTTTTTGTTTGTTTATGTTAATTAATATTTAAAGGAATTTCAAATTAAACTAAGTGCACATTTTTTGATGTATTTATGCATTTCTTTTCTTAATTTTTTTTATTTCTTAATTTTGTATTTAGTATTTATATGTATATGTGCTAATAAATAATTTATAAATGTTTATGTAAGTTTATACATTTTTAACCAATTTAAGTTAAACAGAAACCTATTTTAAGAAAATATTATAACAGAAATCAAGAATTAAAAAAAGTCCTTGATTTACAATGGAGACATTATGGAATCCTGTTGTAAGTCGAGGACTACCTGTATTTCAAAAAAATGATCTGAAATGAACGCCCTCCTTACACAAACATTCTAACAAAATGCCTCCTGGGGGGAGAAAATTCAAGAAATTGCTGCTAAAGACTAAATATTGTCTTTTCATAACATCTTTGGCATGGGCATGTTCCCAATGGGGTTTCATATATTGAAAATTATCACCACCTAAACACTCATGAACATCCAAGAATCAGTGGGAATTTGAACCCATATGAGCAGTATTTATCATCAAAATATTCAATATATAAGATATCAAATTAAATAACATACAGATCTTTAATTATATATTACTTCTTACAAAACCAAGCAAATTACCTTTCCTAAGGATTCCACACCACGCATAACGATAACACACAATATTGTCCATGATAAAACCAAACAGAGTGCCAATTTCCAGTTCACCATTGTTACTTCAGAAAGACCTTTAGAGATATTTAAAACTGATTTCCTATGAAAAAAAAAAAAATAATAATAATAAATATTAAATCTGACAAAACTTTACATGGATTAAGACTTCTTTTTTTTCCCTTTGTTAACCAGGATTATACAGATTTTAAAAAGAAAGAATGCCTATATCATCTTAAAATCAACATTCTTTATGAAAAGCTGATTTCCAAATAAATAAGAATTATGTATTTGTATCCTCCTATATGTTTTACTTCAGAAGAATGCTCTCTATGAGCAAATATTTGAATATCACAACAAAACATCACCATTACAAAAAACTAAGAAAGAACAACAGGAAATTCAAATACCAATTACCATCATCATCAAATTCCTGACATGTACTCTCAAGGGTGTACATGATATGATAGTAGTACATGAAAAATTTCATGTACTACTATCTGTACCTGTACCATAATTTCATGTACCTGTGAAGGCTCCAACATTGTCAGATCTTATATTTCTATCTTCTAAGGCACTTTTTACCATATCAATTCACCTATATCTTGGTCTTTTCCTGCCTACCTAGCAGAGAACACTTGTTTTGATAATCTTTATTTCCCCATTCTGTTTAGGTGACCATACCACCTGAGATAAACTCTGCTAAGACATTCCTGGATGCTAACAATGTCAAGTTCTTTCCTAATTTCCTCGTTTTTAATATGATATTGCCATTGATACCATCTGTTCACACCCCCTAATCTTTCTCAGGACTCTCATATCTGCAGTCTCTAGTCTTTGGTCAAGTGTTTTACTTCTAACCCAGCTCTCAGATCCATAAGTTAAAATTGGTTTGAACACTGTCTTGTATAACAGCGAATTTAGTGTTTTGACTAATTTCTCTCTTATTCCAAATAAATTTATTCAGTTGACTTCCCACTATACCAGCTTTGTTGATTCTGTTGTCTATTTCCATATTTACTGTATTTTTCCATGTATAAGACGATACTTTTTTCTAAAATTTTTAGACCAAAAATTGGGATCATCTCATACACAGGGGGTAATACCAGTTGAGAGACCCATGTTTGCCATGGTGAAATTGACGGTACCTTGTCTCTGCAAACAGGCTTCTGCCAATCACTAGCCTTTGTTAACTCGTTCGATTGATGTCATTAATGGCTGATTATAAATAAACCAATCAAAATTCTGAAGGCATTCAGAATTTTGATTGGTTTATTTATAATCAGCATTGTCTGCAACTCGTTGGTGGAGTAAATTGTGTGAAAAGTGTTAGAGAAGTTAGTGAGGACTGGGATTCAGAATGAGAAATGGGTTGATAATAGCAGTATTCTTTATGATAGTCAACATGGGTTTGTTAGGGAGGAAGTCATGTTTTTTGCAATCTGCTTATATATTCTATATATTACAAAAATATTACAAATTCACTCAATAAAAGAGATGCATATGCAGGGTACACTTTGTTTTTCAAAGGTTTTTGATGGACTGCCACAAAACAACCTAGTAGGTAAATTGAAACAGATGGGATTAGATAACAGACTAGTGAGTTGGATAGCTGATTGGCTATCAGATAGGTATCAGCAGGTATCCCTGTATGGAGGAGTGGTACCCCAAAAGAATATCACTTAGTGGGGTGTGACAAGGATCTGTATTGGGACCATTATTATTTAACTTGTATGTTAATGACATTGGGATCAGTTTAACATGAGATGTGCAGCAGTTTCTGAATGATGCAAAATTAGGAAGAACTATGAGAAGTAGAGCAGATGTTGTGGTCTTGCAGGAGGATCTGAACAGACTATGTGAGTGGGCAAGTGAGTAAAGCTATAGGTTTAATGTTGCAAAGTACAAGATTATGAAATTTGGTAGACATGGTTGGGATGTAGGGTATACAATTAATGGGAAAATTCTGGAGGAGATGGTAGGGATGAGAGTTCTGGGAGTGATAGTGGACAGAGACTTGATGTTTAGGGGTCACATTGCTAACATTCCAAGAACAACACAATGGAAATAATGCTAATTAAATTACTTAAGAAAATTACAAAGTACAAGGGATATAAATTAAATTAGACTTTAATCTATAATTCCAATATTTCGGCAATGTCATGTTGCCATTTTCACAGGAACTTAAAATAAAGACACATGCATGCAGGCACTATACACAGTAAATGAGGACGAAGCAGGAAGCTGTTGTTTCTCCTAAAAGTCCTGATGATGCCCTCTAGCGGGCTATGTAGGTATTCTTGGCCGTTGGGCTGAAGGTCTTCTGATGTAAGTCTCCCAAATATGGGGCAGTCTCAATTTGTTTGCAACCAAATTTGTTGAGGTTTGTCATGTTTCTTAGGGCTGAGGCTGATTCCATGAATAGCCTTTCAAATTTTAATTTACTACCGTGTATTACCGTGGCTTTCTTCCACCGTATTCTGTGGCGTGTATCCAGAGCATGGTCTGCAAGACCAGAGTGGCTGTACTGGTGAAAACGGATGTAATCCGTGTGTTCTGAAATTCTGATATTCGCCTGTCCTGCCTGTTTGGCCAAAATAGGGCAGTTTACAGCTGCAAGGGACCTTAGATCTTAGACCTACCTGGTATACACCAGGTAGGTCTAAGGTCTAAGGCGCATGTGTCTTTATTTTAAGTTACTATGAAAATGGCAACGTGACATTGCCAAAATATTGGAATTATAGATTAATTACAGATAAAGTCTAATTTAATTTATATCCTTTGTACATTGCAATTTCCTTAAGTAATTTAATAAGCACATATAACCAATGTCTAAGCCTTTCTATGAAAATTACTATCATCCACAGAGATTCCATCGCACGCAAGGCCCGATATTACGGTAAAAAAAAGCTGAAGCTATCAAGAAAACTGAACCATCTGACTTTCCTAAAATGCTGCTGGGATAATCAGGTAATCCCAAATTATGTCAACTTCAAGCACCGTTTCTTGTCATAAAAGGCTCTCCGAATTTATAACCGCCCCAGCCAAGCATTGCTTCGAGAACAAATCGCCACTACTCACAGTATCCTAGCTAACACTAACTTAGCTATACAGGTGCTCAAAGAAGAGCTGTTCAGCACGTTAAACCATGAGCTTTGGTCAATCCTATACGACATCTCTCATGCACTGCTGCAGATAAAGAATTTCAAAAGTATGAGGTCGACATATCAAGAAGTTTTAAAAATTAAAAAATAACTCAACCTCTGAACCAAAACTTCCTACTGACACTGTAATCAACCTTTCTTCAGTTAATTTGAAGCCTGAAGCACTCAAAGCTCTCTCATGTTGCCACAACTTCGCCATTGCTCCCAGAAAATTTTCAGCTGAGGATATTATGATCCAAATTGAATGCAGAATCCGCCACCTTCCAAACCACGTAGCCAATGATATTAGACTGGATGTAGCTTGTGTTCTCACCAAAGCAAGACCACCAAAAACCAACTTATCCAATAAGGAATAAAAATCTCTACAGGAATTGAAGAAAAACAAAGAAATAATAATCACTAAAGCGGAAAAAGGTAATGCCACAGTAGTACTTAACCCAGCAGATTACACAGGTAAGCTTAAAGCTCTATTATTAGATCAGGCTACTTACCCCCAATTGAGTACAATCCCACTAACTCACAAATTAGAAAACTCCACAGGCTCCTTAAGAAGGTCATTTCTTGACCTGTAGAAGTCACTAACAAATTAAAACCGTTCAACTCCATACCCCGTGTATATATGGACTCCCAAAAATACATAAAGAAAATGTGCCATTACGTCCCATAGTGGATGGCATTGATTCCCCCACATACAAATTAGCTAAACATTTGGCCAAAGCGCTCACACACTATTGTTAATAATTGGTGGATTTTTATATAGATAAGGATATTCATAGATATTATATCTTAATATTAATCCTACCATAGAGATAATCTCTGTTTCTAACAATTATTTTTAATTTATTACCGAGTGTACCTATATGTTATTATATGCAGAAGGGTTCACTCCAATTGGTGCAATGATCTTAACTCTTTCTTTCAAAATCCAAATAATCACTGACTCAAGACCAAATACAAAATAAACACATTTAATAAAAAAAAAATATATATATACACTTCAAACAAATATTACATAACTAATTACTAAATTAATTGGATCCAAGGCCTTTTAGAAATAAACTTACACTTAAGACTAGACCAAACACTTTGTTTGCACATTCACAAAATGTTCATAGCCAGTTTCTTTCTCTGTCAAGGCCCTTTTCCGAAGATATATGACTCTATTCTTCATTTTTACAGGATCTTTTTCTCATCACTTATGTAGCACACATTAATTCATCCGAACTTAATTCTGTCTCTTTTCTTCAGTAGAAATAATAGTCAGATCCAGCGTCCTTAATACATATGAAACTTCCTAATCAGAGTTTTCTTGAACATTCCTTTAGAACATAAATAGCAAATTCTTCTTTTATTCACTAAATGCTTATTTACAGTCTTAACTCTTCCAATAAAAAAAAAACTTACAGTTCTACGATTCCCTTTTCAGAATCTACTATTAATTGTCCAATTAGTGTTTCCTCCAATATTCCATTTGAAACACATATAGCAATATTTTCCTTTTATTCATCAATACTTATTCCACTTTGAAACTTAATAGTTCCACGATTCCTTTTTCGGATTATACTATTAATTTTCTTCCGACTGTCACTTAAAAAACTTAAGTTCCTTCCGAACCTAAATGTCTGCCGGCCTGTGTTCTAAATTCCTTTTAAAACGTCTATAGCAATATTTCCCTTTTATTCATCAATACTTATTCCACTTTGAAACTTAATAGTTCCACGATTCCTTTTTCGGATTATACTATTAATTTTCTTCCGACTGTCACTTAAAAAACTTAAGTTCCTTCCGAACCTAAATGTCTGCCAGCCTGTGTTCTAAATTCCTTCCGAACGCTCTCTTGTTTACCGGCGTTACTCAGATACCGAACGCTTTCTTATCAGCTGTCAATCACTCATCAAACTTCTTGGCGAGCATGAGCACTCCATGAAATTGGTAAGCAAGAAGTTAGGTATAAATAATGGCTGACACTTTGTCTCTGTTAGCGACAAGAGAATGTCCTCATAAAACACAACTTTTGATCATTTTGAATTACAATAAAATTTGTTTAAAGTAATACAATTATTCAAATCCGGTAAGTATTTGAATAATTGTATTACTTTGTATTCAAATCCGGTAAGTATTTGAATAATTGTATTAAATTTTTAACTGCTTTACATATCACTTTTAACAAAACAATTTCATAACGGGCACATCGCAAGTGCTGACAATGCATGTTATGAAAACAAAACTAATAAACATTTTAACATAAACAATACGTAAAAATATTCAGAATTTTAATTATGATTATTTTTACACTATACTGGCAACACACCATCACACATAAAAAACTCAGCCTATTTCAAAGCCAGCATAGAAAACCTTACACTCCAACATACTGACATAATGATCAGTTTCAAAGTCTTCTCCTTATTCAAATGTCCTACTCAAAGAAACCTTAGAGCTAATCCAAGTTAAATTTCCTCCCGATATCTCAGCCCTATTTCAGTTCACTATGAACTCAGGCTATTTCGTTTGGCATGGATTATTCTACAAACAAATAGAGGAGACAGCCATGGGTTCACCACTCTCCTAACCCTTGGCCAACTTTTTTATGGAGACTTTTGAAGAGAAAGCCTTAAACTCTGCTCCACAGAAACCAACCATACGGCTTCGCTATGTTGATGATGTGTTTGCTATTTGGCCACATGGCTCTGATACACTCCTCTGCTTCCTAACACACTTAAACAACCAACACCCCAGAATCAAGTTCAACCTGGAATAGGAGAAAAACAACAGCCTTCCTTTCTTAGACACACTAGTCACCTGCCAGCCTGATGGAACCTTGGTTCTTCTCAGTTTATAGAAAACCACCCATACAGGCAGATACATTCACCAACAATTCCCCCCCCCTCACAACAATATGGAGTTATTAAGACACTACACAACAGGGCTAAACTTATCTGTTCAAATGACAATCCCTAACCACAGAACTAAACCACATCTTCAACACTTTCTCAGCCAATGGCTACCCCCCCCCCCACACACACACACAAAAAAAATCCAAAAAAATATGGAAACCAGTGAACCACATTCCCCCCCCCCCTTCACAACAAGGATTATTATTATTATTATTATTATTATTCAGGCCTCAGTGGAGTCAAAAGACTCATCATGGGAGGTCCTTTCTAAGAAACACAAGTCTATCAAGACTTATCGAGGGAGGTCCCTCATAGGAAACACAAAGTCTATCATACCACTCCTTAAATGCATTGACTGTTCTCGCTCTCAGGCAATGCATTCCATGGTTCAACCACCCTCCATGCAAAGAAACCACTCCTCACCCTCTTGCTCACAGTTTCCTTTCGTAACTTCAAGGGATGGCCCCTTGTCATGACTCCTTCCTGCTGTTCAACCAAGCGAAAGAACTCCCCAGTGTCAACCCTGTAACCACCTCTCAACAGTTTAAAAGTCTCAATCATATCACCCCTCCATCTTATATTCACCGAACTCTGTAGTCCACACTCCCTCAGCCGATTCTCATAACTAACATTGTACAGTCCCGACACCATCTTTGTTATCTGCCTTTGTACCCTTTCCACAGTTAATTTATTCCCTTCATCCATTTCCATTTCCTACATCCGAGGCACCTCAGAAAAAATTACAAAAATCCTAAAAAAAACATGACCTGACCACTTGTTACAGACCATATAGAAAATTGGTGTCCCTTATCTGCTCCACAAAAGACCAGCCACGTCCCTTAGACCTACTTGGTGTGTACCAGGTCCCTTGTAGCTGTATACTGCCCTACTTTGGCCAAACAGGCAGGACAGCGAATATCAGAATTTCAGAACACAAGGACTACATCCGTTTTCACCAGTACAGCCACTCTGGTCTTGCAGACCATGCTCTGGATACATGCCACAGAATACAGTGGAAGAAAGCCATAGTAATACATGGTAGTAAATTAAAATTTGAAAGGCTATTCATGGAATCAGCCTCAGCCCTAAGAAACATGCCAAACCTCAACAAATTTGGTTGCAAACAAATTTGAGACTGCCCCATATTTGGAAGACTTACATCAGAAGACCTTCAGCCCAACGGCCAAGAATACCTACATAGCCCGCTAGAGGGCATCATCAGGACTTTTAGGAGAAACAACAGCTTCCTGCTTCGTCCTCATTTACTGTGTGTAGTGCCTGCATGCATGTGTCTTTATTTTAAATTCCTGTGAGAATGGCAACAAGACATTGCCGAAATATTGGAATTATAGATTAAAGTCTAATTTAATTTATATCCTTTGTACAATGTAATTTCCTTAAGTAATTTAATAATTACTTAAGGAAGCCTTTCTACGAGAATATGGAAATAATGATATGCAGAAGCAAAGAGATTACTGATCTCTTGTATAAGGTGCAGATCTGGTTACCAGAATTTCAAGGGGATATAGATGTATTAGAGGGAATCCAGAGAAGGTTTACTAATTCAGTGCCAGGTCTATGGAATGTCAGATATGGGGAGAGACTGAGGGAATGCAACTTACAGAGCTTTGCGAGTAGATGAAGAAGAGGGAATATGATTGAGACATAAGTTGGTGAGTGTTTGTTACCAGATTAATATAGAGGAGATTTTTCATAAAGTAGAGAAGGGTACAATAAAATACATGAATAAAGAAATAAAATAAAAGATAAAAATACAAACAATAGATTTAGAAAAATGGGTGACCTATATCCAAAATCTCTAGACAGATGAGAACAATGAAATATTTTATTAAACAAAGAAGAATGACCTAACAGAAAATATCACAATGTTAGAACAGAAACCAGATCAGTTTTGACTGTTATTGAGATCTTATCAGTAGGAGCCAGACCCCTTCAGGGTCTGGTTCCTACTGATGAGATCTCAATAACAGTCAAAACTGATGTCGAAGTAATGCAGAGGTCATATTTTCATATACGAGAAGCCTAAATGTGTCACGCCTTATTATTAAATTACTCAGATTAGAGATAGTTGTTGGATATTTTTCCACTTGTTTATACTATAAATTAAAGATGCCAAGAAATTATATTCTTGTTTTAATCCTTTATCCAAGTGTAAGCAAACAAAGTTTGCACCTGAAGTATTTTCAGAACTGGGTATCTAGTATATAGAAGCTAATGACCTCTCATCACTTGCCTTAGTATCCCATAATGCAAAGCACATATCCTTACAGACATGTATAATGCTATACATTATGAGAAGGGTCACTACCCAGATTGGTTTCAACTGTTATTAAGGTCTCATGAATGGGAGCCACACCCCAAGGTGATACCAAGGTTGAAGTAACGCAGAAGTCATATTTTCGTATATTGGCAACCCAACCGATAGGCTTTGGCATGGATGTTTACAAATAGATTTAGGTAACAGGTGGTATTTATTGTCTGACATGAAATCATCACCCATCACTTCAGTAAAGTTGGAATTTTTTGAAAAAGTATTTTATTTTATTTGATCTTTAGATAAGGTATCCTAAATTATCTAAATTATAAAGATTTAAAAAAATTTCATAAGGAAGATCTGCATTAAAAAAAAAAGAATTGTAAGTCTGCCATTCTTGATTAAGTATTCTACATTTCCTCACCACTTCCTTGAAAAGATATTAAGTAGCAATAAGGCATGAATGTGACTTTTCAATGGCATTTGAGAATAGTCCATTGTGTCTTACTTACAATGTGCAACATCTACTATGTGCTTATTCTTTGTCATTTCAGAAGCCATTTCTGTATGGATAAAATAAAGAATGTAACATTAACAAGTTATATCATTCATACTATTTGCTTGTACTAAGAATGTGAAAGCATAGAGGATATCATATGAAAAATCATCTCAGTGTTAATATGACATCTCTTCAAGTTTAAATATCTCAAACCATATTCCCTCTCTTTACCTTCTTAAATAGTTAACTGTTAATTAAAGATTCCATATTATATATTTCCCTTAACTTTTACAGGCTCTTTCCCCAGGCCTATGTATTTGGTGTTTCACTACACTACTCATGTGAACACTAAGATTTGTTTTTATATATTTCATTAATAAAGAAAAAAATATATAAACACAACATATAAAATAAATTTGTATTTAAACAATGGTGATCCCTTTTAATCATTCACACATACATTCAATAACCTTGAAAGTTTCTTTAGTTGGTTGTACTATAAATTAAAGATGACAAGAAATTATAACAGTAATTGTAAATCTACAAGGGTAAAGGGGATGCACAAGACTGTAAGAATTACAGAGGAATAAAGTTGATGTCCCACACAATGAAAATCCTACAAAGGGTTCTTGATGGAAGACTAAGGAAGGAGGTGGAGATTGCAAAGGAGCAAATTTGGCTTAATGCCTGGTCAACTGAACAGATGCTATCTTTGGGTTATGGCAGATGATGGAAAAGTTTTGAGAGAAGCAATGGAAGCTATATCTGGTATTTATTGATCTGGAGAAAGCGTATGATAGAGTGCCAAGGCAAAAAGTCTGGAGGTGTCTGAGGGAGAAGAAGGAACCAGAAAAATATGTCAGATTGGTGCAGCAGATGTACAGAAATGTGAAGACAAGTGTTCGAACCTGCCTGGGAGTGGCAGAAAGTTTTCCAGTGACAGTTGGCTTGCATCGAGGGTCTGCATTAAGTTCATTCCTGTTTAATATTGTGATGGAGGTGGTGGTGATGGAGGAAGTGAGAGAAGACGTGCCTTGGACTATGTTGTATGCAGAATCAAGAGAAGAAGTGGCAGCTAAACTGGAAAGATGGAGAAAAGTACTGGAAGAGAGAGGTATGAGACTGAGCAGAAGTAAGACCGAGTATATGTGTTGCAAAGTGGATGGCAGCCAGGAGACAGATCTGGAGCTGGAAGGAAATGTCATCAGGAAAGTCAGTGACTTTAGATACTTAGGTTCAACAATGAAAGATGATGGTGACACTGAGAAGGAAGTGGGATGTAGGATACAAGCAGCATGGAGGAACTGGAGAGAAATGGCTGGAGTGCTATGTGATAAGAGGGTGCCGATCAATCTAAAAGGCAAAATTTACAGGACAGTAGTGAGACCAACTATGACGTATGCTTTGGAAACTGTGGCCTTGAGGAAAAATAACATCAGCAGGATGGAGGTAGTGGAGATGAGAATGCTTACGTGGATGTGCAGTGTGACCAGAAAGGATCGCCTGAGAAATGACTATGTAAGGGGAACGGTGAAAGTTACGAACTTAGGAGCAAAGATACAGGAGGCAAGGTTGAGATGGTTTGATCATGTGATGAGGAGGGAGGAAGAGAGTATGTGGGAAGAAAGGTCATGCAGATGGATGTGCAGGGGAAGAGGAAGTGCGGACGGCCAAAGAAGAGATGGGGGGGTGGAGATGGTGGAGGAGGACTTGAGGATGAAGAACTTGGATGTGGCTACAGCCCAAGACAGGAAGTTGTGGAGGAGCCTCACCACAAATGGCGACCCTACTTAAGTGGGAAAAGCTGCGGAAGAAGAAGAAGAATGGCATTTATAAAGACATATATGTACTATATCTATCTGATGATCTGTTTAGTATCATAAATTATATATACTGTATATATGCAATTTATTGTACACTTTTATAATTAATCTTTTCTTCAGTGAAAAAATAATGCTATTCATAATCATCAATGCTATTGATAATCATCAATCATCAATGCTATTGATGATTTAATATCACGTGGCTTGTTCTATTTCGAATAAATCAATTGTTTGCATTCTACCTTGTAAAAACTGTTTCTAAGCCACTGACTATAGTCTGTTAATTTCAGACTGAAATATTTGGCAGTATATTTAATAAATAATACTTTTACCTTGTGTTTTCGTGTATATATTAGATGCTGCTGCTGAATGACAAGCTATTTCCACTGATTACATAGCCATCAGTCTTAACAGCGTCACTAGTCATCCACTAATAGCAAAACTACAAGCAGTGCTTGTAGTTCGTTTATTTTCAATTACCTAAACTAACAATAATATTTTCCATAAACAAAATCATGTTAAGATATTTAAATGTCTTAACATAATATTGATTTTATTTGTAAAAATATATTTAAAATTTATTATGAAAATTTTGAATTTCTGGCAGGCTATGAAAATATCATTGGGCCAGAGTTGCTCCACATGCCATAGAATAGACATATTTGGGCAAAGAAATGGAAAGGACTGTGATCACTGAATGTATAGGCAAAATAGCTTATTAAACAAGAGAAAAGTTATCATTACTGATGATTTAATCATGGTAATACAGAATATAATGAAGGCATAGTAACTGGGATTTATGTAATATGAATTTCTTGATTTTTTAAGAGACAATCTCAGACAAGTAAAAGATGGCAGGCACATCAGCATTAAGATTCTTAGCGGAGCTAACCATCATCACATATTATCAGAAGATCTACCAGATTACACTTGCTATATTGAGGAAGATTTTAAACCCTACTCAGTCAGATCTTCTGATAATATGTGATGATATGGTTAGATCCACTAAGAATCTTAGCAGATCTATTTGGGTGGTGGACAGTCATATATGAAGGCTTCTATGAGAAAGGTATATATGAAACTACAAAGAAAGTGATTATTAAAAGCTTAGAAGACAGCCTCGAGTTCATTATGGAATTAGAGATTATATAGAAAGGTAATGAATGAAGCTTGTGAACTGATCAAGAATTATTTAACAGCAGCAGTTTTTAGTTTTCTTCATGGTCAGTCAGCAGTTACTTCACATGCAGACTTTGTTTGCTTACACTTGGATAAAGGATTAAACCAAGAATATAATTTATTGGCATCTTTAATTTATAGTATAACCAAGTGGAAAAACTTTCAACATCTATCTGTAATCCAGAGAATTTTAGTAATAAGCTGTGGTATACCTTTTGGCTACTTGTATATGGAAATAGGACTTCTGTATTACTTCAACCTTTGTATCACTTCTGGAGCTGGCTCCCACTGGTGAGACCTCAATAAAGGTTGAAACTGGTATGGGTAGTGACCCTTCCCATAATGCATAAGCGTTATACATGTCCGTAATGACATTTGCTTTGTATTACAGGATACTAAGGCAAGTAACGTGAAGTCATTAGCCTCTATATACAAGTTGCCCAGTTGTGAAGTTACTTAAGGTGCAAACTTTGTTTGCTTACACTTCAATAAAGGATTAAACCAAGAATATAATTTCTTGGCATCTTTAATTTATAAGATACCATCAGTTCATTCACCAGACCGTCTGTAACTTAGTAGTAGCATTTAGTCATCTACTTTGGTTTTATTTGATAAAAAGAGAGATAGTGGACCTCATGGAGATAGTGGACTTCATCAACATTTGTTAAGGCAATGAAATTTGCAGAGTGCAGCAACAGCAATGAAATTGTTTTAATACAGCTTCACAAGTGAAGCACATTAGAGAAAAGTTAGTGCCATCATAATTCTGCTTGTTAATACTGCCCACAGTATTAACATGCAAAATGAAGAGGAAAATTCCATATCCATCTTTTTAAACCCTTTTGGCACCTCCTTAGTTGCATGATATGCAAATTCCATGCATTTGGGTGAGTTCCGAAACCACTCCCCCCCACCAGACATCGTTTCCCATGATGCTCAATTTATTCCTGCAAAGTTTTGCAGCATTTGGATTGCTGGATGACACTCCACAAGGCCTTAAACAGAGATACTTTAATTTTTATCACATTGTATACATAGTGGAGCTTTTTGAAAATGATTCTTTAATTGTAATTTTATATTGTGTTCCATTTTCAATGTACTGAGGATGCCTATAATGCAACAGGCAAAACTTTTATAGCAAATAAGTTTATTTCACAGGAATTTAAATTTCTGTGTTTAATTTTTCTAATTATGAATCATCAATGACACCTAAGCCTTTCTATAGTTATAACTCTATATTTTATAAGTTACTTGATTTCATGAAAAACAAGAAAAAGATAACGCATGCAGTTTGAAAGGAGGAGGGTAGCTGTTTGCTAATGGAACAGGGAGAGCTTTTAAAAATAATGAAAACTCCTTTTGTAAGATATAAAGAGGACAGCACAGGATATTAGTGTGATTGTTTTAGTGTTGCTAAATTGAAATGTGTTTTGCAGTTCCACACAATACAATGCATCATTACACGGAAATGTAATGTGCTATATTTGTGAAGTGTTCCATGGAATGGATGAAATTTGAGATTTATGGGTGACTCTTTGAAGGAACCTAAAAAGTTCTTGTACAAAGTCCAAAAACCAAGCCTACTCAGACACTAGCAAATTTAAAAATAAAGCATTCCTTAAACAAGTTTATTCTAAAAGAGATAAAAAAAAAAAATTGAATTCATGCCCCCCCCCCACTATAGCATCATTTAATGGGAAGACTAAGAATTTTTTATTTTTTTGGTCTCTTCTTTCATTCCTATCCTATGGTATAGGATGCACTATGATAGTGTGATAATTAAGGTTCAACAACTCAGACTTTTCACACACTGCAGACTTCCTTAAATATTTTTTATACTGTTATTTATTTATTTGTATGTGTTCAAATATATTCCATCTAAACCTCCAAACCCAAAGGTCTCAGTCTATCATTTTCACATTTTAAAAGTGTATTTGTATAGTAAAAATATAAATTTATGCTAAAAAGAATGAATAACCACTTACCTCCAGTACAGATCAGGTAAAGTAGCATTCTGAAACAAGAAAATAAAAACATTAACTGTATTTCAAAACATGATTTTTCAATACTGACTTTGTAAAGAAAATGACAACATTAATTCATAAAATTCTAAGATTCTTATAATTCATTATCATTATCACGTCTCCATGCAGTCAAAGATTCGTCATGGGAGGTCCTCACTCTCACATACAAAGCTCATCAATCATACTCTTAAACTAATTCACTCTTTTTGCATTGATCACATTCTCACAATGCATTTTCTAACTACTCTTCATGCAAAAAAATCATGCTTCTTGCTCCTCTTACCCTTCTAGCTTCCAAAATGGTCTGATCTTTCTCCCTTTTATAAAAAATCTTTTTCACATTCACATTAATCTGCTGACAATCCCTTATCAAGTTCTAAGTCTCAATCATAAAATTTTGAAATGGTATGGGGAAGAAGGCAGAAAGATGATAGATAGTCCATGGCCATGTCTTCTTTCTGTATAGAGAATTTTCTTTTTCTTTCTTCCCCCCCCCCCCCATCAAAGAAGAGAATTAATATACAAGTTTGAAGGACATGTCGCAAGAGCACCAAAATGCTGAGGATGGAAATATTTTTGTAATACTCCCCTAATACACAGGAACACAACATTGCCATTTCTATTTCCTATTTCTTTTCCATCAGAAAAGATAGACAAAGTACTGATGAAACATGGCCTATGCACCACACTCAAACCTCATGTTAAACTAGTAACTCTGATCCACTTGCCTAAGGAAAAACTTAACCCTCTAGCACACCCTGGTGTGTATGAAGTTCCCCATGACTTGGCTTACTATGGGAAAACAGGAAGATCAGCTAACACCCACCTCGAAGAACATAAAAAATGCATTCGCTACTATTACTATGGCAAGTCAGGACTGACAGACCATGCTTTGGACACCCCTTCACACAGGATTAGGTGGAAGAAATGGAATGTGCTATTTAAACTAAGTTGTTACAGATCTGAAAGATTATTTTTTGAGTCAGCCATGGCTTTGAAGAATTCTCCTAACTTGAACAAATACGGTTGCATTAATTTGCCAAAATTTTGGGAGACTGTTATCTTAAGAGCAACTTCTACATGGCTGTAATGTTTTTTTTTTTTTTTTTTTTTACAACATTAGAGGATGCCAAAATAGGACTTTAGATCTTTTGTCCATTGCAATTGTATTGTTTCACTTACTCACGGTCACGTATACAAGATGTGTTGTGCTCTGATGATGCTGATTTGAAATTCTGCAATATAAAAGCAATTAATAAAACATCTTTTGATAAAATTGTTTAGTGTTGTTAATATCATTAAAAATGAGGCATGAATAACTGCCAACACCTAAGCTTACCTGTCAGATCTGTTCGATTTGTAATACAAGGAGAATATCTCTGATTAGAATATTCTTCAAAAAATGACAGAGGCATCAAAGTTGACTAAAATATTGTCACAGTCAAGAAAGATATCTTCCATTTATTATTATTAACAAAAGACTAATGTGTAAAAAGACTCACAGCAAGACCACTGTCACAAACAATGACCACCGAAGTATTCACTTAACTTTCAGGCAATGCATTCCATTCAATGCCCAGTTTTCACATTCTTCTCATACAGATTCCAGGGATAGCCTCTTGGGCCTACTAGTGTCACCATCCATTCTATGAAACAATTTTCAATATTAATTTGTAGCCATCCCTAGTATGAGCATACACACATGCTCATACTAGGGATGGCTACAGATTATGTGTATTGAGAAAGATATCCTCCATTTTTTTAATGCAACTCACCACAAAATATTGTAAAGCTATAGCACATTAATATGAATGAGAAAAGGATATTTTTCTATTTTTTTTTTATTAATATTTATAACTTTTTTTTTGTAGTACTTATTTCATTTTTAACTGGTCTGAAAAGCCTGCTTTAGAGAACAAACATGAAACTTTTTAAGCTGCTTCAGGCCTTCAATAAGAGGGAAGAGAATCTCACATCAAGTGATAAAAGCCATCTACAACCTAAAGGAAAAAAACATCCATGTCCATTGTGGAATTTGAACCAACATCTGTTGGTTGGAGAGTGGATATACTCACCACTCAGTCAACTAAGATGGTTTCCTGTCTCTGGAAAGGAGACAGGAAACCACCTAAGTCAATAATATCCACATGAGTCAATAACCTCTGGATCCTTTCCAATACATCCTCTTCCTCTAGAAAACCAGGTGACTACTTTAGCACACAATAATCCATATGCAGGCTTATCACAACATTATATAACGAAATTATACTTCTTCACTTTTGCATGTCAATGTATTCTGTCTGACCGCCATAATCAATTGTAATCATCACACAATTTCAGCAATGTATCCCCTAAATTACAGATCCCTATCCACCACTCCTGGATCTCATGCTCTTTACCTCTTAAAAGATATCTCCACCAATTGTATGCTCCATGTCTGATCCCTGCTTTTCAAATTTCAAAACCTTATACTTTGTAACAATGAACTTTCGCCTCTATTCACCAATTCATATCATCTATTTATCATATTATCCTGTAAAGTCACAATAACTTCTCTACTCTTCACACTTCTTCCCAATTTTGTATCACATGTCTACAAATGCATATTCCCATTTAAGCATTTTCCAATATAATTGGAAAAGCCCAAGGCCTTAAAAGAGACTACTGCAGCACACAACCGTTCACATTCCTCTTCTGAGATACTGCTCTCACAAACACAACTTGGAAATACTAATCTCTTACCCAACTTACTCACCTGACACTTCTTGACTAAGGCCTTTCCATAAAAAAAAATGAAAAGCTTTGTTTATTATCCTGTTACTTCTCGTATTACTTCAAAAGCAATGAATAATCCAATTAACAAAACTTTTGATCTACAATAATTCATTATGATTATCGCTAACAGATATCCATAGAGCCAATGCACTCACAGCAGGAAGTTTCCCGCAACTAGCAAAACACATTCATCATAATGTACACTGAAACCATTCACATTCTTCCCAACACACTCTAATAATGTGTTAATATTATTTATTTACTTATATCTCCTCTATAACAACTCCTTCCAAACTGCTGTCAAAGTTTACCGTTTATCCATTCTTGGTACAGAGTTGTATTGCAGTAGTAGTATACACTGCCTAATTCCCATTTTCTATCAATCTCTTTTCCTCATGTAGGACATTTGCTGCCCTTGTCCCAATAAACCATAAATCAACCAACCAAAATTTTTCCCACAACTCATCATTCCATGGTATTAACATTAGATGACTGAGGAAGTTTCCATAATCATTCACTTTATAGATTTTACGATTATTACATTAAATGATGAAAAGAATCAGGTTAGTCTTAGGAAATACTAAATGCTGCTAGAAAGGAGAGTAATCAGTGTAGAGAATGGATGAGCAAGTAAGAAGTGATGTGAAAGGGCAGAAGAGTAAGGAAGAGTGAATTGAAGTTGTTCTATACGTGGAGAGGTGGGTAGCATGAGTGCAAAGAATGTGAGAACAAGTGTGCAAGACACAGAGAAATGAGGGGTAGTCAGTGTAGACAGGAGAACACAGCATGAGAAAGAGCCATGCCCTTAAAGGAAGTGAATATGTAGACAAAAGAAAGAAATGGGATGGCCTGGGATGTAGGGGAAAGAGTTGGGCTTGAAGAGAGTCCTGAGGTGACAAATGAGAGAGGAATGGCTCAAGGAGGCACAAATAAGTTACATCTAATAAGTGATGGTAATATCAGCAAAACTTATTATAGATCCAGAAATCAACTGTTATGTTTGACTACAAATCCTAGAAGTATGAGAAACAAGGGGAAAAAATTGTTGCACTTAATGATACAATCACCCAAACATTTTAGGAATAAGTGAGATGTGGTTAAACGAGGATGACATCCTGAAAGAAACAGAGGTGGAAGGTGTGATGTTTTAGATAGAAAAGGTAAAAAGAGAGATGAAGCAAAGTTGACGACAGAAAAGATAGAGAGGTAAGGGGCATATGGTGGCAGTGATTTTCATTAATTGAATAATTAATTGTTTGTAAAAAGTGTTATGTAATTGGAATCAGACAGATGTTATGATGTAAAGCATTATAGCATCTACCTGAGTGTACATGGCTGACTAGATAAATAAAAATTTCATTCCTCTCACATGTGAAGTGCTGGCACCTCCACAAGAATATGACAAATGGTAATATGTGTTTTGAATTTTCCCAACAAAGGTAGGTCATCAGCCCTCAGTAAATAAAAAACGTGTAAGATAACTGTGACCTACGTGGAGCCTAGCAAGAACAACTTCCTTTCTTCTGTTTGTACATTAACTAGACTGCCAATGCTTAATTTCAGACTTAATCTCATGTAATTTATTTGTCAGTGCTTCCTGCCATGATAACTGCCATTTGGCAATTAGCTTTGATCTTATAAATTGTCTGTAAAATCTGTATATGGCATTATCTAATAGTATGTCAAAAAAGTAGGAGCTGATCTAGCAACTGCATCTGCAGTCTCATTTCCTCATTACTTAATTCAAATGTGGCTAAGAATCCAGTACAAACAAACATCAAAATTAGGATTTTTATTTTGTACAACAGCTGTGACATCTCACATAACTCTGGATGTGAACTGTACACAGGAGAGGAGATAGCCTGTAAAGAACTCAATGAGTCTATATAAATTACATACTTTGGTAGCAGTTATCTTTTATATGTACAAGTCGAATGGAATGCAACTCTGCTGTATAATTACTACAATCAGATGGAATTTGGTTGGAGATAGTAATATCAGGAAACATCAGCAAAATAGGTCTCAGATCTTCCACCATCAGTATAGAGGGCAAGAAATCACAGGTGGCTGCTCCGTGCATATCAAACAATTGCAAATAGACAGATGACGAAGTATGAGACTAATGTAGTTGACAAAGTGAGAGGGTGAAGGATGATTCTAAACCTGCAATGGGGGAATATTGTTATGTTTGGTGCAGGTATTGTTGCAAACATTCATACCAAAAGCTTGCAGAATCTCTTCAACATGCATACCAAAAGGATGTATAGCAGTCTAATGTATGTGATACTTTCTCAATGAAGAGAAAAGAAACTATTCCACATATGCTCTGGAAGAGACTTTATTTTTAGGGCATAATTGAGAGACAACTGTTTCTGTCTAAGTAATAGAGCCGGTTCCTTTATGTCAACATAAAGAAGACTTTGAGTGGGCGATTTGTGAGAAAGGACCAGTAGCTATCTTTATGCATTTATGATGGATAGAATCCAATGATTGCAGGTTATTGTGTATTGCACAACCACAGAGTTGAGATCCATAATCCAGCTTTCATCTATAAGTGTATGATGAGAACTAAGCAATGAACATCAGTTTGCACCACATCCAGTAGAAGACAGAGTGCAAAGATGATTCGATGCATGCTTTCAACAAAAGTGTACACAGACACTTTTTTTTTTCCTGAAAACCTGATACCTGAATTGCTTACTGAGTTATCTTTCAATTATCTTCATATTATGAAAGTGACAGTAAATTGTGAAATCGTCAACATATAGACTACTATCAACAATGGGAAGTTATTGAGTTAAATTTGATAAGCAAAAAGTGTAACACTTAAGACAGAGCTTTGTGGAATACCCTGTTCTTCATGATATGGCTGAGAAAACGTACTTCCCACTCTGAGTTGGAATGCTTGTCCAGACAGAAAGTTTTCAATAAATAAGGAAGGTATCCTCCGAGACCTAGATTATAGAGTTCTTTTAATATGCCACATCTCCAGGCTGTGTAATAATTTTCTATGTCAAAGAAAACTGAAACCAGATATTCTTGCTTCAGGAATGCATCTCTTATATAAGTTGCTACATGCACCAAACGATCTAAAGTTAAACGATGTCTATGGAAGCCACACTGTATTAGAGAGATCATTGCTTTCTAAATACCAGAGAAGTCTGGCATTAACCATATTCTCTAATATCCTACAAAGATAGCTGGTCTGAGCAACAGTTCATTAATTATTTGCTTGTGTTGGTTCCTTTCCTGGTTTTGGGATAGCAATGACAACCAACTTATGTCAAGAATCTGGAAACTCTTCCTCTGCAAGTATTCTGTTGTATATTAAGAAAGGAGATCCATAGAAGATGATGATAGATGTTTTATCATTTCATAATGGATGCCATCAGGTGTCCTACTGCACTAGGGTGAGACAAAAAAAAAAGAGCTCTTTTTAGTTTCTCCTTAACAAATGGTGATTATAAAGCTCAAACCCACTGGGAGAAAAATTTAGCCATTGTTTCTCTTGCTTCTCTTTCAATATTAAAAATTCAGGAGTATATAAAGCTGTTCCTAATATTCTAGCAAAATTATATCCACTAATGTCTGTAATAGATTTGGGATCAGCACAACACATTTATTATTGTCTAAGGTGGACAAACAGTGTTTTCTATATCTACCTTTCATTTTCCAGATTTTATCCCATACAATTTTTGCACTGGTTATTTGATTAATTGATGCGTAAAATTGGATCCAAGATTGTTTTTGACTCTCACATAATGATGTTTTGGTCCAAGCACACTTAAAAGCTATAAAGTTTGATGTGATGGGATATCTACGAAATATACCATATCTCTGTCAAACGTTTTTGGCTGCCTGATAATTTGGGTTCCATAAATGATTTAGATAGAAAGAGAGAGGAAATTGAAATGATGTTTTTGGAATGGAGGCTGTTGCTGCATGGACAATGCAGTCTGTTACATACCTTATTGCTTCACTAATAGGTGTTTAATTGACTTATCAGCATTAAATTTTGCAGGATGAGAAAAAGTATTCCAGTCAGCCTAGTCCATTTTCTACATGGGCATTCATGTAGGAGATGTGGGAGCCGAGAGTATAATAATGATAAATTTTTGGCAGAACAAATCTTGTTCTGCAAAAAAATGCTAAATATGTCAACTGTCAGAGAGATCATCCAATTACTCCAGTGCGTGTCAAAATTGGAAAGATGAAAAAGAAATACAAAATCAAAACAGAACAAAACATAGTTACACACTGAGTTACATAACATGAGACTTATGTAAATTCACAGTTACGTAATAAATCTACTAGCGCGTATGAACAAGTTTGCGGCTTTGCACAGATGCGTCTTTGACAGCCTTATTACAGTGCAGTAGTAGATGCCTAACACAGTTAGCTCAGTCACTTGTTATCACTGCTGGTTTTGTTGTTTTTTTATCCTTAAAATGGAATGCAAACACAAAAATGAATGCACTGGTAATAAATCTAAAAAACAAAGGTCTGCAATTACTTTAGAAGAAATGTTGAAAATAATTCATATGTATGAAGGCAGGAATCTTCTATCAACAAATCAACAATATCTCGGGAAATAAATCAACCTATTTCTACAGTGAATACAATAGTGAAGGATAAAGTTCGCATTGTTGAAAACACGAAAGGTGCAGTAGCATTGAAGGGCACAATTATTATCAAGAAGAGGCTGGGTCCAATATCAGAGATGGAGAAATTGTTGTCTCACTGGATCGATGATCTGACACAGAAGTGGATAACGTTAAGTTTACTGATTATCCAGGAGAAGGCTATGTCCTTATATAAAAATATAAAAAATAGAAAATATCTGATTAATGGCAAAAAAATTAATATAAGACAGCGGTATGAGTAGCCATTGAACATTTCATTGTATGTATGTAATTTACAAATTAGACTTAGATAAATTCCGAGTTACGTAAAGGTTTACGGAACGCATTACTTATGTAACTTGGGGTGTAACTGTATATCATATCAGGATGCAAATAGTTAGCAACCACTACGAAGAGGATCTCGGAACGCCTGTTCCGAAATCCTCTTATGCTAAAAAGGTGACAGCTAAGAAAATGTCAATATACTTGAGATATTGTCAATATCTCAAGTATCTCTTATGCATGTGTCTATTTCATCATCTGATAATTTCACCATACCTGAACTTTATAATCATGAGTACTTCACTGGTGAGCACATCAGTTAAATGACCTATGGGCTCACTCCAACAAGCCTACAAAGCCAAAAGAATAGAAACATTTTTATAATGAACTGTAAATTGGTACTGCCAGAATACTGATGATATTAAGATTTTCCTGCAGGAAATATTTTAAACCCAGTAAGGACAGAACTGGAGGTGGTCCTGATCATGGTGAAGTAGCAATCCTAGTGGCAAATATACTTCTTTCCATCATGTAGAGCTTAATACTGCTCTGGAAGCAGTAGTGATTTACCTATCGGTGGGATTTTTCATTACAGTGTGTTCAAAATACTTACCACTGAGTGATGAGTTAAAAAAAATCAATCTTGATAGCCTTATCTTGCAACTGACTGAACCCATGCTTCTTATGAGTGACTTTAACAATACACTGTGGGATGTGTCAAGACAAAAAGAAAAGCTTGTATCATTGAATGAACTTTGATAATAAAGACCTCTCCATTTTGAATACTAGATTCAATACTTTCTTCCATATGCCTATCTGCAGATATTCTACAATCGATCTTACAATCTTCTCCTCTTCTATTCTTCCACTGCTCACACAGGATGTTGAAGAAAACATATGTAAGCAATGATTTTCCTGTTCTTTGCACAATGTCTTGACAGGAATCATGTTCTCCTACATGGATGCTTATATGAAAAATGAACAAGGCTGACTCTAACACTTTTTTTTTTTTTCAACTTTCAAAATTTAATGCTGATAACTCAATCAAACACCTATCAATGAAGCTGTAAAGTATGTAACAGATTGCACTATCCAAGAAGCGATAGCCTCCATTCAAAAAGCATCATTTCATTTTCCACTCTCTCTCTCTCTCTCTCTCTCTCTAATTGCCTAAAGCCTATAAAAAATCGAGAGTGTCAGGTAGCAAATAAGATCAACACAGAGCATAGGGTATATTTTGCAGATATTCCTCCACATTAAACTTAATAGCTTCTAAGCATGCTCAGGACAAGGCATGTTAAGATGTCAGAGTTAAAAACAATCTTGGATCCAATTGAGCAGTGCAAAACATCCATGTAGACATATTGTCTACATGGATGTGTTGCTGAATCTCATAATTATTAAATACTTAAGGAATTGACAGCGTATACTAGAATATAAATTATATCAAACTTTAATATATACTTCCCAATATTTCGGCAACATCTCGTTGCCATCTTCATGGGAACTTAAGATAAGGACTGCAGAAAGCGTGCACTGTGGCAAATAAAGAATTCGAAAAAAATACGGAGTCAGCATATCAACAAGTTTGATAACTTAAAAAAGAACTCGACATCTGAACCAAAACTGTAGTTAACCTTTCTTCAGTTATTTTGAAGCCTGAAGCACTCAACTCTCTGTCACGTGGTCACAGCTTCACCATTGCTCCTAGGAAAATATCGGCCAAGGAATTAATGATCCAGAGTGAAAGCAGGATTCGCCACCTTCCAAACCACATTGCCAACGATATTAGATTGGATGTAGCCTGTGTTCTCACAAAAGCAAGACCACCAAAAACCAACATATCCAATAGCGAATACAAGTCTCTATAAGTAAATGAAGAAAAACAAAGAAATAGTTATCACCAAAGCAGTTAAGGGGAATGGCACTGTGGTACTCAATCATACTGACTACACAGGTAAGCTTAATGATTTTACTATTAGATCGGATACTTACCTCCCCATTGAATACAATCCCACCAACATCCAAATTAGAAAACTCCATAGGCTCCTTAAGAAGGTCACTTCTTGGCCTGTGGAGATTACTAACAAACTAAAACCATATAACTCTAGACCCCTCCACCCCCGTATATATGGGCTCCCAAAATACATAAAGAAAATGTGCCATTACGTCTCATAGAGGATGGCATTGATTTCTCCCGTGTACAAACTAGCTAAATATTTAGACAAAGCGCTCACACACTATACTGGCAACACACCATCACACATAAAAAAACTCAGCCCACCTCAAAGCCAGCGTAGAAAACCTTACACTCCAACATAATGGCATAATGGTCAGTTTTGACATCTTCTTATTCACAAATGTTCCCCCTCAAAGAAACCTTAGAGCTAATCCAAGCTAAATTTTCTCCCGATATTTCAGTCCTATTTCAGTTCACAATGAACTCAAGCTATTTCGTTTGGCAGAAAAAAATCTACAAACAGACAGAGGGGACAGCCATGATGTGTTCGCTATTTGGCCACATGGCTCTGATACACTCCTCTCCTTCTAAACACACTTAACACGTTCGCTGCTACGCTACTTTGGCATAGTCTGTTCCCGTACACCAAGCAATTTCACTTCTTCAAGGTCAGTACAGTACTCTCGTTGCCGGCGGTCAGCGTCATATGAGTATACTCATAGTTGGCTTGTACAGAGCATATACCATCTATGAGAATACACAGTTTTGATGCTAGCTCCACAAGCCAAGCATTTTCACTTCTTCAAGGTCAGTATGGTAATCTCGTTGCCGGCGGTAAGCGTCATATGAGTATACTTGTAGCTGGCTGTAGCTGGTTTACGAACTACGAGTATACTCGTAGTTGGCAGCAAACGTGTAAAAAAACCAACACCCCAGAATCAAGTTCACCCTGGAAAAAGAGGAAAACAATAGCTTCCTAGACACACTAGTCACCCACCAACCTGATGGAACCTTGGTTTTCTCAATTTATAGAAAACCCGCCCATACAGGCAGATACATTCACCAACAATTCCCCCCCCCCCTCACAACAATATGGAGTTATTAAGACACTATTCAACATGGCTAAACTAATCTGTTCAAATGACAAAGCCCTAACCACTGAACTAAATCACATCCTTAACACTTTCTCAGCCAATGGCTACCCCTCCCAAAAAATCCTAAAAATACTAAAACCAGTAATCCACAACCCCCCCCCCTTCTCCCTTCACCAAAAAGATTATTCTAAATTCATCACCATTCCCTACATCCAAGGCACTTCAGAAAAAATCAACAAAATCCTAAAAAAAATGACCTGACCTCTTTTTACAGACCATATAGAAAATTGGCATCCCTTATCCACTCCACTAAAGACCAAACACTTCCCCTAGACCTACTTGGTATATACCAGGTCCCTTGCAGCTGTAAATTGTCCTATTTTGGCCAAACAGGCAGGACAGTAAATATCAGAATCTCAGAACACAAGGACTACATCCGATTTCACCAGTACAGCCACTCTGGGCTTGCAGACCATGCTCTGGATACTTGCCACAGAATAAGGTGGAAGAAAGCCACAGTAATACAGTGCAGCAAGTTCAAATATGAAAGACTATTCATGGAATCAGCATCTGCACTTAGGAACAAATCTGGATGCATGAGACTGCCTCAAATTTGAGAAATATACATCAGGAGAACTTCAGCCCAAAGGCCAAGAACACCTAATATAGCCCACTAGGGGGCAACATCAGGACTTTAGGAAAACGGTAGCTTCCTTGCTTCGTTTCTCATTTGCTGTTGTGTAGCATTTGCGTGCACATGTCTTTATCTCAAGTTCCCATGAAGATGGCAACATGACGTTGCCGAAATATTGAAAAGTATATATTAAAGTTTGATTTAATTTATATTCTAGTATATGCTGTCAATTCCTTAAGTATTCTTAAGTATTCCTTAATAATCATGTTTAATCAGCATATAAGCCTTTCTACAAGAATTACTGGATCTCATAATGGATCCCAAAGCTTTTGCAAACACTGCAGGAGAATTTTTTGCTAGAATCTCAGCAACAACTTCATATCCTCCTGAATTTTTAATATTGAAAGAGCAACAAGAGAAACAGTGGCTAAATTTTTCTACCAATGGACTAGAACAATTCAATCAGCTATTTGAAAAGGTTCTTCCCACTGTAGGCAATAGTCTATATGATGACTTGAGAATTTACTGTCACTCTTGAAACAAGAAGGAAATTGAAAAACAACTTCAACAAGTAATTCATTGTGTCTGTCTATGGGCTCTTAAGAATGGCATGATATTTTCAGCAAAAAAAGTGTTTGTATACACTGGTGTGAAAAACATACTTCACAGCCAGATTCACAATTAAGAATGGGATGAACTGTTTATTCCAGCAGCAACAGAAATCAAGTTCTTGGGACTCATCTTTGACAGAAAACTTACATTCCTTGCACATATTCTTCAAGTAAGAGCACTGATTCTCCTTTGCACTTTATCTTCTACTGGATGGAGTGCAGACTGATCTTCATTGCTTCATCTTTATCATGCACTTATACATTGAAAGATGGATTATGGATCTCAAATCTATGGTTGTGCAAGGCACAATAACCTACAGTCATTAGATTCCATTCATTATAAATGTATAAAGATAATTGCTGGCCCTTTCTCACAAATCACCCACCCAAAGTCTTTATGTCAAAGAGGGGAACTGCCTCCATCACTTAGATAGAGACAGTTATTTCTTAATTATTCCCTAAAGATAGTCTTTTCCAGATCATCCTACATGGACTAGTCTCTTTTTTCTGCATTGGGAAGCTCAACATCACTAAACATTACATCGTGATGTATCCTCTTAGTATAAATTAAAGATATGAAGAAATTATATACACTCAGGTCTCTTTTTATGCGTATCGTTTTTATGCGGTTTTGAAGTTATGCAGTGCATATTTCATGCAAATTTGGGATTTCCCCATTGCACATAATGAACAGCATGTTGCAGCACATTCTGGCATAACATGAGTAACGTGTAAGCAGTGAGTGTCCATGACACGTGAATAAGTGTTTGTCTTTTCATTATCGTAAGTCTAAATTTTGCTAATTTTTATTTTAAAGATTTAATTTGACCTAATGGAGAAAAAAAAGCACCAAAGAAAAGCAATTTCTTTGGAAATGAAAATTACAATTTTAGATTGCTTAGCAAAAGGAGAGTGATCTAACATTGGTAAACAATTAATGGAGAATTAAATGTTTACCAATTTAGGTAAATTAAGGCGAATCTACTATAAGAGCAATTAAAAAGAATGAAGTCGCAAAAAGAAAATCTGTCATTTCTGGCACAAAACAAATAATCATCATACTCGAGAGATGCTTTATTAGAAAAAACGGAATGAGTGCTTGTAATTTGGATTGAAGAATTAACTCAAAGAAGAATTCCTATAAGTGGTTATTTAATTAAACAAAAAGCTCTTTGGTTTTATGAACAGATGAAGCAATTGCAGCCATCTACTTCTGCTTCCCAGGCTGATAAAGAATTTTCAGCTAGCAAAAGATGGCTCATTACTTTGGCACATGAAATTGGTACATTTAGCCAGAACGATGTAGATGAATTGCTTGTGGATAATGCCTTAAGTGATGATGATATTATTGTAAATCGATTAACTTTAGATTATCATCGAAGATCCAGAAAACGATAGTGAAGCAGAAGAAAAACTGGTCCCCCTCACTGCAAATATAATTTAAGAAGATTTTGAACTGTGCAATAAATTGGAAAATCATTTTCTTGTTAATGACACAAATTCTGATTGAGCCTTTAAATTCCAGTGTGAGCTGAAGAACTGTATGTCTGGGTATTGCGAGCTGTATAAAAAATTAGTTAATTCATCATCGCAAAGTTTAATCACTGATTACATTGTCAGAAAAAAAAAATCAGCACAGAAAGAGGGTGAAGCTAATTCTGTTTGTGAAGAACCATTTTCTTTACCATACAGATCTCATGCACTGACTATCTCTTCTGGATAGTCACCAGTTTGCAAACATTCAACAATGTTTGTAAACTGGTGATTTCGCACCAGTTTGCAAACATTGTTGAATATTGTCTAATAGCAAACGATAATTCTGATGAAAAAATTGTTACTTTTCAATAAAATTAAACGAATAAAGCTTTAAAACAAACTTAGGCATTCTTATTTTCCTGAATTTTTATAAACTTTTTAATGCAATTTTAGGTTTATTTTAATTCATTGCTTCAGTTTTATGCAGTTTAAGAAAATTATGGAACGTATCCCTAATTTTTCAACATAAGTTAGGTCCTTTTTTGTGTAATTTTTTATATGCAATTTTCTGTGGAACGTATCTACTGCATAAAAAGAGACCTGACTGTACTTAGTTTAATCCTTTATCCAAGCGTAAGCAAACAAGTTTGTGCCTGAACTATTTTCAGGACTGGGGCAGCTCGTATAAAGAAGCTAATGACTTTACATCACTTGCCTTAGTGCAAAGCACATCTCCTTTCTCCTTGCAGACATATATAATGCTATGCATTATGGGAATGGTCACTACCCAGACCGATTTCAACCTTTATTGAGGTCTCATCAATGGTAGCCAGACCCAGAAGTGATACTAAAGTTGAAGTAATGCAGAAGTCATATTTTCGTATACGAGTAAAAGGTATCATACTGTATTATCAAAATACTCTGGATTAGAGAAAGTTCTTGGAAATTTTTTCATTTGGTTATATTAAAGATACCAAGAAATTATATATTATCCAAGTGTAAGCAAACAAATTTGCACCTGAACTATTTTCAGGATTGGGGATAAAGGATTAAACCAAGTATATAATTTCTTGGTATCTATTTATAGTATAACCAAGTGAAAAAACTTCCAACAACTTTCTCTAATCCAGAGTATTTTGATAATAAGGTTTGATACCTTTTGGCTGCTCATATATGAAAATATTACTTCTGCTTTACTTCAACCTTAGTATCACCTCTGGATCTGGCTTCCACTGATGAGATGTCAATAAAGGTCGAAACTGGTCTGGGTAGTGACCCTTCCCATAATGCATAGCATTATACATGTATGCAAGGAGATGTGCTTTCCACTAAGGCAAGTGATGTGAAGTCATTAGCTTCTATATACAAGCTTACACTTGGATCAAGGATTAAACCAAGTATGCAATTTCTTGGTATCTTTAATTTATAGTATAACCAAGTGAAAAAACTTCCAACAAAATCCTCTTAGTATACATGTTAAAGAAACTATGGAAGCAGTAGGCATGAATGTTGACAACATTATCTACACCAAACACAACAGCATCTCTCTATGGCAAGATTGCACTCCACCCTGCAGCTTCTCACTCTGTCAACTACAGAAGTGTTATACACTATCATCTGTCTACCTGCAATTGTTTAATGCACACAGAGCAGTCACCTCTAATTTCTTGCCATCTATACTGATGGTGGTGATACTAAGGTGGAAGTAATGGAAAAGTCATATTTACTTATACTAGTTGCCAAAAGGTGTCTCACCTTATCAAATTACTCTGGATTTAGAGAAAGATGTTGGAAGTTTTTTCCCACTTGGTTAGACTATAATAAATTTAGTTTAATCCTTTATCCAGGTGTAAGCAAACAAAGTTTGCACCTGAAGTATCTTCAGGACTGAGCCAACTTGTGGTAAAGGTGGACCAAGCTCTCATCTCATTTCTTAGAATCTCCCATAATGCAAAACACATCTCCTTGTGCACATGTATAATGCTATGCATTAAGGGAAGGGCCACTTCCCAGACCGGTTTCGACCTTTATTGAGATCTCGTCAGTGGGAGCCAGACTCAGAGGTGGTAATACTAAGGAGACCTCGATAACAGTCGAAACCGGTCTGGATAGTAGCCCTTCCCTTAATGCATAGCATTATACGTGTCCGCAAGGAGATGTGCTTTGGATTATGGGAGATACTAAGACAAGGAGTGATGAGAGCTTGGTCCACCTTTACAACGAGTTGCCTCAGTCCTGAAGATTCTTCAGGCACAAACTTTGTTTGCTTATGCTTGGGGGATAGCCACTAGAGGGCTACATGATGTGTAGTGTTTTGTAGAGAGCTCTAGAAGATAAGTATTATTTTGGGTAATAATTGGTAAATTTGCTTGAATCTTACGTAGTATTATTTACTTTTCACATATTAGGGTGTCTGGGTGATTTTTGTGTGTTTACTGAGTTATTTTAATTAGTAACTTGATATATATAATTATTTGTGCACATGGTCCCCATAAGGAGGAATACAAAGATGGCGTCCAGGTCGCTAACTTTGTCTAACAATTTTAATTTAAAGGATTTGATTCAGTGTACCATTTGCAAATTGTATGCATTGAGGAGAGTAGTTGGAGTCTGGTTAAACAACAATAGTGGAGTGAATGTGTGCAGAAAGTGTAAGGAATGTGAGGATTTAAAGAGTGTTTCAGGTCGTGAGAGTGATATTGTTGTTGAAAGTGAGAATGTAGAAAATAGTGATATTTGCGAGGTAGTACCAGATAGCTGTGAGAGTGGCGTTGAAAATGAAAATGAAGGTAAACATGCAGAACGAATAAATGAATTAACGGATAATAAAAATGATGAGACTGAGGCAATGAGTGAGATCGCACATGTTATGCGGAGTGATACACAGGGCAAATCGGCAGCTGGAGCATTGGCAAAAATGTTTACTGAGCATATCGACTAATAAACGACAAAAATATGATAGGAAAAATAAGAGTATGATAGTGAGTGTAAACAAAATGAAAGAGTGAGTGTTGTACGTGATTCTTTAGAAAGAGGTGTGATAGTTGAGAGTTTAACAAAATCGTACCAACCTGGTGCAAACATTAAGGATGTAAGCAAGTCAATTAGAATGCAAAAGCAGCAGGTGAAATAATTGATAGTAGTAGCAGGTACAAATGATTTGAAAGGAGACAAAATGGCCATGAGAGAGGATTTGAAGGAATTTCTTGCGGTAGCAAAAGAGAAGAGTGGGAGAGTTAGGATGGTGAGTCTGTTGCTGCGGTATGACAGTGAAGAGTATAGAAGGACGGCCATAATTGCTAATGACTTTATGCATGGATTATGCAGGAGAAGTGGTGTGGAATTTGTGGATGTGTGGAGTGAGTTCGATGGGCAAAAGGATTTATATAAGATGGATTGTTTACATTTGAATGGATTTGGTGTATGGAGACTTGAAAAGGTGTTGTTGAATGTAGTGGAAGTGGATGTGCAGAATCAGGTAAACTAGAGTTATTAAGGGGGGGGGAGTAGATATGCAGACTTTAGGGAGACAGCTGAGTGTATGAATGTGTGTAATATGCCTGAGCAAGTACGAACGACAACAAATCAGAATGAAATAGTTAGTATAAGGCATCAAAATAGGGATGCGACAAACGGGCTTCTCAATTCATGTATACTAATGTCAGAAGTATTATGAACAAGAAGGAAGAATTTTTTGCCTTCGTTGGCACTTCCAGGCTACAAGCTATTGGCATTAGTGAAACATGGCTGACAGAAGATGATATAGCTAGTGGGATTAAATGTGAGGAGTATGGTGTGTTTAGGAGTGAAACACCATACCCCTCATTTTATGGAGAATAAAATGGGGGTAGGAGTGTTATTTATGATAGCTGATGAGCTAGCTAAGGAGAATAGAAGTGGAACTGCAGGATAGAGAAAAGAGCACATTTGAGGCTATTTGGTGTGAAATTGAAGATAGCAGAACAAAATATACAGTTGGGTGCTGCTATAGACCAGGTGATGGAATAGATAATGTGATGGTGATAATAGGTGATGGAGATAATATGCATAAGCAAATAGAAATGAATGGAAGGAGGGTAATTATTATGGGAGATTTCAACTATGGTAACATTGATTGGAAGGAGGAGAGGATACATGGGAGGAAGGAATTAGATTTTATGTGGTTATTAAGGGATAACGGGCTGGTAAGAATGACAAGCTTAGGAGTTTGATTGGTTCAGTGCCATGGCATATAAAACTGCAAGGGCTAGATGTTGATAGTGCATGGGAGGTGGTTAAGGAGCGTTTGCAGGAGGCAATGGCTGGCTGCATACCTGGAGTCCAAATAATAAATCAAGTAGGAGTTAAATGGATGAATAACACTATGAAGCTTGAGCCGCAAAAAAAGAAACAACTGTGGAGGGAATTTAAGGAGAAAGGTGACCGGCAGGCACACGAATGGTATAAAGCACAGGCCAGAAGGATAACGAGTGTGGTAAAAAGAGCAAAAATGGATTATGAAAGAACATTAGCCATGCAGGCTAAAGAGAATCCTAAACAGTTTTTTCGATATGTTGCAAGTAAAAGAAAAAATGTATATGGCAGAATGATTTTAAAAAATGCCGATGGTAGAGAGGTAACTGAATCAGCTGATATAGTTGAATTACTGAGTGAGCACTTTGCAAGAGTATATCATCCAGGTGGTGATATTGCAGGAATGAAGGAACCAACAGCTCATATGGGAATTATGGTGAATGAATTGGAGGTGAATAGCCTATTACAAAACCTCAATGTCAATACATCTGTGGGATTGAATGGTATACCAGCTCATGTCGTACGTGAAGCGGCTAAAGAACTGTCAGTGTCCTTGACCATTTTGTTTAATTTGAGTCTCGGGTCTGGGTTAGTCCCGAGGGGGTGGAAAGAGGGGAAAATAGTTCCACTGCATAAAGGAGGTTTCAAGACTGCTGTTGTAAATTACCGACCGATTAGCATATCAGGAATCATTATCAAGGTCTTGGAGAAATTAGTCAAGAAAAAAATACAGGATTGGATAGATCAAAATGGGCTGAACTGGATAAGGGTAATGGGTTTATAGTGATTCTACTGGACCTTGCTAAGGCCTTTGACAGGATACCACATGGAATTTTAATCAGTAAACTGCAGCTTATATGGGGATGGATATAGGGTTGGTGAGATGGATAGGAGGGTGGTTGATGGAGAGATATCAGATAGTGTTTGTTCAAGAGTAGAGTCCAAAAGACGGCCTGTGACTAGTGGTGTGCCACAGGGTTCTGTTCTTGGACCACTACTTTTCAATTTGTTCATTAACGATATAGGAAAGGATCTGAGAGGAACGGTTCATTTGTTCGCTGATGATGCAAAGTTGGGTAGAGCAATAGTGAGTACACAGGATGTGAAAATTTTGCAAGATGATTTGGATAGTTTGGAGGACTGGGCTAAGGAGAATGGATGTCAATTTAATGTGGCAAAGTGTAAGGTTATGCATTTTGGGGTGAAAATATTAGCAGCAGTATATCACATTGGTGGAACCATACTCCAGGAGATTGATGAGGCCAAGGATTTAGGAGTGTTGGTGGATAGGGAGTTGAAGTTTAGGGGGCACATCGCAAAAGTGGCTAAATCAGCTCATCAAATCACTTGGTTGCTGAAAAATACTTTAACAAGCAGAGACAAACAGGTTATTGTTCCTCTGTATCGAGCCTTGATAAGATCTCATCTAGACTACTGTGCCCAGATATCGGTGCCAGGGTTTCTTCTTGATTCGGAGGAGGTGGAGAGGATCCAGAGACGAGTAACCAAGATGATCAACCAATTTCTGCAATTGTAGGTTGCAGAAATTGGTTGATAGGCAGAAAAGAGGTGACATGATTGAGACATTCAAATTACTGAAGGGTTTCTATAAGATTAATTCAGAAAATATTTTTGAGAATAGGACTGGTGGTGGGAGGACTAGGGGCTATACATGGAAGCTGGGCAAGAATGTGGTTAGCAAGGGTGTTAGAGCTAGGTTTTTCACTTGGAGAGTGGTGAATGAGTGGAATAAGCTGCCAGAGTCTGTTGTGGGTGCTATGACTGTGAACGGGTTCAAGGCGAGGTATGATAGATACTGTGTGAATGTCGAATAGTTGTTCTTGACATGATGTTAGGGCCTTCCTCGATGAGTCTGTCGACGCCTTGGAGTTGGCCATAATAATAATAATAATAATAATAATAATAATAATAATAATAAAGTATTAAACTAAATTTATTTTATTTTATTTAATTGTGTATGTGTGTATTATTTTTTATATTTTTTTTAATAAGTTAGGAAATTTAATGATTCAATGACCTTTTTATTAGTTCTCTTACATAAGCTACTTAAGTGGTGCTTTTTCCACAAAGGTTTTTCCAAAACCTTTTGGAATTGTCAGTTATTGTTCGATTAGCTTTGTATTGAAGATGCCTTTGATACATAAGCAAAAATTACGTTAATACAAAAATATTTTACGAGTTTATTCCAGAATTATAATTTATTTAAATATGCCTACTCAAACTATTTCCTTATTGAAACAGATGATGACCTTAATATGAAGGTCTAAATGTCAAAATTAAAATAATTATTCCTAATATGGTTGTAGTCTCCATAATTTACTGAAATGAATCGACATATTTTGTCGATTCATTTCAGTAAATCATTTGCAAATAACTATATATTTCCATTTAAATCGCTCCCAACATGATTTGATCATCATATCATACTATTTATATATAAGGGTTCTGTGAATGGGCCTGAACAATAAGATAAAACTACTTACACATTGATAAGTATCATTGACAATGAAATCTGCAATATCCTCACTACAGACTGTCCAAGGCAAAATTTTCTGCATTGATGCAGCCATATAGAAGAGAGTTAGAGCCATCAAGTAATTATAGAATATAATTACATAAGATACTGATATCATCTGTGCATAGCCAATTCCTGAAAAATAGAAACAATATATATATGTACAAAGTTTATTTTTACTTTGGGTGTATTATAGGTTAAAGATACAGAAATTTTATACTTGGTTTTAATCCTTTTCCCAAGTAAGCAAAACAAAAGTTTTGCACGTCAAATATATTCACATCTAAGCTACTTGTATATAGAAGCTAATGATCTCATATCACTTGCCTTAGTATGTATCCCATAATGCAAAGCACACCCCATTTTGGGCATGTATAATGCAGGGCCACTACCCAGACTGGTTTCGACCTTTATTGAGGTCTCATGAGTGGGCACCAGACCTAGGAAAGATACAAAAGCTGAAGTAATGCAGAAGCCATATATATCTCATATACAAGTAGACAAAAGGTTCTGACCTTATTAATAAAAATCTCTGGATGAGAGAAAGATGTAGAAAGTTTTTTACCCTGGGTGTATTATACATTAAAGATACCAAGTAATTTTATACTTGGTTTTAATCCTTTTCCCAAATAAGCAAAACATAAGTTTTGCACATGAAATATATTCATGTCTAAACTACTTGTATATAGAGGCTAACGACTTCATATCACTTGCTTTAGTATTACTTCATCTTTGGTATCTCTCTTTCTCCCGGGTCTGACTCCCACTGATGAGACCTCAATAAAGGTAGAAACCGGTCTGGGTAGTGGTGAAGGGTAACCCAGAGGATTGCTGCAATGCTGAGAAGGATTCTAACCTGCAGAGATAAAAGAGTTGTTGTTCCATTGTATAAAGCCATGATCAGACCACACGTGGACTACTGTTCTCAAATTTCGTTCCTTGGATTTCAAGGGGATAAATTAACTGTGAAAAGGATACAGAGGCAGATAACAAAGATGATTTAAGGACTGTACAATGTTGGTAATGAGGAGAGGCTGAGGGAATGTGGACTGCAGAGTTTGGTAGATAGAAGAAAGAGACATGATATGATTGAGACTTTTAAACTGTTGAGAGGTAGTTACAGGGATGACAATGGGGGGTTATTTCATTTGGTGGAACAGGGGGAATTAGCTAGGACAATGGGCCATCCCTGGAAGTTACGAAAGGAAGCTGTGAGCAAGAGGGTGAAGAGTGATTTCTTTGCATGAAGGGTGGTTAAACCATGGAATGCATTACCTGATAGAGTGGTGAGAGCATGAAAGGTCATTGAGTTCAAGGAGTGTATGATAGACTTTGTGTTTTCCAGAAAGGGCCTCCCACAATGAGTCTTTTCTGACTCCCTGAATCATAATAATAATAATAATAAAAAAATAATAATAACAATTGAAAAACAGAAAAGTGAAGAAGATTGTAGTTCAAGGAACAAACGATTTAACAAAAAATAAATACAGTATGAGAGAGGATAGGAAGAAGCAAGAGTGAAGAATAAGAAAGTGAAAATGGTTAATATATTACTAAGATATGATAGTAGTGAATTAAGAAAAGCTATAATGGCAAATAATTTGATGTATGAGTTTGAGAGAAGAATGGATATCAGGAGTCAAGGAAAACAGGTCATAATGGGAGGAATGGGAATAATCTGGGGGAGACTAAGTTATTATTATTATTATTATTCGTGACACCTCCAAGGAGTCTGAAGGCTCATTGCAGGAGGACACCTACAACTGTCTCAACTACTACACCGAACCTCTACTACGAATCATCTCCATCTACGCCATCCACCGCCCACCTCCACCACAACCACAACTAGTATTTTTTGTCTGTAAACTGCGTGTGTTCTGAAAGGCCGATTTGTCTGTATGCGGGATGAAAAACCCGAGTTTCCAGGAGAAAAACCCTGCTACCTCCATATGAGATCGGCTAACTCACCTTCAATTGAAATCATCCAGATAAAGATTCCTCCCGTCGCGACGAGAATCGAACTTAGGCCTATTCCGATCGAAGGGCGCAATGTACCATCATTCTTCCAATTGCGCTACAGAGGCACTTTTATGGAACCCTGTTATTTATATAAGTATGTTAAATCATGGCAGTGATTATGATTAAAGGATGAATGAATGCATGTTTGGTTCAGACTTATTAAGCATGTCTACAAAGTGAGGCTGTAGATACGAATACAAACTCTCCAACTGGGTCGTACAGACTACCGAGGAAAGCATACATAAAAGCCTAGGGGTAACTTATTAGGTCTGTCCACAAATACCAGAAGTATCAGAAACAAAGGAGTAGAGTTTATGGCCTTGGTGAATATGATGGGCTTCAGATTGTGGGAATTAATAAGACATGGTTCTCAGAAGCAGATATTCTTACTAGTATTGAGGGTAAATGGTACAGTATTTTAGGAAGAATAGACAGGAAAGGAGGAAGTGTATTGCTAATGATATTGAATGATTTGAGTGCAGTTAAGGCAGAAGGCTCTGGTGGCAATATTAGAAACAATATTCCAGCAGCAGTGAGTTTGAACTATCTGGCATGAGACAGAATCTAACAAGATCAAATACACTGTGGGAGTGTAGCTACTGACCTAGTGAATCAGCTGGCTGCTGGTGATGAAATGAATCACCAATAAGTACTAAATCAGTAATCATCGGGGAGGGAGTGGGTGTTATTATCTGAACACTCACTGGGTAGTGGTGAAATCTCATGAGAAGAATGGATTTGAATTTATTGAGTAATTGCAAGACAACTTCAAGCATCATGAGACAAAAGGAACGTGGGATTATTGTGTTTAGGGAAAGATTTTAAATAAGACATGTCTGTTCTGATTCCAGTTGGTGATAATAATCATACTCAAATGACCTGGCAAGTGACTAAATACATAGATGCTCCATTTATGAAAGGCTATAATAAACTACAAAGGTTTTCTTAATGTTATAACAAAGATCTGTATTTAAATTTTGTAGATCTGGAAAAGGCATATGACAAGGTGCCAAGAGAGAAGCTATTCAAAACACTATGGTTATATGGTGTCAATGGGGAATTATATCAAGCAATACTTAGTCTTTATTTGTAGACAGTCTTTATCTGTAGGGTCAGAAATGAGTTGTAAGTCAGCAGTTTGAATTGAAGGAAGTACAGGAAGATGGTTTAATATTAAATCTGCCATCAGACAAGGATGTACATTATCCCCTCTGTTGTGTCAGAAAAAGTGCCAATTCATTTTTTATGAGTCATCCTATTTCCGACCCAACATAAGGTAATGTTAAAAACCATGGATATGGACATGCTTATGCCACCAGAAGAAAATGTGCATCTTGATAACTCAGAACATGTGTATGACCATTTTTTTTAGATATTAAGTAATTTTTGAGATACTCATAATTTAAATAGATAATGTTTGTGGATTATTTAACAAAGGAAAAATATGTATAATTGCTGAAAGATGTATATAAGATAATATATGTGTTGAGCCATGTCAAAAACAGTTCAGAGTTGCGGTGACCAATCGGCCGCCGGTGTGTGCATGACATAGTCACCAAGAGAGGGCACTCGCATGGACTATATAGGTTTCGGCGCGTAATTCAAGCTCTCTCTTATTTTCTGTTCCTGGTTCCTGATCGAAGTGCTGGATAGCTGTGAAACTTGCTGCTGTGCCCAGCAGCAGTTTCCCATTGCTGTACGTGCCGCATCGACCGTAGCCACAACTGAGGAATGCTGCCAGAGTTCCAGAAAAGAGCTGTTGGTTAGCCAAGCCAACGTATAAATCAGCGAAGAGGTGAACCTCTTTCAAAAGAAATAGAAGTGTGTTGCAGACACCATAAGAAATATACGGTGAGGAAACCTGAAAGTCTAATTAAGGAAGTCCCAATAACTACCAGAAAAGCAAGAACGGTAAGGTGCAAGCTTTCGTATTAGAACTGAATAATAACCAAAGAGGGTATGAGAAACAGAACATTAAGGAGCTCCATATAGTCAACTTCGATTTTGTATCTAAAGAACTGTTTTCTTTTGGACATTTTGTCTACGTCTAGAGAGCAAGTGGCACCCTAAGCTTAAGCTGAGCTGGGAACCAAGGTTTCGGACTGTTTATGTTGGAGGAAACATTTATATCATTGTGTTAAACCTAAATTTGAATATTAACTGAATTTTGGGGGAGGATAAAGCCTGAACATAAGAGAGAATATTGTCTCATGTGAATTTTACAAGACGGAGTATGTCTGATATGTTCCATACTACGACTGTAGAATGTATCTGTGTATATGTGTTATTCCTATACATGGGAACTGAGCACTCTGTAAGAATTAACCGAGCCTGAGCATAGTTATACAAAGAAGAGTATGAGATTGATAGTATAAGATTTTAGAGCAAACCTTTTGGATACATTAACTTAAAAGGGGGGGGGGGATTTCAGGCTCTTTAGAATTGAAATTTCTAACTAAAGTGTATATATGTATTTGTCTAAATAAATGTATTTCTTAAATTCAAACCCCATGAGTCTGTCATTGTTCTGAGAATTGAGTTACCACTTGTTAAATTTCGGACCATGCATGATTAGTAGGGGAATCCATTAGCAACTAAGAAAGGGGGACCATGACTGCAAACCACTTGATCCCTATATAGTTTTCAGTAGTTTTAAATTGTGTGTCAGAATTCAGTTGCCAGCTGGCACAGTCGACTTAAAAGAATATAAATTTGTCGGCAACGGAATAGCTGAGAATAAATAAGATAATTAAATAATAACACGGAGTACAAGACGTAACACCTCTGTTATTCATTATCTATATGGATCACATTATGAAGGAAAGTGGTATTAAACCTGATATCAAAATTCAAGATGTCGATCTCAGCTCTTTGCTTTACGGATAATGTTATACTTCTAAATAAATCTGCTACAAGTTTGCAAGATTCCGTGACTAAATTGAATAACTGTTGTAATAGATATGGTATGAAGGTCAGCAATAACAAGACAAAGACAATGAAAATAGGCACTAAAAATATCGACTGCATTGTGAATGGAGAACCTACAGAACAAGTAAAACATTTCAACTACTTAGGTACAATTTTTAGTGAAGATGGTAAATTAAATATGGAAATAGACAACAGAATCAACAAAGCTGGTGTGGTGGGAAGTCAACTGAATAAATTTATATGGAATAAGAAAGGAATTAGTCAAAAGTATACAAGACAGGGTTCAAACTGATTTTAACTTATGGATCTGAGAGCTGAGTTAGAAGTAAAAAAAAAAACTTGACCAAAGACTAGATACCGCAGATATGAGAGTCCTGAGAAAGAATAGGAGCATGAACAGATGGCATAAATGTCAATATCATATTAAAAATACGACGATATTAGTAAAGGAAAAAACTTGACATTGTTAGTATTAGCAGAGCTGATCGCAGGTAGTATGGTCACTTCAGAATGGATGAGGAAGGATTAGCAAAACAAGTGTTCTGTGTCAGCTTGGAAGGAAAAAGATCCAGAGGAAGACCAAGATATAGGTGGACTGATATGGTAAAAAGTGCCTTAAAAGATAGAAATATAAGATCTGATAATATTAGAGTCTTGACAGGTAACAGACTAATTTGGAGGAAAATTGCATATAGGAAGTTAGTAATGACGTAAATTTTTCATGTAGTACTATTATATCCTGTGCACCCCTTGAGGGTACATGGCAGAAATTTGATGATGAGGTTTACTTACAAAGGTTATACCAGGTTTGGTTCCATGGTATCAATTGCTAGATGGAAAGAATATCAGCAGTGATTGGGAGGCATTTGAAAAATACTTAAATCATGAACAATATCAGAATACATTTGTAGAGTTTGAAGAATAAATAGGCTAGTAGTGAAATGGATGCACTTATATTAAGCAAGATAGATTCTTTAGGAAAAGATGATATGGAAGGAAAATTCATGGTAAAGGTGGTATGACTTTATATCACTTGCCTTAGTATCCCATAATGCAAAGCACATCTCCTTGCAGACATGTATAATGCTATGCATTATGGGAAGGGTCAATACCCAGACCAGTTTCGACCTTTATTGAGGTTTCATCAGTGGGAGCCAGAGCCAGACCCAGAGGTCATATTTCCAATATTTCGACAAAGTCAAATTGCCATTATCAGAGAATATAAAGACCCAGAGCCCAGACCCAGAAAATATAAAAGTTTTGCAATGTGGCCCTGCAAAATTTTTATACTTAAGCATTTCTTAAGTATAAAATTTCTTAAGCATACTTAGGCATTGAAAGTTTATTTGTCACTTGGTTAGACTTTCTGGTCAAACATCATCTACTCTAGATGCATTTCTATATTTCAAGTTTTTGATGGCTTTTTCTACCTCAAGTATTGATATGTGCTCCTCTTTGCATTCCTCTTGAACAATTTTTTTTCATACTTTTGTGCAGTTCTGTCACTGCTTGTTTTATTTGATATCTTTGAAAGTAATTAATCCAAACCAGGACATGAGTACTGGAAATATAGAAATGTTTTGGAAACATTTGCAGAAAAGACAAAAATTAATAATAATGGTATATCCCCACTGGATTTCTTTTAAGGACAGAGACTAATCATTACAAACAAAGTTCCCATATAAAGAGCACAGATTCATATGGAGAGAGAAGATGAGAAATAAGAAAAGTCTCACTGACTATGTTATCCTTGATAACAATATCTTCAAATTGGTTCAGGATACAAGAGATTTGAATGTGATCACTATTTAGTTTTTAACAACATGAAATTAAATATCATACTGAAAAGATAAAGGCATAAGAATGTTTTAACAAGAATCAATGTTAAGCAGCTTTCAGAGGTGAACTGTACAGAACACTAAGAAGGTTGAAAACAAATGCCAAACCTTGGACACAGTGGCAGAATGAAAAATCCTTGATTAATTCAACTGGAATGGCATGTAATAAATTCATCAGCAAAGATAGAACATCAGAACTGCATGGTAGACTTAAGAAGTTAAAGAAGGAGTCAAGAAGAAAGAAGAAGAAAGTATTTCTTCTTCTTCTTCTGGCAAGTAAGGCCTGTAAGAAAAATGTAAGAAAGCAAAGGTCATGGGAAGACTTAGGTAAGAGCACAGAATATGAATATCAGGATAGCAGCAATCAGAAGTACATATCAATACTTGAGGCAGAAAGTGCCATAGAAAAACTGAAATGCAGAAAGGGAGATTAGATTAGATTTGACCAGAAAAACTCAAATATGTAGGTATAAAAGTTTCACAGTGACTGCACTAAATAATTCAGATGGCCTTGACACAAGGTTAAATTCCAGACAAGTTGAGTAGAGTCGTCATAGTTAAACTAAAAATGCCAAGAAATTCTATTTTTGTTTAATCCTTTATTCAAGTGTATGCAAACAAAGTTTGCACATGGAGTTTCTTCACAACTAATCTACTTGTATGTACAGGCTAATGACTTCGCATTAATTGCTTAGAATCCCATAATGCAAAGCACACATCCTTTCGGGTAGGTATAATGCTATGCATTATGGGAAGGGCCACTACCCAGACCGTTTTTGACTTTTATTGGGGTCTCATTAGCTAATACTTGGATAAAGGATTAAACAAGAATATAATTTCTTGGCCTTTTCAATTTAATTTAGAACTAAGTGAAAAAACTTTCTACAGCTTGCTCTAATCGAGGAAATAAAACAACAGCATTTTTTTAGAAAAAAAATACTGTTTGGTATAACAGCATTCATCACCATTGAGAAAGTCACAAGAGACCTCCAAAACTACGAACTAAACCCCATTAAAATTAGCCATATGCACTGAGCAGATAAATGACCAATGCATCTTATCCTTGTGGAAATCAGCAAACAAGTATAAGCAAACTGTTATTAGAGCAAGGTTGCAGATGGTTTGAAATCTACAATCTAAAAACTGTCTGTGACCTGGCTATAATACCACAACCATTATGATAGAGGGCATCAACTGGACAATGCCACCACTGTCATAAATACAGTCACTCACAGTGCCTCTGTAAGCCAATTTCTACTGTGTTAAATACAGAGACAACCATATAAGAGCTGCCCACAAAAAATCAAAAACAGTGCCAGCTAAATGCACCAACTACAGTGGAGCACACAGGGCCGTCACCATTAGAGCATACCCTGAGGCAAACAATTAAATATCCCCTAATGGATTATAAGACAAAAATATAAGAAAATCTCCAATTGCTATTTTGTTTTTATTACAAGAGAAATATTAATATAAAACAATTACATAATAATATTAATTAAATGTTTGCTCTAGGGATATCGCACAATAAAACTGTTTATAAGCGCTTCTAAATTTAAATTATAAGCTATGTCCGCCTCTATCGATATAGTTGCCAGACCAACCAATCTTTCTTGGGTCATTGCTGTTTGCAAACAATTTTTAATCAGTTTAAACTTGGAAAAACTTCTTTCCACACTTGCTCCGTTAACAGGAATTGTTAGCGTAGTGACGGCGCCTACCGCAATATGGTTGAATAAGTGCCTTTATTAAGCCATGCAGTGAGGCAGGCTGCCTCTATGCTACATCTGGTAGAGTGTAGTACCATCATGTACCTGGTACACGACGGTACTAGGACCACATCCTGCCAACTACAGAGGGTGCAAGCAATACTTAGCCACCCAAAAATCAAAAAGAAAACCTAAGAGCCCCATCAACGACTGCACTGACACAGCAAACACCGATAACCCACCAGTAGCACAACAATCCACCCAAGCATGTGCCTTGTATCCAGTGGCAGCAGCTTTTAAACCTGATTCCAACACCCAACCATATAAAGCAAAGCTGCAGTCATTGCAGCCACTCTGGATGAAATCAAGTTCAGCAAAGCAAACTCTAGCCAGGATTCCACAGATAAATTTGTGTTAATGGTTAACAATTTTGTCTGTTGACAAGTCTTAGTTAATATACTCACTACTTTTCCCCAGTTTCTTTCAACAATTCCACTGACATTCCGTCAGCTTCAAAAGATTTTCCAATGGGTAGCTGTTCCATTGCCCATATCGCTTCACTTGTCCTTATCATAGGTTCCTCAACAAATTCTCTTCGATATTAATATCTTTCTTGTACAAATCATCTACATACTTTATTCATCTTTTTTTTCACTTCTTCTTCTTCTTCCATAAAACTTTTTCTGAGTTACTTTTTTGCTGCTGCTAATCTAGGGGAAAACTTCCCTATATTTCATGATGATAATATGGTTATTTTTGACCACAAGAACTATAGGAGAGAATGAATGACTACTATTTGGGTCTTTTTGGTCAAATTTATTTTAAAACTAAGTTATACCAACTAGTTTCGCCAACTTTGGCTGTTGGCTTCATCAGGGTAAAAGATGTATAAAAAAATAAGAACACTTAAACACTAGTTGGTATAACGTAGTTTTAAAATAAATTTGACCAAAAAAAAACCCCAAATACTAGTCATTCATTCTCTCCTATTCCCTATATTTCATTTATCTTTCTAAACAAATCTCTTGTTCTACCTGTAGTGTTACTCTCTTTTCCCTGCATCTTTTTTTTTTTACTTATATATATTTTCTTTCTCTTTCCTAGCCATCATAATAGTCATCTGTAAAAAGAGAAATAAAACTGAATGTGATAAATATAGAGGAATTTCTCTGTTGAGTGTTTTCCAGGTATTTATGTAAGCATACTTGAGAAGATGCCAAGAAAATTTGTGGAAGAGAAACTTGGATAAGAACGAGTTGGGTACAGGCTAAATAGAAGTTGTCAGAATCAGATTTTCACTTTAAGACAGATACATGAGAAATCATGGGAAGATACAAGAATCTGTCTGGAAAAGGCATATGACAAGATGCAAAGGAAAAAAAAACTGTTCAGAATACTACAATTATATGCCAGCCTGGTTGGCTGAGTGGCTAGTGTATCTGCTCTCCAGCCAAAAGATGTAGGTTCGAATCCTACCATGGGCATGGATGTCTGTGATTGTCTGTGAAAATACTAGTGGTGGGGGTGGTGGGCAGTAGATGGTGTTGGTTTAGATGATGAGGTTTGCTGTAGTTGGTGGAGTGAGTGGTGGAGACGGAGAGCTATAGAATAGGTGCCCGCCCTCGATAAGTCTTTGGACTCCCTGGAGGTGTCACGTAATAATATTAATAATAATATGGTATAAACAGCCCATTATATCAATTCACTAAGGAGTCAGCCATTAGAATACAAAGAGGTATAGGAAGATGTTTCAGTGTAAAATCAGTTGTGAAACAAAAGTGCACACTATCGCCAGTGTCAATCATCATCTCCATGGATCATATCATCAAGGAAAGTGGCATTAGACCTGATATCAAAATGGGAGATATTCAAGCTCTTTACATTGTTATGATGAACATGTTGTCATACTTTCAAATAAATTCAGTATAAGTCTTTAGTATTCCTTATCTGCACGAATAACTGCTGCTGCTGTAACAAATCTAGTAAGAAAAGCAGCAAAAAGGCAAAAACCATTAAAACAGGCAGGAAGAACACTGAAAGCATCAGCTACATTCTGAATGGTAAAATATAGAACAAGTAAAACATTTCAGCCATTTAGGAACAATTTTTAGCAAAGATGGGTAATTAAATATAGAAATAAATAACAGAATTAGCAAGAGGGAATGGTGGAGAATAAATTTATATGAAATAAAAGAGAAATTAGTCAAAACAGCAGAGTAGTGTACAGCTACTTTGCCTGCATGGTTTGCTGAGTGGTTAGCACATGTCTACTGCTGTGCCAACCAAACATGCTGCAGGTTCAAATCCTATCATAGAGATAGGTATTTATGATTATCTGTAGTTAGTAGACGAATTTTATCACATGGTGTGAGACCACTGCATTACATATTAGAGGCCTTAAGTGACTTGAAAAAGTCCCATGTTTGATCTCTAGAGCAGGGTTTCCAGACCAGGTAAAAAATGAGTTAAAAAAAAAAAGGGACAAAAAAATAAAAAAATTAATGAAACAGAAAAAAATATATAGTTAGCCCACCACTAATATAGTACAGTTTACAACCCTTTGTGGTTGGTAGTACATTAAAAAAAAATTACAAAGTATAATATGCAATCTGTGAATTAGATTGAAGTGTGGGATTTTATAATTATAAGTAAATCAATTATAAAAAAACAAATCACTTGCTACATGCAGATAACATTGCACTCATTGAGCTAGAAGAAATAATGAATGAACTAAAGACAGCATCAAATAAACCTACAATTATTTATACACTATGTAAAAAAATTAAAATAATAGAAATATTGAAGAAAACCACAAGAACAAATAACTACAAACAATAACAGAATAGAGCAAGTACATTTGTATACCTTGGAAGAGATACCAATAGAGACATAAAATTTTCTTTTCTAACTTACAATTATTCATTACTCTAGTTTTCATTTCCTATCTTTTATATTTATTTTTATTTAGAGTAATTTCATTAATAATATAACTCTTACCTTTGAAGGCTGGCACACATCTCCACACTTTAATGTGACCCAAACTACTAAACTGTCCAAGAAGCATCTCCATATAATACAGTGGACGCCCGATAACGAAAAGGAGAATTAAATATGGAATTAAAAAAGCACCTATATAAAAAAAAGCAGAGACATTAGATGAGGAAATAAATTAAGAAATAAAAATTATTCTTATAATTATTAAGAGAGACCTCCAGAGAGTCGAGGACTCATCAAGGGAGGCCACATACTACATGAACCAGCTATCATACTTGTTCTTGAATTCATTCACACTGCTGGCACTCACAATATCCAATGGCAATCCATTCCAATCACACACACCACCCTATGAGAGAAAAATCTAGCCCTCATAATCCTTCTTAGCAGCATTTGTTCCAGCTTCCAAGGATGCCCTCTTGTCCTTTCCCCCACCCTCCATAAATTGAAAACAATTCCATCAACTGAAACCTAGTATGATCCTTTCAGAAGTTTGTAAGTCCCAATCATATTGTCCCTTTTTCTTCTGTTTGCTAGTGTCTGCAGTCTACAAATTCTCAATCTGTCTTCATAAGCAGTATTCCACAATCCTGATAATTTTTAATACTCTCTCCACTATATCAGAATCACAATGGAAATCAGGAGACAAGACCTGAACACAATATTCCAAGTCAGGTTTTATCAAGGCCTTGTAAAGAGGCAAAATGACATCCTTATCTTTACATGTGAACATTTGTTTCAGCATTGCAATTATCTTTTGAACTGTATTTGCAATCTTTGCTACGTCACTCCTGAACTTCAACTTCCTATCTACTAATACTCCAAGATCACTAGCCTGATCTGTTTCTTCTAGTATAATCCCACCAATATAACATGACATTGGATATTGGTGGGATATTATATTGGTGGGATTATCCTAGAAGAAACAGATCAATATAATATGACATTGGATATCTAATGACACCAAAGTGCATTTTCCCACAGTTCTACTTATTCAAATCATTCTGCAAGTACTACATATCAGCAGCATTCTTGATTACCCCTACCTATCTTTGCATCACCAGCAAATAGCTGGTGATGCAAAGACAGGTAGGGGTAATCAAGAATGTGTCAAATTCTTCCCAATATCATTAATGTACAGATTGAATAATGATGGACAAGCACTGGTCCTTGTGGTACACTACTGATTACCTTAAATCTTGCAGACTCACATCTCCCGCATACCACTTTTTGATATCTGTCAGTCAGCCATCCTCTTATCCAAGCTAATATTCCATAATCCAAACCCATATTCTCCAATTAATGCAACAGTACCATGTTGTATTTGTTATTATTAAGCAATACCTCCATAGAGTGCAAGGACTTGTTGCTAAGAGGACATTCCACGTCCTCTGGCCAATATGCTTGTATATTATTATAAGAATTTCTATAGGAGGGACTGTAATCTTGTGGTAATTTCTATGACAGCAGAATCTCGAGGCTGATAACAGATTTGAATATTATTATTATTATTATTACATCACACCTCCAGGGAGTCCAAAGACTCATCAAGGGAGGGCATCTGCTCTACAACTCTTTGTCTCACTACTCCACTAACCTTCATAATCTAACACCAATGCCATCTATCGCCGACTACCACCACTAGTACTTTCACAGACAATCACAAACATCCATGCCCACGGCAGGATTCGAACCCGCAGCCTTTTGGCTGGAGAGCTTTAACCACTCGGCCAACCAGGCCAGCAACTAGAGGAACTTTTCCTATGTTTTTTTTTTGTTGTTCTTGTTAAAAAGTTTTTAATCCTGCAATTAAGAAAAATCTCCTCTAAAACTCACACTACTATTTCACATAATATGAGCTTATGGTTAGGAACATGAGATGACAACAGTTACTTGCCACATTATTGTCAACCATAAGTTTGCAAATCTTCAGCAGGACTGAACAATTTCCAAAAAGTTAATGATAAAAGAGTTCTACCTGCTTCCTTTGAAAATGAAAAGGTATTAGAAGATTTATTTATATATTCTTTAAAGTTTTTCTCTTCGACTTCTATGAATATGGAAGCGTCATGAAAGATAACCCTTGCCCCTTTCTCTTTCCATGCCTTTCTACACTCTTAAATGTGATGACATTTAAAGATGTAGAAGGACTGGTGTTTGGTATATAAAAGATTTCTGGAAGAATGAGTTTAATGGAAAAAATATTTCTTCAGATTTCTAATTCCAAAAAAAATTTCTGGAATTAGGAATCTGGAAATGCTTCTGATCAGCATAGAGCAAATATGTATCAGGGAAATTAAAACTCTTAGAATTATTAGCAGAGAAGCTAGAATCATTGTGCTGTGTAAAAACATGTACAAAAATATAAACTTGAGAAAATGGGATCAGATACAGTATATAATGTGTAAATATAACAAACAGTTCATTTAAATAAAATTAAATAATTTTATTTATTTAAATATTGAAATAAATAAAATTAAATAATTTTATTTATTTCAATAAATAAAAAGGGAAGGAAGAATGAACAATGCAATACAGGATTAAAACAGACACCTGTAAGTCTGATAGTTGAATAGCATGTTTGTTCATTGAGAAAAAGGAATAAATCAGGGAAGTTTTGTAGTATTAGTCAATGCCAATTCTCCAACAAGTATTAGCATTAGAGTGTTAATAACACCTAATGTGTGTGTGTGTGTGTGTGTGTGTGTGTATCAAGCTGATATGAATGTACTCTCCTACAGAGACTGGATTTACACTAGACATGAAGGACAGGTAATTCAAGAGAAGTAAAGAGAAAAGTTTTAATAAGACAGAAAACCATGTTCTTATATTTCAGTAGTAAACTGGATTCTTTCATAGATGCCAAAAGGACAAAGTGCTATGCATGTTCAGCAAGCATATTCTTAAGCAATGGAACTCAAAGTAGTCAAATATCTTCATACAAAAGATAATACATTGTGGTGCGATGTTATTTTTGACGATGTCCTATCAACTGCACTAGTTTATGCTGATCCCCTCCCTCATCCAACCTAATATGTTAACAATCAGTTGTGGAGCACAAGTGAACTATATTATAACATTACACACACACACCACATATATATATATTTGTTTGGCTAAGATATTTCAGATTCATACTCATGATGGTACACTGACTTCAAAATCAAAATGTTTGTAAATTACAAAGAATGAAGCTCAAGATCTAAAAAAATCACATATTTATTGCAAACAAATATACAGGGTGTTCGGGATAAATTTGACAGTTTCGTAAGGAAAAAGAAAATCTTCTTTGTATCTATTAAATTTAATGAATTGACAAAAAACATTACAGGCAGAGTTAATTACAATACTATCAACAAGATTTACTCAAAATAACCACCATTAGCATCGATCACAGCTTCAATCCTGCTTCGGAACCTCGAACAAGCTGATGCTACAGTCTCCCTGGGAAGGGCCGAAAAAACTGTTTTAATTTTATCCATTAACTGGGCTTTTGTATTACTGGAAGTGCGATTGGTGTCTTTTTCAACTGCGCCCCATACAAAATAATCCATGGGGTTAAGGTCTGGGGAGTTTGGAGGCCAAACATTTGGACTGGTGAAGTCGTAGAAATTTTCAGACAACCATTTTTGACTTTTCCCAGAGGTGTGGCAAGGGGCCGAATCCTGCTGCCATACATACGGCCTACCATTGGCTACCCTTGTTATCCAGGGCTTGACTACAGTGTTTAGCAACTCCACGTAGCCATCTGAAGTCAACCTGAGGCCCTCTTGGAAAAAATGCGGAGGCATCACATTGCCTTCAGAGGATACACATCCGAAAACCATCACAGTTTGGGGAAATTTAGTCTTCATTACACGAGGAATGTCCTTTGTACTGTATGCAAGCCATCTGTTATTCTGCGTGTTGTGTTTTTGATCCTGGCAAAAGTTTTTCTCATCGGAAAAGAACCAGATTGTTTGTGGTTCCGCAGGATGTTTCACTTTGCTTAGAAGTTTCTTCGCGTTTATCAAACGTTTTTCACGGGCCTTTTCTGTAAGCAGCTGACCTTTGCGGCGCTTGTATGAGTAGTAGCGGAGGTCTTCATTGAGTGCAAGCTTCATAGTAGAGGCTGCAACATTCATTTCACGTGACAAAGCCCGAATTCCAATGCCAGGGATCTTCAACACCTGTTCCTGCAGATTTGCGAGGAATTCTGCTGTACGAACGCAATCAGATCGTCTGCTAGGGATCTTTCTTCTTGCTACATCCTCGTAGTCACCATTGCAAGTCTCTAGTTCATGCCTGATTGTTTTTACTGTATTCAGGGAGCATTGGGCAGCAGTCGAAATATCCTTATTTTGATGGCCGGCACGAATCATCATGATACAAGTTATTCTCTTCCATGATTCAGGTGGGTTCCAGCTATCCATCCTTTCTGACATCTTGTATATGAATGAAGAAGGGTCCAACCTTTTAAATGAAGAGAAGTGTGTGTTAATACATGTAACTTACGGAAAAATATAATTAATTATAAATATGTCAAATTTATCCCGAACACCCTGTATATGTACAATGGATACATTCTTACATCTTAAGTTAATCTCTTTATCCTTCTAGAGAGATCTAACAAAAGTCATTCTCTGTAGAATTATAATTAGTAAATAGTAATTATTACTTTTCTGTATGTATCTAACCTTTAAATTCTTAATTAATACAAAGGCAACTTTTTTTTAATGTCTCCATACATGAAAGGTCACAAGATTAAGGTGTGAACAAGTGATTAAGGAAAAAGAAATGACCTATTAATATTTCTTAAATTTCAGCATTGATAAAGAAATCTAATGAGAGGAAGGCATCAATCAGGACATAAATAACTAGAGAAGATGCTTACTATTCAATCAAAAAGGACAGGACGGAGACAATAAGATTTTTTTTATGCTGCTCCCACCCACAAAAAGTTATTTGCAAATCTTGAGTACATCTTACACCATGGGTATGTTAAGGGGGAGGATTCTATTTTTATCATTTTTATATTTTTTTTTAATTTATTTTTTACTTAGTCTATGGCTATGTTAGGTTTCTAGAGTTGGAAACCCTGCTCTAGAGAAACGAACCATTCATGCTTCCAATAAGCAGGGCAGTGGCTTCGCACTGGATGATGACATTCATCTTCCACCACATCTTCCACATAGCGCAATTGGAAGAATGATGGCATTGCACCCTTCGATTGGAATAAGCCTAAGTTCGATTCTCGTTGCGATGGGAGGAATCTTTATCTGGATGATTTCAATTGAAGGTGAGTTAGCTGATCTCATATGGAGGTAGCAGGGTTTTTTCTTCTGGAAACTCAGGTTTTTCATCCCGCATACACACAAATTGGCCCTTCAGAACACACGCAATTTACAGACAAAAAATACTAGTTGTGGTGGTGGTGGTGGTGGTGGTGGAGGTGTGCGGTAGATGGCGTTAATGGAAATGATTCGAAGTAGAGCTTCGGTGTAGTGGTTGAGACAGTTGTAGGTGTCCTCCCACGATAAGTCTTCGGACTCTTTGGAAGTATCAGGAATAATAATAATAATAAAGACAATCAGTCATGGTAGCATTTGAATTCCCAGCATGGTGGTTGAAGAGCAGATATGCTAACTACTCAGCAAACCAGGCCACCAATAGTCACTTGTTCAGAAGACCTCAATGCAAGAGTTGATCAGATGCCTTGGAAATATCAAGAGCAACTACATGGGTTTCTCTAAATCTTTCCATGGCCTGTGTCCAAAGGTGGGTAAGATTACTAAATTCTTAAATTAGCCATTCTCATTCTGAAGCAGAGCTTTAGAATGAGAATGGCAGAATTTATATTGGTAATTGCTAACTGATTAATGGGTCTCTATGTAGCAAAAAAGCTGGTTTTAGATGACCTTCTCCATCACCTTAAAGTACTGAGGTGATGGCAATGGGATGATAGTTTGATGGTTGACTTTTGTTCCTTTTCAGGTACAGACTGGATAGGCTTGCTTCCTTCCATGCTGTTAGCTAGATGAATATGACAGCTTATATAAGTCATATAGGGTGGATGGTAATTCTGCAGAACAAGTTTTGAGCACAGTTGGATGAAACATCTGAACCAGAAGATTTATTACCAGCAAAAGATTAATCAGAATTTTTCTGATGTTATGGCAAAAGATCAGTGAAGACATACAATGGGCAGTTTGTTAGTGCAGAAGATGATTTACCTTGGTTGTTCAAACAAGAGTTGGAGGAAAAGACCAATGCCAAGAGGTCTTTTAGTGAAGTTACCATTGAACCATCAGGAGTGAGACAGATGGAAACAAGAAATGGCAAGAGCTACTGCTCGACAGCTTTAAAAGAGACCGGAAGGGTCAACTGCCAGGTGAGTAGAAAGCAAGCTTATTACATCAAAAAGCCAAATGAGAAGCTGGAGATTTTGGTTTCAGTGTCACTGAATATATGTTGCATTTTTGTCATGGACTACAGAAGCACACTTTTTAGAGAACTCCAGCTTGGATAAGGACTGGAATTTGTAGTAGCAAGAACTATATCGTCATTTTAAAAATTAAACGTACGAGTTAAAGGGATGCTTAAGGGTCAAAGCTGTACAACTGAGAAGAGACCTCCACATAGCCTTTAAAGGAATGCAGAGAACCGACCAGGGCTTCTGACCTAATGTCCAATCCTCATCTTCTCGTGGTGCACCCTATTGGGTATCTACTTGGATACTGAACGAACGAGGATGGGCTGGCAATTTGGGATTTAACCGACCAAATTGTATTCTTATTGGTTAAACCAAAATAAAAAATGATGGTATGACATGACAAGATTTCATGCCGGCTGGGGCATCACCCGGTTAAACAAGGCTCCCGTTGTTTTCGCCAGGGAACAGGGTGAACAGCGAAAAGTCAGCTACTGGAACAAATCTGAAAACAAACCCCAACTCAACATCACCAGAGTTAAAGATAAGTACTATTAACATAAGAAACATGAATGGCAAAGAAATGGAGCTAGCTGAGGAATTAGATAAGTACCAGATCGACATAATAGGTGTGACTGAAACAAAAAAGACAAAAACTGGTGAGATCTTTCTCAGCAATAAATACAAAATGTTATATTCAGGTAATGATAATCAAGGAAACAAGGAGTAGCCATAGTATTCAACACAAAAAACGAGGCTACTCTTCTTGAATGGCAGTCAGTCTCAAGTAGAGTAATGTGGGCAAATATGAGAATGGGGAACTGGACAATGAGACTTATTTGTGCCTATGGTCCAACAGAAGGTTCTACTAAGGTAGAAGTGGAGGAATTTTTTGAGGCTTTAGAAAAAGCAACTGACACAATGAAAAAGGAAAAGTTGGTCCTTGTTGGGGATCTAAATAGCAGAGTAGGAAATGATTGTCAGACATACAAAAATATTTTGGGAAAATTTGGAAAAAAGAGCAAAGCTAATAATAATGGCAAATATCTGTTGGATTTCTGCTCAGGACATGGACTGGTTATTACTAACACCATGTTCCAACATAAAAATGTGCACAAATTCACATGGAAAGAAGAGGCAGGGAATAAGAAAAGTCTCATTAACTATGTTATTGTTGATAGTGATGTTTTCTCCTTGGTGCAGGACACCAGAGTGTACAGAGGATTTGAAATTGGAAGTGATCACTATTTATTCTTGAGCTGGATAAATTTGAATTTCATATTGAAAAGAATAACATGTAAGAAAGTTTTAAAGCGAATAAAAGTCGAGCAGCTCTCAGATGTGAACTGTAGACTAAAATACACAAAGATTATTGAAGAAAAAATAAAAGAGTTTGAGAACAGGAATCAAGCCTTGGAGATTCAGTGGCAAACTCTGAAGAAAACATTGATTGATTCTGCCAGTGAGGCAGGTGGTAAGATTGTCTGCAAGGATAAAAAAAATCAGAACTCCCTGGTGGATACAGGAAGTTAAAGAGGCAGTGAAGGAAAAGAAGAAAGCATATCAAAAGTTCCTGGCAAATAAGTCAGCTTTTACTCTTACGGAATACAGAGACAAATGCAAGAATGCTAAACACTGTATAAAACTAGCTAAACAAAAGTCATGGGAGGACTTTGGCAACAACATAGAAAATAAATATCAAGAAGGTGGCAAAATATTCTGGAGGTTGTTGAAGAAGCTTAGAAATAGAGGAACGAGTGCTGTAAAAGGAATTAGAGATGATAAAGGTGACATGAAAATGGGAGGAAAAGATATCCTTGAAGTATGGAGTAATTACTTTGTAAAACTGCTAAATGAAACAAGCAGTGATGACAGCACAGTGGTAAAAAAAAACTGACCAGACATGCAGTCAGGAATACATATCCATACTTGAAGTAGAAAAAGCCATCAAAAGCTTGAAATGTGGAAAGGCAACAGGAGTAGATGATATTCGACCAGAAATGCTGAAGTATGGTGGTATAACGCCGCTTGGTGTCGCACTGATTAGATCGTCGGCTTGTCAAGAGCTCCTGAAAAGATTAGTAGTATTTTGTGTTAACATTAGATATTTTACTAGAATTTTAAGTGGTATTGTTTGCTTTTTGTTTCTTGGTGTGTCTGTGCAATTTTGCATGTTTTCTGTTATTTTAATTATTATTTTTAAGAAAAGATAGCGTACACATGGCACCGATAAAGAAAAAAATGGCGGCAGGTCGCCATGTTTGTTTAAGAGTTTTGATGTAAACGAATTTATGCAATGTGCTGTCTGTGAGATGTATGCCTTGCGAAGAGCAGTGGGAGTCTGGTTAGAAAGTGATAGTGGAGTTAATATGTGTAGAAAGTGTAAAGAGAATGAGGACTTCAAGCGTGTTTCGTGTGTCGAGAGTGATATCGTTAACGATAGTAAGAATGTAGAAAATGGCGGTGTGCTAGAGAATTGCGTGGTAGTGCCAGATAGGTGTGAGAGCGTCGCTGAAAGTGTAAATGAAGGTAGAAACACAGAAAGAATGGATGATTTGATCGATAATGAAAATGGTGAGATAAATGCGAGTAGCGAAATTGTTCGCTTGAATGGTGCGATACACAGAGCTAAAAGACAACTGGAGCGTATGGAAAAATGTGTGTTGAACGTACCGACAAATAACTGGCGGAAGTCTGTGACGGCAAATAATAGAATGTTCATAAACGTCAATAAAATGAAGGAGCGAGTGCTGTATGGGGATTCGCTATTAAGAGGCGTAATAACTGAGAGTTTAACGAAGTCGTACCAGCCGGGTGTGAATGTCAGCGAATCTATTCGACTGCAAAAACAGAGGGTGAAAGAGATGATAATCGTGGCAGGAACGAATGATTTGAAAGAGGACAAAATGGAAATGATAGAGGATGTGAGGGAGTTGTTTGAGGTAGCAAAAGAGAAGAGTGAGAGAGTTAGGATGGTGAGTATCTTACTGCGGTATGACAGCGAAGTGTTTAGAAGGAGGGCCATAATTGCCAATGACTTTATGTGTGGGTTATGCATGGAGAGCGGTGTGGAATTTGTGGATGTGTGGAATGAGTTCGATGGGCGAAAGGACTTATATAAGATGGATGGGTTACATTTGAATGGAGTTGGTGTACGGAGACTTGAAAGAGTGTTGATGAATGATGTGGAAGTGGATGTACAGATTCAGGGAAACTAGATTTATTAAGAGTGGGGGGGGGGGTAGATATGCAGACATTAGGGGGGCAGTTAAGTGTATGAATGAGTATATTATGCCCGAGCAAGTATGACGGACAACAAATCAGAATGGGATAGTTAGTATAAGGCATCAAAGTAGGGATGGGACAAATGGGCTTCTGCGATTCATGTACACTAATGCCAGGAGTATTAGGAACAAGAAGGAAAAGTTTTTGGCCATGGTTGGCACTTCCAGGCCACAGGTTGTCGGTATTAGTGAAACATGGCTGACGGAAGATGATAAAGCTAGTGGGATTGAATGCGACGGGTATAGCGTGTTCAGGAGTGACAGGGTGAATAAAAAGGGGGGAGGAGTGTTATTGATGATAGCTGATGAGCTTCAGCCAAGGAGTATAGAAGCTGAACTGCAGGATGGGGAAAAAAGCACATTTGAGGCTGTTTGATGTGAGATAGAATCTAGCAGAACAAAATATACAATTGGGTGCTGCTATAGACTGGGTGATGGAGTGGATGGTGGGGATAGTATGCATAAACAAATTGATGAAATGAGTGGAAGGAGGGTAATTATTATGGGTGATTTCAATTATGGTAACATTGACTGGAAAGAGGAGAGGGCACATGGGAGGAAGGAATTGGATTTTATGCAGTTATTAAGGGACAACTATCTACGGCAACATGTATTGGAAAATACCAGGGGGCAGAGAGTGCTGGACCTAGTAATTGCAACTGACAATGTGGTTGTAACGAACATGACCATGTTGCCACCAAATGGTGAGAGTGACCATAAGGTCATGACTTGGGAGGTGGCTAAAGGAGTCGAATTTACAATTAAGACAGAGTACATGTGGAATTAGCAGGCTGGTAAGTATGACAAGCTTAGGTGTGTGCTTGGCTCAAGGCCATGGCATGTAAAACTGCAAGGGCTGGATGTTGATAGTGCATGGGAGGTGGTTAAGAACTGTTTGCAGGAGGCAATGGTTGACTGTATACCAAGAGTCCGAATAATAAGTCAAGTAGGGGTTAAATGGATGAATAACACCATTAAGCTTGAGCTGCAAAAAAATAAACAATTGTGGACAGAATTTAAGGAGAAGGGTGACCATCAGGCGCAGGAACAGTATAAAGCTCAGGCCAGGATGGTAACGAGGGTGGTAAGAAAAGCAAAAGCAGATTACGAAAGGAAATTGGCCACGCAGGCTAAAGAGAATCCCAAACAGTTTTTTCAATATGTTGCAAGTAAAAGGAAAAATGCTCATGGTGGAATGATCTTAAAAAATGCTGAGGGCAGGGAGGTAACTGAATCAGTCGATATTGTGGAATTACTGAGCGAGCACTTTGCAAGAGTATATCATCCAGGTGGTGACTTTGCAGGAATGGAAGAACCAACAGCTTATACTGGAATTGTGATGAATGAAGTAGAGGTAACTAGTCTATTACAGAACCTCAATGTCGATACATCTGTGGGATTGGATGGTATACCAGCTCGTGTCGTACGTGAAGCGGCCAAAGAATTGTCAGTGCCCTTGACCATTTTGTTTAATTTGAGCCTCAGGACTGGGTCAGTCCCAAGGGGGTGGAAAGAGGGGAAAATAGTTCCACTGCATAAAGGTGGTTCCAAGGCTGCTGTTGAAAATTACCGGCCAATCAGCATAACAGGAATCATTATCAAGGTTTAGAGAAAATAGTCAAGAGGAAAATACAATATTGGATAGAAGAAAATGGGATACTGTATTGGGGACAGCATGGTTTTGTGAAGGGTAGGTCATGCCTCAGTAACTTGCTCACGTATTATAACACAGTGACGGCTGAACTGGATAAGGGTAATGGGTTTACTGTGATTCTACTGAACCTTGCTAAGGCCTTTGACAGGATACCACATGGAATTCTAATCAGTAAATTGCAGCATATGGGAATGGACATAGGGTTGGTGAGATGGATAGGAGGGTGGTTGACGGAGAGATATCAGAGAGTGGTTTACTCAGGAGTAGAGTCCACAAGATGGCCTGTGACTAGTGGTGTGCCACAAGGATCTGTTCTTGGACCACTGCTGTTTAATTTGTTCATAAATGATATAGGAAAGGATCTGAGAGGAACAGTTCATTTGTTTGCGGATGATGCGAAGTTGGGTAGGGTAATAGTGAATGCAGATGACGTCAAAATTTTGCAGGATGATTTGGATAGATTGGAGGTCTGGGCTAAGGAGAATGGATGTCAATTTAATGTTGCAAAATGTAAGGTTATGCATTTTGGGGTGAAAAGATTGGCAGCAGTTTACTGCATTGATGGAACCGTGCACCAGGAAATTGATGAGGCACGAGATTTAGGAGTGTTGGTGGATAAGGAATTGAAATTTAGGGAACACATTGCAAAAGTGGCCAAATCAGCTCATCAAATCACTTGGTTGCCAAAGAATACGTTGACAAGCAGAGACAAGCAGGTTATTGTTCCTCTGTATCGAGCCTTGATAAGACCCCATCTTGACTACTGTGCTCAGATTTGGTCACCTAGGTTTCTTCTTGATGGAGAGGAGGTGGAGAGGATCCAGAGGCGAGTGACTAAGATGATAGCAGTTCTGTGGAATGAACCGTATGAGAACAGGTTGAGGATTTGTGGGTTGCAAAAATTGGTTGATAGGCGGAGGAGGGGAGATATGATTGAGACATTCAAATTACTGAAGGGTTTCTATAAAATTAATTCAGAAAAATATTTTTGAGAACAGGGCTGGTTGTGGGAGGACTAGGGGACATCCATGGAAACTTGGCAAAAGTGTGGTTAGTAAAGGTGTTAGAGCTGGGTTCTTTACTTTTAGAGTAGTGAATGAGTGGAAAGTGCTCCCTGAATCTGTGGTAGATGCTGTGACAGTGAATGAGTTTAAGGCGAGGTATGATAGATACTGTATGAATGTCGAATAGTTGTGATGAAGTTGCCCATAGTAATAGTAATAGTAATAAGAATCTTACAGTGGCTGCGCTGCATAGTTCAGAAGGCCTGGACAGAGGGTTGAATTTCCGATGATTGGAGTAGAGCTCTCATAATACTCATATATAAAAAGGGAAATAAAACTGAATGTGAGAATTACAGAGGTATTTCCCTACTAAGTGTTCCTGGCAAGATCTATGCTAGTATACTTGAGAAACGGTTGAGAAGAATTGTGGAAGAAAAGCTTGGTGAAGAACAAGCTGTATTCAGGTCAAATAGAGGCTGTCAGGATCAGATCTTTACTATATGACAAATGTCGAGAAAGCATGGGAATATAACAGATATCTGTATTTAAGTTTTGTCAATTTGGAAAAGGCATATGACGAGGTACCAACAGAGAAGCTATTCAATACGCTACTGTTATATGGTGTCAATGGGACATTATATCAAACAATACTTAGTCTTTATTTGAGTTGTAAGTCAGCAGTTAGAATTGATGGAAGTACAGGAAGATGGTTTAATATTAAATCTGGTGTGAGACAATGATGTACATTATCCCCTCTGTTATTCATTATCTATATGGATCACATTATGAAGGAAAGTGGTATTAAACATGATATCAAAATTGGAGATGTTAATGTCAGCTCTTTGCTTTATGCAGATGATGTTATACCTCTAAATAAATCTGCTACAAGTCTGCAAGATTCTCTGACTAAATTGAATAGCTGTTGTAATAGATATGGTATGAAGGTCAATTGAATAAATTCATATGGAATAAGAGAGAAATTAGTCGGAACACTAAATTAGCTGTATACAAGACAGTGTTCAAACCAGTTTTTAGCTTATGGATCTGAGAGCTGGGTCAGAAATAAAACACTTGACCAAAGACTACAAGTCTGCAAGATTCTCTGACTAAATTGAATAGCTGTTGTAATAGATATGGTATGAAGGTCAGCAATAAAAAGACAAAGACAATGAAAATAGGCAGAATCATTGAAAATGTCAACTGTGTTGTGAATGGAGAACCAGTGGAACAAGTAAAACATTTCAGCTACTTAGGCACAATTTTTACTGAAGATGGTAAACTAAATATAGAAATAGACAACAGAATCAGCAAAGCTGGTATCTTGGGAAGTCAATTGAATAAATTCATATGGAATAAGAAAGAAATTAGTCGGAACACTAAATTAGCTGTATACAAGACTGTGTTCAAACCAGTTTTAACTTATGGATCTGAGAGCTGGGTCAGAAGTAAAACACTTGACCAAAGACTAGAGACCGCAGATATGAGAGTCCTGAGAAAGATTCGAGGCGTGAACAGATGGCATCAATGGCAATATCATATTAAAAATGAGGATATTAGGAAAGAACTTGACATTGTCAGCATCCAGGAATGCGTTAGCAGAGCTAATCTCAGATGGTATGGTCACTTAAATAGAATGGGAGAGGAAAGATTAGCAAAACAAGTGTTCTCTGCCAGGTTGGCAGGAAAACGACCCAGAGGAAGACCAAGATATAGGTGGATTGATACGGTACAAAGTGCCTTAGATGATAGAAATATAAGATCTGATAATGTTGGAGTCTTGACAAGTAACAGACTGATTTGGAGGAAAATTGTAGATAGGAAATTAGTAGTGATGTAATTTTTTTCATGTATTATTATCATATCCTGTACACCCCTTGAGGGTACATGATGGCAGGAATTTGATAATGATGACGATGATGTTAAAAAAAAAATTATATCTCTCACTCAACCATAAATATGTCTTCTCACAAATCAAATTTGTTATTTGACTAAAAGATGAATGTGATTTCTTTTGCGAATCTCATATTTCTTAAATCACAATAAAAGAAATTGAAGATTTCACTTGACTAATTATACTTAAAGCGGATATTAAATATATCATCTTTAAGAAACAAGCAAGAAAGTTTGATGAACAGAATCTTTCTTTAACTCATGAAGTGGAATATGAAGATTATTACTAAATTCCATTCCAGATTTCATCTGGCTTTATGAAGAGTATTCTTTTTGTTTCCAATTACTTTGAACATGCTGCAATCTCACTAACATTTCCAAGGAAAGTATATGAAGAGCTATATTACCAAAAATCTTCTGAGATCACAGCAAGTGACTAGCTTCTTACTATCACAGCAAGTGATAGTAAAGAGAGAAAAATTAGAACATGAGAAAAGACTAGCACTGCAATACGTGGAAAAATCCTAAAAAGTTTTTATCACAATCTGCCCAATAAGAGAAGGAAAATGATTGTGGATCGATTATCTTGCTGGATGGAGAAGATAGTCATATGAGTAAGGCAGATGATGGTAGTTGAACTATTTCAAGAAGTTCCATCCTTGAAAAGCAGGGCTTTATTAATAGAAGGATTAGAATCGAATGAATAGGATGTATTCTGAATATTGAGCACTCTTGTGTATACTCTTGTGTCCAGTGTGAAGATATCATCATCAACAATAACAAAACATAATAAATTTAGTTTAATCCTTTATCCAAGTGTGTGCAAACAAAGTTTGCACACACTTGGATAAAGGTGTCTTCAGGATTGGGGTAAAGTGGTACAACACCGGGCGACTCCTTGCAAAGGTGTGGCAAGCTACCAACATTCCTATCTCAGTATCTCCCATAATGCAAAACACATCTCCTTGCAGATATGTATAATGTTATGCATTAAGGGAAGGGCCACTACCCAGACTAGTTTCGACCTTTATTAAGGTCTCTTCAGTGGGAGCCAGGCCCAAGTGGAGATACCAAAGCAGAAGTTAGCAGGGTCATTTCCTCCTATAGGAGCTTCCAAAACACCAGGCAACTCCTTTGTAAGGAGTCGCGCGGTGTTGTACCACTTTACCCAGTCCTGAAGATACTTTTAGGTGCAAACTTTGTTTGCACACACTTGGATAAAGGATTAAACTAAATTTATTATAGTCTGACCAAGTGAAATATAAACTTTCAACATCTTTCTCTAAATCCAGAGTAATATAATAAAAAGGTGGCACACCATTTGGCAGCTCCTATAGGAGGAGATGACCTTGCTAATGCAATAATTCCCCCCCCCCTACTTATCTCTAGAGAATCAAGAACTCATCACGGGAAGCCCATACTAAAAATTATTCAGACAATATTTATCGTATTTTTTCATTTTTTCCTGAACTCATTCATCGACAAAGTATTCACAACTAACCTCTAACAATTCAACCCATGCACCATTTTTCAAGCAAAAAATCTAGTCATTACACTTTTATATAACTGCTGGGGTGGGATGGGGAGCCAATGTTCTTTCATTTTCTGTCATGTACTGAAAAACGTTTTCTGTGTCAATCCTATAAAATTAAAATTCCTTTAATAACTTATATGGTTTCTGCCTATTAACTAGGCATTGGGACCTTTAATCTGTCCTCATATGGTATATTCTATAGAATTGTCATAATCTTAGTCATTTGTGTCTAAGATTATGTCCACTATCCCCACACCCATAATGAAATCAAGCAAACAGATTAAAGGTTTCGCTTGTCATTTTGCTTTTTATCGTAGAATAAATTCTACGATAACAAGCAAAATGACTCTCCAGACCTCGGCAAACAAGCAATAAAACATAAAGAAAAAACAATGCAAATATAATACATGATGGTATACAAATTAAGTGGATATTGAATTCAACATTATTTCATAGCCGAATATAAAAACTACAAGAGTTTCATGCCAAACATATAGAACTATAAAGGTTTCGGCAGATGCACGCATAAGAAACCTTACAGGCAACTCGTAGTAAAGGTGAAGTAAGTTCCAGATCACTTTACTTTGTACTGTATTTTCCATAATATAAAGCACATCTCCTAGAGGAGATGTATGATAAATAAGCCTTTGGCTCTCTATTTCAGTAATACTTGATGGTTTATTTATTTTCAGTTACAATCTAGAAATTATTGAACAAAGAATATAAAAACAAAAACTAAACAATACTATACTGACATTGGTGGTCGCAGTATCTTTCAGATACAATTTACCGTCAAATATCACAAACCTTTACATAACATGTGTTAAACCAAACTGACAGCAAAAAACAGTGTGGAATATCACTCGTAATATATGAATGCACAGCTACTCATGACCTCCAAGCTATACACTGAATTGTGTAAGAATACTTATATTAATCATTTTGCATGTATCTGTCAAATCAGCTGCGAGCTCCACAGGGTTAAAGGAGCGTTAATCAAAACTCTTTCCGCGTATATCAAGGGACTGCCACAATTAGTTTCGCCGCATTAATCAAATCCCATGTTAAGCAAAACCGTGTTAAGCAAGGGATACCTGTACTTGACAGAATGACTTGCAATTTCACATGGATGCTTATGACAGATGTATCAACTTGGAAAAAAAATCTTGCTGATAGTGTTGCCATCTATGGTCGATGCCAAGAACTTTTCAGACCACCCTCATATATTTAAATATTTATTATTATTATTATTATTATTTCGGGCTACTCCAGGGAGTCCTGAGATTCATCGAGGGAGGCCCTAAACTCCATGTCAACACAACTATTTGACATTCTCACAGTATCTATCATACCTTGCCTTGAACTCGCTCACTGTCATAGCACCCACAACAGACTCTGGCAGCTTATTCCACTCATTTACCACTCTAATAGTAAAGAACCCAGCTCTAACACCCCTGCTAACCACACTCTTGCCCAGCTTCCATAGGTGTCCCCTAGTTCTTCCACCACCAGTCCTGATCTCAAAAATATCCTCTGAATTAATCTTATAGAATCCTTTTAGCAATTTGAATGTCTCAATCATATCTCCCCTTTTCCGCCTATCAACTAGTTTCTGCAATCCACAAATCTTCAACCTGTTCCCATATGGTTTATTCCATAGACCTGCTATCATCTTAGTCACTCACCTCTGGATTCTTTCCACCTCCTCCCCATCAAGAAGGAAACGAGGTGACCAAATCTGGGCACAGTAGTCGAGATGAGGTCTTATCAGGGCTCGGTACAGAGGTATAATAACTTGCTTGTCTCTGCTCGTCAAGGTATTTTTCAACAACCAAGTGAGTTGATGAGCTGTTTTAGCTGCTTTTGCAATGTGCCCCCTAAACTTCATCTCCCTATCCACCAATACTCCCAAGTCCCTGGCCTCATCAATCTCTTGGAGTACAGTTCCACCAATGTGGTATACTGCTGCTAATCTTTTCATCCCAAAATGCATAACCTTACACTTTGTCACATTAAATTGACATCCATTCTCCTTAGCCCAGAACTCCAATCTATCTATGTCATCCTGCAAGACTTTGACGTCTTCTGCATTCACTATCGCCCTACCCAACTTTGCATCATCAGCAACAAATGAACTGTTCCATTTAGATCCTTCCCTATATCGTTAATGAACAGATTAAACAGGAGTGGTCCAAGAACAGAACCCTGTGGCACACCACTAGTTACAGGCCGTCTTTTGGACTCCACTCCTGAATAAACTACTCTTTGATATCTCTCCATCACCCACCCACCTATCCATCTCACCAACCCTATATCCATTCCCATATGTTGTAGCTTACAGATTAGAATTCCATGTGGTATCCTGTCAAACGCTTTTGCCAGGTCCAGCAGTATCACCGTAAACCCATTTCCCTTATCCAGTTCTGCTGTTCACCTTGTTATAAAACTTGAGCAAGTTACTGAGGCATGATCCACCCTTTACAAAGCCATGCTGTCCCCTGTACAGTATCTCATTTTCATCAATCCATTCCTATATTTTTCCCTTGACTACTTTCTCCAAGACCTTGACAATGACTCCTGATATGCTGATCGGTCGGTAATTTGCCACCATAATCTTGGATCCTCTATGCAGTGAAACTATTTTCCCCTCCTTCCATGCTGTCGGGACTAAACCAGACTTGAGACTCGGATTAAACAACATGGTCAAGGGCACTGATAATTCCTTAGCCGCTTCACGCAAGACCCGTGCCGGTATACCATCCAATCCCACAGATGTATTCACATTAAGGTTCTGTAATAGACTATTCACCTCCACTTCATTCATCACAATTCCCGTATAAACTAATGGTTCCTTCATTTTTTCAATGTCACCACCTGGATGATATACTTTTGCAAAGTGCGTGCTCAGTAACTCCATTATATCGACTGGTTCAGTGACCTCCTTACCATCGATTCAGTAATATGATTCAGTGATATTCAGTAATAAATAGTATGGGAGTGATTGGGAGTCAACATAATAAAAACACAAGTGGCCTAGAAGAAATGAGATGTAGTGAGAGTGGGGGGGGTAAGTAATAGAGAGTTGAGTAATGAAGCTGGGAGAGTCATGCTGAATAGTGTAGAGAATGAGTCCATGAGTGTGGACTTGAATGAAGTTAAGAGTGGTAAAATATATGGTGATTCTATGATTAAGGGTATGGAGAGTGGTATGCATGAGGAGTGCTTGGCTGATGGGACAATAGAAAGAGTGGCTTTAGCAATAAAGAGAGGGCATGAAGCAGACAAGATGATAGTTATGGTGGGTACGAATGACTTGAGAGGTAGTATAAATCGGGTAGGAAAAGATTTAAGAACATTATTAGATATTGTGAAGAGGAAAAGTGTTAATGGGAGAATAGTGTGTGTGCTGCCTCGTTTTGACAATTACAAGTTAAGTAGACGAGCAATGATAATGAATGATATGATTGCAAGAATGTGCAGAAAAAGAGGTCTGGAGTTTGTTGATGTTTGGAGTGTGTTTGAAGGAAAAAGGCAGTTGTATGCTAGAGATGGACTGCATCTTAACATGGAAGGACATAAGCGATTGAAGAAGTTATTGTTTTCTGAACAGGTTGAAGTTATTGGGCAGGGAAACTAATATTGAAAAGGTTGAGTGTAAGAGAGAGAAACTTTAGCACTGATTGTGTATTTATTGATCCTTATAGGTAGAATAAATTGCATAAGAGAGGGGATAAAAATTGGCATAGGACTACAGTAGTTAGTGACTTATATATCAGTTCTAAAGCCGGTACAAGATCTAGAGGGAATCTGCAATTTTTGTATACCAATGCTAGAAGCATTCGAAATAAGAGAGAAGAATTTTTGGCATTAGTCAGTGAAATCTTACCAAAAGTTGTAGGCATTAGTGAAACTTGGCTGTCAGCAGAAGATGTGGTCACTGGAATTGAATGTGATGGGTACAGTATTTTCAGGGAGGATAGAGAAGATAGAACAGGAGGAGGAGTACTGTTGATGATAGCTGATGTGTTGCAGCCAAAGAAAGTAGTATATCATGATAATAGACATGTGAATGAGAGTTCATTTGAGGCAGTCTGGTGCGAAATAGTGACCAACGCAACCAAATATACAGTTGGATGCTGCTATAGGCCAGGGAGTACGGGGGGAGATATTGAATTCATGCATCAGCAACTTAGTGCAATGAGTGAAGGCTTAGTGATTATTATGGGGGATTTTAATTATGGTGATATCAATTGGAAGGAGGAAATATCATGTAGCAAAAAGGAAATGGAGTTCATACATCTTCTACGAGATAATTACTTGAAACAGCACGTAACTGAAGGGACACGTGGTGTGAGAGTGTTGGACCTGGTTATTGGTTCAGAGGTTATATGCATAAGTAAGGTGTCCTCGTTACCTCCAGTTGGTGAAAGCGATCATGTGGTATTGACTTGGGAGGTTGCAAAATCTGTGGTTTTTTCTATTAAGAAGGGGTATGTACGGAACTACAGGTTAGGCAATTATAACAAGCTTCGGAGTGAGCTTGCAGCCATCCCATGGCAGAACATATTGCAAGGGAAAGATGTTAGCAGTGCTTGGGATAAAATCAGTGGGTATCTGAGGAAAGCAATATCAGATTGTGTCCCCATGGTCAGGAGGTCAAACAAGGCAGGCATTAGATGGATGAGCAGTAGTATCAAGCTTGAACTGCAAAAAAAGAAAATGTTATGGAGAATTTACAAGGAGAAAGGCGATCAGGACAACCATGAGCAGTACAAGGCTCAAGATAGGAAGGTTACCAGCATAGTAAGAAAAGCTAAATCAGATTATGAGAAGACCTTAGCCAAAGAGATCAAGGGTAATCCCAAAGAGTTCTTCCGCTATGTGGCAAGTAAGAGGAAGAATGACTTCGGAAGGATAACCTTAGTGGGTGCTGATGGTATTGAGGTGACAAAATCAGATGTAATAGTTGAGTTACTGAGTGATCACTTTTCAAAAGTCTATCACCCAAGTGAGGATATCTCTATACCTATAGCAATACCTAATGTGAGAATTGAAGCTAAAGAATCAGAGGTATTAAATATATTGCAAAACTTAAATGCAAACACTGCGGTAGGCTTAGATGGAATATCAGCTCAGGTATTGTGTGAATGTGCAAATGAATTGTCAACCCCTCTTACCTGGATATTTAATTTAAGTTTGAACTCTGGTATGGTCCCTAGGGAGCGGAAGTTAGGCAAAGTGGTTCCTTTGCATAAGGGTGGCTCTAAAACTGTGGTATTGAATTACAGACCAATCACCATCTCAGGAGTAGTGGTAAAAGTATTGGAAAAGTTGGTTAAAGACAAAATTCAAGAATGGGTGGATCAGGATATGATACTCTATAGAGGCCAACATGGTTTTGTTAAAGGTAGATCCTGCCTTAGCAATCTATTAACTATCCATAATAGAATAACATCAGAGTTGGACAAAGGAACTGGCTACACAGTGGTACTTCTGGATTTTGCTAAGGCTTTTGACAGGATACCCCATAGAACACTGTTACACAAATTGGAGCAGATGGGAATGGATATTAAATTGGTGATATGGATAGGAGAATGGCTCAGGGAGAGATACCATAAGGTGGTGTATGGAGGAGCCGAGTCCAGAATGAGGCAGGTGACCAGTGGTGTGCCTCAGGGCTCTGTGCTTGGGCCAATGTTGTTTAATTTGTATATAAATGATATAGGAAACGGCTTAAAGGGAGATATTCAGTTGTTTGCTGATGATGCAAAGTTGTGTAGTGCAATAAAAAATCAAGCTGATGTTGAAAGTTTGCAGGAGGATTTAAATAAGCTGGTAAAATGGGCAAAAGAAAATGGATGTCAGTTCAATGTGGAAAAGTGTAAAGTCATGCATTTTGGGATTAAAAGATTATCAGCTGTGTACTACATCGATGGAAAGGTACTCCAAGAGATTGATGAGGCTAGGGACTTAGGGGTATTGGTAGATAGGGAGATGAAGTTCAGAGGACACATTGCTAAGGTGTCCAAGATTGCACATAGGATTACTTGGTTGTTGAGGAACACACTGACATCCAGAGATAAAGAGGTTATTATTCCCCTTTATAAAGCATTGATACTTCCACATTTGGATTACTGTGCTCTGGTCTGGTCACCTGGATTCTTTGGAGATGAGGAGGCTGTGGAGAGGGTTCAGAGAAGAGTGACCAAGTTGGTGAGTGATATAAAAAATGCTCCCTACACATTGATAGCTTGAGAGCTTGTGGATTGCAGAGATTGGTTGATAGGCGAAGAAGAGGGGATATGATAGAAACATTCAAATTACTAAAAGGTTTTTATAGGATTGATGCGGGGGAAATGTTTCAGCTGTGTGATAGTGATGGAAGAACAAGAGGTCATCTCTGGAAATTAAAGAAGAGTGTGGTTAACAAAGGTGTCAGAACAAGGTTTTTTGCCTGGAGGGTGGTGAATGAGTGGAATTCATTGCCTGACTTAGTTGTGAGCTCTTCGTCTGTAAATGAATTCAAGAAGAGATATGACAGATATTGTTTTGCTAGTTTGGGTCTGATACCCGTAATAATAATAATAATAATCGTCATTCCTTAAAATCATTTTGCCATGTACAGTTTTTTTCTTGCTTACAGCATATTGAAAGAACTGTTTGGGATTCTCTTTTGCTTGCATAGATAGTTTCCTTTCATAATCGGCTTTTGCTGTTTTTACCACACTCGTTACCCTTCTGGCCTGCACTTTATACCGTTCGTGTGCCTGCAGGTCACCCCTTTCTTTAAATTCCCTCCACAGTTGTTTCTTTTTTTGCAGCTCAAGCTTAATGGTGTTATTCATCCATTTAACCCCTACTTGTTTTACTATTCGGACCTTAGGTATACAATTAGCCATAACCTCCTGTAAATGCTCCTTGATCACTTCCCATGTACTATCGACGTCCAGCCCTTGCAGTTGTACATGCCATGGCACCGATCCAAGCAATCTCCTAAGCTTGTCAAACTTGCCAGCACGGTAATTCCACATATACCCTGTCTTAGTCAAAAATTCCACACCTTTAGTCACCTCCCAGGTCAAGACCTTATGATCACTCTCACCAATAGGTGGCAATATGGTCATATTCATTACAGTCAAATGGTGAGATGCTATTACCAGGTCAAGCACTCTCACACCCCTAGTATTTTCAATTACATGCTGTCTCAGATAGTTATCCCTTAATAATTGAATAAAATCCATTTCCTTCCTCACATGTGTCCTCTCCTCCTTCCAATCAATGTTACCATAGTTGAATATATTTGATTAAATTATAATTATCCACCTTTTTGACTGGCTGAGTGGTTAGCATATCTGCACCCCCAACTAACAGGCTGTGCATTTGAATTCCACTTTGGGGATGGATGTTTGTGATTGATTGTCTTTAGGTGGGAGATGAATGTCATCACACAGTGTGAGACCACTGTCCCACTTACTGGAGGCCTGCAGTGGCTTGAAAAAGTTCTTTCCATATTTTGTCTCTAGAGCAGGATTTCTGGACTATATAAAAAATAAATAAATGAAAAGTACAAATATATATATATATATATATATATATATATATATATATATATATATATATATATATATATATATATATATATATATATATTTTTTTTTTTTTTTTCAAAAAGCTTTAATGACTGTTACTAAGAGATAAAAAGATGACATGGTATATTTAAAAAGATACTACTAGTTAACAAGTTTCGTTGAATAGATCAACATCTTCCGGTATCACAATCAAAGAAATATATAAAGAATTACAGAGACTTAAAATTGTAATAACAGAACAAGTACAAAGAGACAGTAATGTGTTTGAAAACAAAAGGCGAGCTTGAGTTCCAAACAAATGTATACTATGCGCTGTCGCGAGCGCACCAATACTGAACAGAGACAATGTGTGCATCAGAAAGATTGAAACTTAGGCTGTTGTTGATATGAGAAGAATCTAGAGAAATTTCTCTAGATTCTTAGTTGGTATTATTTCCACCTTAGCTCACCAAGCCAAATCTTTACTTACAGAAGATACAGAAATTGAAAATGAACTCCTTTTTCTCAAAAAAAACTTTTATTAATAATGGTTTCTGTCCTAAGAAAATTGACAAATTTCTTTCCCTCCAGTCACTCAACTACTTCTGAAGATTCCTCTTTCCCCAGAGACTTCATCTCTTTGCCTTACATCAGCTCTCTTTCACCAAAACTGGCCAAAATTCTGAAGTTTAACTTCAGAACTTACTTCACTACGCTCCCAAAACTTCATTCAATACTTAGTAAACTTAAAGAGAAGCACCTTCCTACTCAGTTTCCTGGAGTGTACAAGATTTTATGTGATTGAAATCCATCCTTCTATGTTCTACATATCACCGTAGTGATATCGCCTACAACAGGACTAGAGCCAGCACTCTCTCTCTCTAGCCACATTCTCTTTTCAGTTAACTCAGACGAAGGCCGCCAACACATTGCGAACTGGACTCAAACTTCTAACATCTATGTGTGCTATGATGAGCTCGAAAGAAAGATTGTTGAATCTAGAGAAATTTCTCTAGATTCTTCTCATATCAACAACAGCCTAAGTTACAATTTCTCTGATGCACATGTTGCCTCTGTTCAGTATTGGCGCACTCGCGACAGCGCGTAGTATATGTTTGTTTGGAACTCAAGCTCGCCTTTTGTTATCAAACACGTTACTGTCTTTTTGTACTTGTTCTGTTATTACGATTTTAAGTCTCTGTAATTCTTTATATATTTCTTTGATTGTGATACCTGAAGATGTTGATCTATTCGACGAAACTTGTTAACTATTAGTATCTTTTTAAATATACCATGTCATCTTTTTATCTCTTGGTAATAATCATTAAAGCTTTTTGAATAATATTCCAACCGAGTAAAAATGAATTCTGAAAAAAAAAAAAAAAAAAAAAAATATATATATATATATATATATATATATATATATATATGTGTGTGTGTGTGTGTGTAGAAAGTATTTTGCCTTGGGTATAATAAATGTTAAAGATACCAAGCAATTTTGAACCTGGTTTTACTCCATTTCCCAAGTAAGCAAACAGACAAACAAGTCAAGTTTGCGCCTGCAAGTGCTGCAAGTCTAGCTGATCCTACAGGTAGTACAAGACCAAGGCAACTCGTGGTAAAGGTGGTATAAGCTCTGATCACTAATCTTAATATTTACCCATAATGCCAAAACACACATCCTCTAGGAGATGGCATTAAGGGTAAATATTAAGATTAGTGATCAGAGCTTATACCACTTTTACCACGCGTTGCCTTGGTCTTGCACTACCTGTAGCATCAGCTAGACTTGCAGCACTTGCAGGCGTAAACTTGACTTGTTTGTCTGTTTGCTTACTTGGGAAATGGAATAAAACCAGGTTCAAAATTGCTTGGTATCTTTAACATTTATTATACCCAAGGTAAAATACTTTCTACATTTATATCTCCTGCTGAGATTTTTATTTAATAAGGTTAAAACACCTTATGGCAACTTGTTCTGGTAAAATACTTATAAGCTCTGTATTACTAAAATCTTGGTATTTCTAGCCTGGCTCCCACTGATGAGACCTCGATAAAGGTCGAAACCGGCCTGGGTAGTGGCCCCTTGCCTTTAATACAAAACATCTTACATCTCCTCTAGGAGATGTGTTTTGGCATTAAGGGTAAATATTAAGATTAGTGATCAGAGCTTATACCACCTTTACCACGAGTTGCCTTGGTCTTGCACTACCTGTAGGATCAGCTACTTGCAGCACTTGCAGGCGCAAACTTGACTTGTTTGTCTGTTTGCTTACTTGGGAAATGGAGTAAAACCAGATTTAAAATAGCTTGGTATCTTTAACATATATATATATATATATATATATATATATATATATATATATATATATATATATATAGGGACAAATTCCAGATGATTGGAGTAGAGCTCTCATAGTACCATACATAAAAAAGGAAATCAAACTGAATGTGAGAATTACAGTGGTATTTCTTTACTGAGTGTTCCTGGTAAGATATATGCAAGTATACTTGAGAAACGGTTGAGAAGGATTGTGGAAGAGAAGCTTGGTGAAGAACAAGCTGGATTCAGACCAAATAGAGGCTGTCAGGATCAGATTTTCACTTTACAACAGATAGTTGGTAAATCATGGGAATATAACAAAGATCTGTATTTAACTCTTTCTTTTAAGGATACAAGGTGATCAGCATTCATATTTACAAATTTAGAGACACAAAACACACATGTTGAAATCATTATTTTACTTATTATTAATAAAATAACACTTGACATTTCAACCCCTACACTGAAGTCATCATCAGAAAGATACAGGTGTATAGGAAACCAAGCTACATGCTCTTGCACTCTATAAAGGTAAATTAAATCTACGCTGCTAATTAATCTTTTTCATCTTAATCTTGACCTCTAGTGAGAAAAAAAAATGAAAATAAAATAAAATAAATTAAATAAATAAATAAATAAAAATAATAAAAATAAAAATAAAAAATAAATAAAAAACTACAATAAACTCTGCTAAAGTCCTCCTGTACTAAGATTCTTCTGGATTTGTAGAGTTCAGATTGTTATACTACGATTTTCTTCTGGACATGTACAGTTCAAGTTGCTATTGAATGTTAAGGGGGGGGGGGGGGGGAAACCACTTCACCAAGTCTTCTTGTATAGGGATTTTTCTTTGGCTTGTTCTGGTTGCTATAAAGGTTGCAAATGGGTACATACACTAAAATTCTGTCCACCACCCAACACAAAAACTAGGCGTCATAAGCACCCTTAAACACAGAGCTCAAACTATTTGTACATATGAACAAGCTCTAAACCAGGAATACAAGATCATCAACCATACATTTATAAAAAATGGATACAGTAAAAAAACTATTCACAATATCCTCCACAGAGATACTAGTAAAAACAAAAAAGATTTCAAGAATTCTATTGCCATACTTTATGTTAGAGGCATTTCCGAAAAAATAGACAGAACACTACACAAAGACAACATCAAAACCACTTTTAAACTCCCGACAAAATTAAGACACCTACTCAGTTCTACCAAAGATCATCTTCCACACCTAGCCCACCCAGGGGTTTACAAAATACAATGCACATGTAACCTACCGTACATAGGGGAAACAGGGAGAACCATCCCAGTCTGGAAGGACGAACACAAATGGCACATTAAATACCTACATTTTGGAAAAACTGGCCTTTTTGACCACGGACACTAAACATACCACAGAATTGATTGGAAAGGTACCAAGTCTGTACACCGCACCAAAACCTTGTTCGAGAGGAAATTTAAAGAAGCATGTGAAATACTCAAACATAATCCAAATCTGAACACAAATGATGGCCTAACCATTCCAAGAATGTGAAGGACCCATTTGCAACCTTATACCAACCAGAACAAGCGAAAGAAAAATCCCTATACAAGAAGACTTGAAGTGTTTTTTCCCCCCCCTTAATATTCAATAGCAATCTGAACTGTACAAGTCCAGAAGAAAATCGTAGTATAACTCTCTTATTGTAGAGTTCAGTATAAATCTGAACCTTTTTACTTATTTTACTTATTTACTTATTTTTATCTATGTCAAGTGCTATTTTATTAATAATAATAATAATTGTGTCTCTAAATTCATAAATATGAAGGAAGATCTGTATTTAAGTTTTGTAGATTTGGAAAAGACATATGACAAGGTGCCAAGAGAGAGAGAGAGAGAGAGAGAGAGAGAGAGAGAGAGAGAGAAAGAAGCTATTCTAAACACTACAGTTATATAGTGTCAATGGGGCATTATAACATGCAATACTTAGTCTATTTGAGTTCTAAAGTCAGCAGTGCTGTTAGAATTGAAGGAAATACAGGAAGGTGGTTTAATGTTAAATCTGGTGTCAGACAAGGATATACTTTATCCCCGCTCTTATTCATTATCTATATGGATCATATTATGAAGAAAAGTGGTATTAAACCTGATATCAAAATTGGAGATGTTAATCTCAGCTGTTTGCTTTATGTGGATGATGTTATACTTTTAAATAAATCTGCTACAAGTCTGCAAGATTGCCTGACTAAAGTGAATAACTGTTGTAATAGATATGGTATGAAGTTCAGCATTAAAAAGACAAAGACAATGAAAATAGGCCGAAACATTACTTTGAAAATAAACCGAAACAGAACTGCATTGTGAATGGAGAACCCATAGAACAAGTAAAACATTTCAGCTACTTAGGCATGATTTTTAGCAAAGACGGTAAATTAAATATAGAAATAAACAACAGAATCAACAAAGCTGGTATGGTAGGAAGTTAACTGATTAAATTTATATGGAATAAGAGAGAAATTAGTGAAAACACTAAATTAGCTGCATATAAGACAGTATTCAAGCCAATTTTAACTTATGGATCTGAGAGTTGGGTCAGAAGTAAAACACTTGACCAAAGACTAGAAACCACAGATATGAGAGTCCTGAGAAAGATTACAATGGGGCATGAACAGATGGAATCAATCGCAATATCATTTTAAAAACGAGGATATTAGGAAAGAACTTGACATTGTCAGCATCCAGGAATGCATCAGCAGATCTAATCTCAGGTTTATTTTCACTTAAACAGAATGGAAGAGGAAAGATTAGGAAAGTGTTCTCTGGCAGGTTGGCAGGAAAAAGACCCAGAGGAAGACCAAGATATGGGTGGATTGAGACAGTAAAAAGTGCCTTAGAAGATAGAAAAAGAAGATCTGATAATGTTGTAGTCTTGACAGGTAACAGACTGATTTGGAGGAAAATTTTAAATAGGAAGTTAGTAATAATGTAATTTTTCATGTAGTACTATCATATTCTGTCCCTTGAGGGTATATATCAGGAATTTAATGATGATGACATTTATATATATATATATATATATATATATATATATATAAAACTGATAAAAATAGGGAAAAAATATCCTCAGAAAAATATCCAATTTTTCTTTATGACTGAATCCTTCCACTGCTTACCCACTTACAAGTCAGTACCTCATGATGTTCCTCACTAATTGGCAGCATTGCTGATATGATTAATAGAGACATATAAGTTAGTCAGAGGTTGTTATCAGGCTGACATGGAAGAAATTATTCACAGAATGGGAGAGAGGGATGTAGAACAAGAGGCCTTCCCTGGAAAGTGCATAAGGAGGGTCTGAGCAGAGGAGTGAGGAACAAGTTCTTTGCATGGTCCATGGAGGTCAGATGTTAATAATAATAACAATTTACAGCTGCATCTCGGAATGTATCACTAAATCATATGCTATCTAAAGTATATCCCTCAAAACTCTAAAATCCACTCTCTTTATTTCTATAAATTACCTCCTCTTTTTTCTCTAAACTCTCATAATTAAAATCCCCCATTGTTATCACTTTTTTTACTTGGCCAACACATTTATCTAAGCATTTCTGGATCACTGTGTTCTACATTCCCATGTTTATATTATTATTATTATTATTCATGACACCTCCAAGGAGCCTGAAGACTCATCACGGGAGGACAGCTACTGTACAATTCTCCATCTCCACTACTACACAGAACCTTTACTACCAATCACCTACATCAATGCCATCTACTGCCCACCACCACCACCACAGCTAGTATTTTTTGTCTGTAAATTGCATGTGTTCTGAAGGGCCGATTTGTCTGTATGCAGGATGAAAAACCCGAGTTTCTGGGAGAAAAAACCCAGCTGCCTTCGTATGAGATTGGCAAACTCACCTTCAGTTGAAAAAGTCCATATAAAGATTCCTCCGGTCATGACGAGAATTGAACGTAGGCCTTTTCTAATCGAAGGGCACAATGTACTCTCGTTCTTCCAATATTATTCTGTTTATTTCGATCTTGCACCAAACAGCCTCATTAACATCACATTTACTATACAATATTTGCATATACTATATTTACAATATTTACATGTACTATACAATATATACAAGCAACTCTGCCATGTGGCATAATTCCTCTATTAAAACATCTTCTCCTTATTTCCTTCCTATTTTGGGAAATTCTAAATTTCTCTCTCTTCTATATTAGCCCATCTAACCTTCTCTGTGTAAATCTCAAACAGACCCAACACAAAATACTGTTCTCATGTTTGGAATAGTGCACCATAAAACTTCAAAATTCTTATCCAAAGAGGACATTATGGCTGATCGATGATCCCTCACTTATTGTCTCACCTGACTTGTTTCAACCACTGTCTCTATCAGTGGTGGTCAGTGAAAATTTTAAGTGGAGGGAGCAGCATAAAATTTTTTTTTTTAATAAATAAATCTTTTTTTTTTCCTAATCAGTAACCAATTTATTAATAAATAAATTACACATTAAAAATTGGTTTATTAAAAATATTTCACCCTCACCACGAACAAACACCAATAATAAAAGTTTCATATCTCACAGAAATAATGCATGCAAGCATAAGATACACTGCCCAAATGAGCAGTGTCGGAATCACTTGTAACATGCAATGACAAGCGTAAATGAATATCATCGAGTCTAGCTGCAATTGGCACAATAATTCTGACACTGTGTTAGATCACAGTGCATTTGTTTTGTGTAACAATAATTAAAAAAATATAATGCTTTTCAAATTTTCAATGACACTCATCATAATTCAGCCTTGTATCTATAATAAATAAATAATTATATGTTATTTTAACAAAATAAAATAAGATTTACAAAAATAGTTCACCCTCACCACAAACACACACCAATAATAAAAGTTTCATATCTCACAGAAATAAAGCGTGCAAGCATACGACACACTGCCAAAAAGAGCAGTGTCAGAATTATGTGCAATATAATTGTAATCACATTATACTTGTAATGTGCAATATAATTGTAATCACATTATACTTGTAATGTGCAATATAATTGTAATCACATTATACTTGTAATGTGCAATGAGAAGCATAAACGAATATCGGCGAGTCTAGCTGCAACTGGACACAAATGCACTGCGTTAGATCACAGGCATTTGTGTCGTAATCTAAAGCGTTAATCAAGCAATTCCAATTATTAACTATTCAATCAATGTCAAAACATAAGCTGTAACCTTTAACATGTTGTATAGCATTTATATAATGTTGTAAGCATTGTTATTATTTATAAACACAAACAAAATTTAATTTTTTCATTTTTTCCTTGTGGGTGCTGCAGTGTCCCAGTGCTTATGTACGAGCCGCCACTGGTCTCTATTGTTTATGTGACTCCAACCCATGAAAAGTTGTAAACCTTTAGTACTGTGGTGGGCAAGGATTTTTTTCTATTTTTATTAATTTTATATAAATATATTTTAATACAGAAACCCTGCTCTAGATACCAAACATGGAACTATTTTAAAGTCACTTCAGACCTCCAATACTGTGCTATAGGTTCTTAACCTCTCTGTAAACGGGTGTGATCAGTATAAAAAAAAAATCCTCAGTTAATCAATAATAAATTTAGTTTAATCCTTTATCCAAGTTTGTGCAAACAAAGTTTGCGCCTGAAAGTATCTTCAGGACTGGGGTAAAGTGGTACAACACTGGGTGACTCCTTGCAAAGGTGGAGCAAGCTACCAACAAACCTATCTCAGTATCTCCCATAATGCAAAACACATCTCCTTGCGGATATGTATAATGTTATACATTAAGGGAAGGGCCACTACCCAGACTAGTTTCGACCTTTATTGAGGTCTCTTCAGTGGGAGCCAGGCCCAAGTGGAGATACCAAGGCAGAAGCATTAGCAAGGTCATCTCCTCCTATAGGAGCTGCCAAATGGTGTGCCACCTTTTCATTAAATTACTCTGGATTTAGAGAAAGATGTTGAAAGTTTATTTTTCACTTGGTCAGACTATAATAAATTTAGTTTAATCCTTTATCCAAGTGTGTGCAAACAAAGTTTGCACCTGAAAGTGAAAAATAAACTTTCAACCTCAGTTAATCAACCTTTGCATCTGTCAATGTGACATACCAATTCAATCCATGTTACAAACTTGGAGCACTTTTATTTCTGATACTCCCTGCATTAGTATTCACACATAACAGTCCACAAAAAGTCCATAATTCATGTGTATCTCATTGCTTTCTTGTTATGGCAACCTTCCCTTTCTGCCATTCTTCTTCCTCTGGTATGTGTAATTCATTCTACAAACTATTCTTCTTCATTCTTGTGGTGCTACATGTTCTGTGATATATATATCTCCTCCATTTGTCCATTAACACTAATCACCCTTCTTTTCTCTCTTTCTTTAGAATTTATGTAGCTCAGTCAGTGTTGACAAAACCCTTTGTTTGGAAAGACCTGGGTATGAATGCCAAATATATGCCTGTGAATAACCATTATAAAGGCTTTTCAAGTGAATGTGAATTAGTCTTATTTATACAGAGATAGAAGAGATTTTCCATGTCTTTTTTTTTTTTTTTCATCTCATAAAACAGACTAAGTGGTCAGAAGAACACATGCAATTCTTCTTCTTCTTCTTCCTCCTACCACGGTATTAGGCCTAATGGCCTCTTCCAGTCTCACACCATCTTTTTAGAGGTCTTCCACTACTTCTTTTCCCTTTTGGTTTATTATTATTATTACTATTACCCCAAGATCTCATGGAGTCAAAGACTCATCTGGGAGGTCCTTTTATCACACACACCTCATCATAGTCTGCAATTAGTTTGAGTGTGTTTAAGACACGGTAAGTGAGCAAGGCGTTACAATCATTTACAACTCTGTATGAAAAAAACTTGCCTCTCACTCCCCTACTCACACCCTCTTTATACAGCTTCCAGGGATGACCTCTGGTTCTCCCATAACCTCCCACTATTTTCTGTAGAATTTCTCCAGCATTGATTCTATAATAATCCCTTACCAATTTGTAGGTCTCTATCATATCTCTCTCTTCCTCCTGTTCACCAAACTCTGCAAATTACATCTTCTCAATCTTTCCTCATACTAGACATTCCAGAGCTCAGAAACCTACCTTAGTCAGTCACCTTTGGGCCCTTTCCAACATCTCTTCATCCTTTGGAAAACCAGATGACCAAATCTGGGCACAATAGTCCATGTGTGGCCTAATCAAAGCTTTATACAACGGAACAAGAATCTCTCTACTTCTACAGTGTCCTCTGCATCATACCCAGAAGCTTTTGTGTTGTCTTCACAATTTTGGCTATGTGTCCCCTAAATTTTAGATCCTTATCCACTATCACCCCCAGATCTCTTATTTCCTCCACCTCCAACAATATATCCTCATTATGCATAAATTCTGCATCCCATCTTTGTTTTTCAAATAATAAAACCTTATATTCTGCAACATTGAACTCACATCCCCATTTCAATGCCCAATCACTCAATTTATTCAAGTCTTCTTGCAAGGGCACAACATCATCACTACTCTTCATGGTTCGTCCCAACTTTGCATCATCTGCAAACAACTGCATATCTCCATCCAAATCTTCACCAATACATTAATATACACATTAAATAGTAACGTCCCTAAAACAGACCCCTGAGGCATTTTCTAGTGACTTTCCTTTTCCTGGATATCGCTCCCCACATACACAACTTGTTGATACCTATCAGATAGCCAGTCTCCAATCCAGTGCACTAATCTAATATCCAACTCCATCTGCTCTAGTTTGACTGTCAACTTATCATAAGGTACTCTATCAAAAGCCTTTGCAAAATCCAAGTATATTACTGTGTATTCTTCTCCTCTGTCCAAGGAAGCAGTAACTTTATTGTAATAAGTAAGTAGATTACTAAAACATGACCTCCCTTTAGCAAATTCATGCTGTCCATCAAAGATAATTTGTTGTTGTTGTCAACCCAACTCTGAATCCTAGTTCTTACAAGCTTCTCCAACAACTTAACCACAACATCTGACACAATTAGGCCTATAGTTTGATGCTTGAGTCTTCTTAATACTTTTGGATTTTGATCACCTCCTTTATGAAGTGGCACAATCCTGCCCTCCTTCCATTCCTTAGGAACTTGACTGAGTGCAAGACTCGTATTAAATAAAATATGTCAAGGCAGGTGTCAACTCCCTGGCACATTCCTTCAGAATACATGGTGATATATTATGAAGTCCCACAGCCTTATTAACATCTAGTTTACTCAACTCCCCATACATCTCTTGCTCACTTACAGTCAGTCTCTCCTTCCCATCATTAACTGCTCTCAATCTCTCCATGAAGTCACATTCACAAGATTGAAAAACCTTTACAAACTGCTCATTAAGCATCTCCACCACAAATTCCGCAACATCTGCCTTTATACCATTTTCTCCAATCAATGTCATCCTTCAATAATCATTCTTTCTTTTGCTGGCTACATATCGAAAGAACTCCTTAGGATTATTTTTGGCTTCATTAGCTAACTGCTTATAATAAATTTAGTTTAATCCTTTATCCAAGTGTGAGCAAACAAAGTTTGCGCCTGAAAGTATCTTCAGGACTGGGTTAAGGTGGTACACACCAGGGCAACTCGTTGCAAAGGTGGAGCAAGCTACCAACACTCCTATCCTAGTATCTCCTATAATGCAAAACACATCTCCTTGCGGATATGTCTATTGTTATGCATTAAGGGAAGGGCCACTACCCAGACCGGTTTCGACCTTTATTGAGGTCTCTTCAGTGGGGGCCAGGCCCAAGTCGAGATATCAGGCAGAAGCATTTGCAGGTCATCTCCACCTATAGGAATTGCCAATTGGTGTGCCACCCTTTTTTAATAAATTACTCTGGATTTAGAGAAAGATGTTGAAAGTTTATTTTCCACTTGGTTAGAGTATAATAAATTTAGTTTAATCCTTTATCCAAGTGTGAGCAAACAAAGTTTGCGCCTGAAAGTATCTTCAGGACTGGGTTAAGGTGGTACACACCAGGGCAACTCGTTGCAAAGGTGGAGCAAGCTACCAACACTCCTATCCTAGTATCTCCTATAATGCAAAACACATCTCCTTGCGGATATGTCTATTGTTATGCATTAAGGGAAGGGCCACTACCCAGACCGGTTTCGACCTTTATTGAGGTCTCTTCAGTGGGGGCCAGGCCCAAGTCGAGATATCAGGCAGAAGCATTTGCAGGTCATCTCCACCTATAGGAATTGCCAATTGGTGTGCCACCCTTTTTTAATAAATTACTCTGGATTTAGAGAAAGATGTTGAAAGTTTATTTTCCACTTGGTTAGAGTATAATAAATTTAGTTTAATCCTTTATCCAAGTGTGAGCAAACAAAGTTTGCGCCTGAAAGTATCTTCAGGACTGGGTTAAGGTGGTACACACCAGGGCAACTCGTTGCAAAGGTGGAGCAAGCTACCAACACTCCTATCCTAGTATCTCCTATAATGCAAAACACATCTCCTTGCGGATATGTCTATTGTTATGCATTAAGGGAAGGGCCACTACCCAGACCGGTTTCGACCTTTATTGAGGTCTCTTCAGTGGGGGCCAGGCCCAAGTCGAGATATCAGGCCCCCACTGAAGAGACCTCAATAAAGGTCGAAACTGGTCTGGGTAGTGGCCCTTCCCTTAATGCATAACAATAGACATATCCGCAAGGAGATGTGTTTTGCATTATAGGAGATACTAGGATAGGAGTGTTGGTAGCTTGCTCCACCTTTGCAACGAGTTGCCCTGGTGTGTACCACCTTAACCCAGTCCTGAAGATACTTTCAGGCGCAAACTTTGTTTGCTCACACTTGGATAAAGGATTAAACTAAATTTATTATACTCTAACCAAGTGGAAAATAAACTTTCAACTTCAATAGCTAACTGCTGTTCATACCTCTCTTTAGCTACTCTCACCAACCAAGTCACCCTCCTTGCCTGGTCTTTGTAGATCTCATGGAATTTGTTATTTCCACTTCCCTTATGCTGCTTCCACAATGTCCTTTTTTTCTGTATCACATGCTTAATCTCTTTATCCGTCCATCTCACACTTACCATATTTAACCTTCTCACCCTTGGAATACATTTAAACATTGCATCTGCTAGACAGTTTTTGAAAATCCCCCAAACTGCACTGATCTCTTTTCCAGCTAACTCCTCATTCCATGCTACACCCATCAGCTGTCTCCTGAGTTCTTCATAATAACTCCACTTGTAGTTCCACATATACCCTTTTCTCACAGAAGTCCTCATACTGCTGGCAACCACCCGGATAATCACCTCATGGTCACTCTCGCCAACGGGTGGATGATTTGACACCTCATTTATAATTCCATCCTCTGATGAGATGACCAAATCCAAGACCCTCAATCCTCGTGTGCCCTCTGTTACATACTGTCTGAGGTAGTTATCCCTCAAAAACTCAAGAAACTCATTTTCTTTACTTCCAGTTGCTATTTCATCATTCCAGTCAATATTGTCATAATTAAAATCGCCCATAATGATCACTCTTTTCTTATTTGCTTGGCTAGTTTGCTTATACCTTTCAGAGTCACTACCATCCACATTACCTGGTCTATATCAACATCCTACCAAGTATTTGATTCCATTCACCTCTATCTCACACCATTACTGCTTCAAAACCACTGGCACTATTTCCTTTCTGCATCTCTACTTTGTATGGACATAACTTTTTCTCTATCATCAATAGCACTCCCCCTCCCTTTTTACTCCTATCCTCACGAAACACATAATTCCCTTCCATCTCTATTCCTGTCAGGATGTCAACCTCTTCCAACTGCTGACCTGGATGGCCGAGTGGTTAGCGTATCTGCTCTCCAGCCAAAAGGCTGCTGGTTTGAATCCCGCTGTGGGCATGGATATCTGTGATTGTCCTACTAATGGTGTACCATATGCACTTCTGTAAATTTTGTCCTTGCACAGTATGATCTTTCATGTCTTTGTGCCATAAAAATCAATAACAACAACAACATCTTCCAACCATGCCTCAATTATTCTGACAATCTTTGGATGAACTGATGCAATTAGTGCAACCATTTCATGTGCCTTCTTTCTTATACTTCTAGCATTTGTATACAAACACAACAGCTCATTTCTGGATCTACAGTTCCACTGATACCACTCACTCGATGTGATCTCTCCATGCTCGACAGTGGCCATTTCCCTATTTGCTTATTCATTTTAGAACCCATTACATTTTCCTTTCTTTTAGGCTTGCAAGGTGATCCGAGTACATTTTAAAATTATGGAGACAACTACCGTGTTTGAATGAACTACCATCATTTTAGAACCCTTTTCAATTCCAACTGTTTCCTCTTGATCCCAGGTCATTCCATTCCTTTCCTGTCTACACATGCTCTCACCTCCTCTTGGAGCATCCACCTTTCTCATGCTGAGTATCCCCTTCCACCCTGAGCCTCTCCATTTCCTTGCTCCTCTTGCACACCCATTTTCTCATTTTCTATACTCCTACCACTCACTTCCCCATTCATAACCACCTCTTCAATCTCTCCTGCTCTTCCACATCACTTCCCACTTGATCTGATTCATTCTCTCTACTCACTTCTCTACCTTTCAGCAGCAGCCTCTCCAAGTGACTCACACCATAGCCACTCAAATGCAGTCCATCGCTCCCATACAGCTCACTTCGTCCCTCAAACTCATTCCACACATTAACAAACTGTACTCCCATCTCCTCACACATTTCAGCCAGCAGTTTATAATTTAGCATTATTTTTGGTAATCTTTCTGGTGACATTTTATTTACATGTTGGATCCATTTGTTTCTGTAATTTTCTATTGTTTATATCCGTGCGACAGCCAGATTAAGAATAGTCCCACTGTAGCCCATGCATGTTGTAAGAGGTGACTAAAATGGGGTATTGCTGGGTCAGCCTGTCTCTGGGGATCATAAATACAAAGGCCTGGACCTCTAGGTTGAGGTTATATTCAGAGAAATATTGAATATATATACAAATATAAGCCTGGTCTTAAGGCTACAGTCAGCAGTTCTGTCATCAAACTTGCTTTGATATGGCTGGTGACCAAATCAGAGGGCCAATTTATTATTTGCAAGTCTCACACAAGTAGAAACTGATGGACAAATTGGAAACGAACCCTGGACTGGTAAAGGAAATGATACTGAAAAACAGAAAGATATAACCAAAATATCAGAGTGTCAACATGGAACATCAGAGTAGTAGCACACAAAGATGATGAACTAGAGAAAATACTAAATTTTCTCTAGAAAAACAGTATGATATGATATAAAAATAGCAGCAATAACAGAAATAAAAAGAAAACAAAAAGGGATTAAAGAGTTGAATCACTACATTTAGTGGCATAAAGAAATCAGAAAGAGCAAAAGCAGGAACAATGATATTTAAAGACTGAAAAAATAATATAATTAGTTACAAATATTGGAATGAAAGAATAATAGAAGCAAGCTTAAAAATACAAAGAGGAAATATAATTTAGTGTATATTTAGTGTCTATGTCCCTGAGGAGAATAAAAAGGAAGAATCAGAAGAATTTTTGAAACAATTCCAACAGATAATTAACAAAACAAATAAAAATGACTATATACTTAGGAGATTTAAATGCAAGAATAGGCAGCAATCCAATTAAAGATTGTATGGGAAATAATGGAGAACTACACCAAAATAAAAATGGAGTATAATTAATAGACTTTGCCCTGTTTAATAACTTGAAAACAGTAAATTCTTTCTTTAGACATAAAGAAATTCACAAATACACCTGGAAAGCAACAGATTACAAATCTGTAATAGTCTACATAATAGGAAATAAAAAAATAGCAAAGCTAATAACAGATGTCAGAGTTTATAGAGGTCTACATTTAGATACAGATCATCATGCAGTAATCAAAAATATGTCAATACCTCCAAAATGGCTGAAGCTGAAACAAACAAAGAACCATTCGAAAACATATTTAAAATAACATTATTACAAGAAGAAGAAATTAAAAAATTGTACCAAACTAAACTAAAAGAGAACTTACAAGAAATAGAGGTAAATGAAAATATTGAAACAGAATGGAAGAACATTTGCAACATAATAAAGAAAGCAGCCAATGACAGCATTGGAAAAGAGGCTTAAGAAATTGGACATATAGAAAATGCTTAAGAAATAAACATACAGAAAAAATAATACAGGAGAAAAATGAAGCCTATAGGAATCTTCAGATACAATCAAAAATAAATTAAACTATAAGAGAAAAAATGCCATCTGGAAAAAGAGAGGTCAGATCTTTACATAGAGAAAAATGAAATAACTATGTAAAAGAGTTCGAAGCAGAGTTATACAGTATGCAGTCAACAACATATAAAATCTTGAAATACTTAAACAAAGAAATTAAAGAACAAATTAGTATAGACGCTATATGTAAAAAGGAATGGAATAAGTTATGAAAACTTATGGAAAGGTGATGATTTTTATACTCCTGATATAACACACAAAAGTGATAAATCAGAAATTATAACATTAGATGAACTGGAAACTCTAAAGAAAATGAAAATATGAATGCACCTAGTAATGATGGAATAAATTTAAAATTATTTAAATGCACTAGAGTATAGAATTACATCAGAGATTATTAAATTTGCTAAACAAAATGTTACAAAAAAGAACAGCTCCAGATGACTGGAAAAAATCAATTATAGCTATTTATAAAAAAGGTGATAAATCAAATTGCTCAAATTACAGAGGAATAAGTTTTCTGGATTCTGGATATAAAATATACACAGCACTCTTGAAAAAAAATAAAATAAAATAAACAATCATATTGAAAAATATTTAGTAGAAGAATAAAATGGATTTTGAAAGGGTCAATCATACATTGATTCAGTCTTCACTTTAAAACAGCTAATTGAAAAACAAAGAGAATTTAACCTAAATATTCATCTATTATTTATAGACTATGAAAAAGCCTTTGATATTAATTAAAATAGAATTACCTCCACAATTAATAAAAGCAGTGGATAATATTTAAGAAAATAACATCATAACAGTGAAAACCAAAGACACACCTACAGATGGATAAAAATAAATAGAGGAGTACAACAGGGATGCAGCTTATCTCCAATTCTTTTTAATATATATATAAACGAAATTCTAAAAGAATGGCAGCGTATCAATAACAGGAATACAACTAGAAACAAATTACTGTCTAAATACATTATTACATGCAGATGACCAAATTTTAATCGCTAACCCAGAAGATGAATTAAAGTTGGCTCTCTACAATCTTGACAGGATTGTTGCCAAATATGACATGAAAATATCTTCGAAAAAAGCAAAAGTTATGGCATTTAAAGGAAGGGAAAACCAATAAGAAGTAAAATAGTTCTAAACAACAAACCAATTGAATAAGTTAATATAATTTTAATTATCTTGGTTGTAATATAAGTTACATTGAAGAAACTGATTGAAAACATAAAATCAGGAAATTCACCAAGACTACAGTCATGATTAATAATATTTTCAAGCCAAATTTGGTAGAAAGAAATACTAAACTAAGAATAGTCAACATTTTAGCAAAACCTGTAATATCATATGGAAGCAAAACATAATTAGCAAACATAATACTGGCTTCAGAGTCTTAATTGCCTCAGTCATAACTTCAAACAGCCCCAACAGCTGTCTTCTTACTGATTGAATCGCTTACTGTCTCATGAATTGTTTCTCTTTGCTCTGTCATAAATACTATATCATCAATCATTATAGAAATTACGGGATGAGTCAAGAGTGGAAGAGGACAGAGAGGTGTACAGAGAGAGAGAAAGCAAGAAGCCAAGAGAGTTATGGTGTAAGCAAAGCCATGGCATATCAAGATCTATATGATCAATTAGAAACAAAGGAAGGACAGAAAAAAATTTACCAACTAGCAAAATGTAGAAATAAAGTAGCAAAGAACATCTTACATGTGAGGCAGATCAAAGATGCTGAAGGAAGACTATTATGGAGGGATGTGGACATAACAAACAGATGGAGAATATACTTTGAGGGACTTTTGAATGAGAAAAATGCAAGGACTCACAAAGAAGATGGGCAGCCTTCTGAGGGGATGATGCAGAACATCAGTAGAGTGGAAGTGAAGGAGCCCATGAAGAAGATGAAGAATGGAAAATCAGTGAGCCCAGACAGGATTCCAGTGGAGGCATGGAAGGCACTGGAGGAATAGGGAATTGACCTGCTGTGGGACCTGTTCATGGAAGTTTGCCAACAGGAAAAGGAAAATATACCCAAGGAATGGAGGAAAAGTACTCTTGTCCCCATCTACAAGGATAAAACGGATGCACAAGACTGTAAGAATTACAGAGGAATAAAGTTGATGTCCCATACGATGAAAATCCTAGAAAGGGTTCTTGATGGAAGATTGAGGAAGGAGGTAGAGATTGCAAAAGAACAATCGGGCTTCATGCCTGGTAGATCAACGATAGATGCTATCTTTGGGTTAAGGCAGATGATGGAAAAGTTTAGAGAAATAATCAGAGGTACATCTGGTGTTTATTGATTTGGAGAAAGCATACAATAGAGTGCCAAGGCAAGAAGTCTGGAGGTGTCTGAGGAAGACGAAGGTACCAGAGAAATATATCAGGTTGGTGCAGGAGATGTACAGAAATGTGAAGACAAGAGTTCAGACCTGTCTGGGACAGACAGAAAGTTTTCAAGTAACAGTTGGCTTGCATCAAGGGTTAGCATTAAGTTCGTTTCTGTTTAATATTGTGATGGAGGAGGTGAGAAAAGATGCACATCTTGGACTATGTTGTATGCAAATGGCATCTTGCTGTGTGCTGATTCAAGAGAAGAAGTGGCAGCTAAACTGGAAAGATGGAGGAAAGTACTTGAAGAGAGAAGTAAGAGACTGAGCAGAAGTAAAACAGAGTATATGTGTTGCAAAGTAGATGGCAGCCAGGAGTCAGATCTGGAGCTGGAAGGAAATGTCATCAGGAAGGTGAGGGACATTAGATACTTAGGTTCAACAGTGGAAGAAGATGGAGGGGCTGAGAAGGAAGTGGGATGCAGGATACAAGTGGGTTGGAGTAACTGGAGAGAGATGGCTGGAGTGCTATGTGATAAGAGGGTGCCGATCAATCTGAAAGGCAAAATCTATAGGACAGTAGTGAGGTTAGCTATGACATATGCTATGGAAACTGTGGCCCTGAGGAAAAATAACATCAGCAGGATGGAGGTAGCAGAGATGAGAATGCTTACGTGGATGTGAGAAATGACTATGTGAGGGGAACAGTGAAAGTTACGAGCTTAGGAGAAAAGATACAGGAGGCAAGGTTGAAATGGTTTGGTCATGTGATGAGGAGGGTGGACGAATATGTGGGAAGAAAGGTCATACAGATAGATGTGCAAGGAAGGAGGAAGCCTGGGCAGCCAAAGAAGAGATGGAGGGAGCTGGTAGAAGAGGACTTGAGGATGAAGAACTTGGATGTGGTGACAGCCCAAGACAAGAGGATGTGGAGGAGACTCATCATTAACAGCAATTCCACTTAAGTGGAAAAAGCTGCAAAAGAAGAAGATTATAGAAATTATGGACTTTACAACTGTGTTATAAATAACTATTTTAATTTCCCGACATTTCGACCTTCATATTAAGGTCATCTTCTGGAGTATATACAAATATACAAGGACAAGCTGAGTTACATTTCACACAGTAAGCTAAAGAAACAATGATTTGATCACCGGTTATTCTACTGGCATGACCTCTAGTGAAAAAAAAATACAGATGAAATTAAAAATTAATTAATTATTTAGAAACTACATCAAAGCTAAATTCTATTTAAGATACCATGATAGAAACATTCTTTCTTATAGATAGTTTTCTTACAGTAACAATGATGTCCTATTTTCACCATTACAATTGTTATATTAGATGTTATATTATGCTTGGGATTTTTAGATTCATTAAATTTGAGTTCACACCATGTTTTGGTGTGATGTAAGCTGCTTTTCCAATCAATTGTATGTACAGTGTTGTAAAAAACACTGCTGATCACTGTGCAACACTAAAAGAAAGGACTATATTATCAAATTTGTACTTACTTTATCCTGTCCAACAGTCCTAGTAATGTCTTGCACCTAATCCATTTAAATGTAATCAATTGCCAAAAGGCCAAATTCACAAAATGCATTCATAAACTGCACACTTTTGCTTCACTGAGCTCAGTCATCATGCCATTCCTTTATTTTAGCATTTCAATGTTCAGAAAACAGTTAATGCACTCCTTAAAAAAGTGGGTGACATACTAATGCTTCTGTACTTATGTTGATGTTTAGCACAGTAAACATACAGCTAAAGCTATTAATTAATTAACTAAATTTATTTTGTTACTTATTAGATATATATTAGCAATTATTAACAAACTGAAAGAAATGCTAATATCTGTCTAGAAGAACACAGAAATGACTGCCATCATCTGCACTGCAGATGTTCTAGGGTTGCAGACCATGCCATGGATACAGACCACCAGATCCAGTAGGAGGGGTGAAGGAATTCCCGCTTATACAGAAGCAGATTTAAATCAGAGAGACTGTTTCTAGAACCTACCACAGCACTACAAAATACTTTGAATTTAAACAAATCTTGCTATAACACACTGCTAGGAATTATTATTATTATTAACACTGGAGATCCATGGAGTCAGAGACTGATCATGGGAGGTACACACTATCACACAATACTCATCCAACCATGCCTTAAAATGATTTAATGGATCTACATTCATAATCAGGCAGTACATTACACTCACCAATCACTCTCCATGCAAAGAACCTGTTCCTCACTCCTCTGCTCCCACCCTCCTTATACACTTTCCAGTGACAATCTCTTGTTTTATCTCCCTTTCCCATTCTATGAAAAATCTCGTCCATATCAACCATACCCCTGACTAGCTTATATGTCTCAATCATATCCCCCCCCTTTCTCCTCCTGTTCATGAGACTTTGCAATTCATGTTCTCTCGATCTGTCATCATACTCCACATTCCAAACACCACTGACCATTTGTGAATATTCTCTGCACCCTTTTTAATAGCATATCCTCATCACCATGAAAACCAGGTGACCAAATCTGCGCACAATAATCCATATGAGGCCTGATCAAGGTCTTATACAATGGCATCATAATCTCTTTATTTCTGACTGTCAGAGTTCTTTCCATCACTGCCATTATCTAATGTGATGTCTTCACAACTTGTGCAATGTGGCCCCTGAATTTCAGGTCCTTGTCCTCCACCACCACTCCCAGATCTCCTCTACCTCCTTTAAAGTTTCCCCATCAAGAGTATATATTGCATCCCATCATTGCTTACCAAATTTCAAAACCTTACACTTTGTAACATTGAACTGATTGTTACACTTACCTGCTCATTCACACAATCTATCCAAGTCTTCCTATAAGCCCATAACATCTGCTTGACTCTGTATTGCTCTCCCCAATTTTGCATCATCTGCAAAAAGCTGCATATCACCAATTAAACCCATCCTAATGTCATTAATATACAAATTGAACAACAATGGTCTCAAAACTGACCCCTGCAGCAAACGACTAGTGATCTTCCTCTTTTGATATATTGCACCACCATATACAACTTTCCGATACCTATCTGACAGACAATCTTTAAAGGCACCTGTGAGACAAAGAAAAGTACACACAGGGGTCGGTGGTTTAACAATTAAAGCTGTGCCACATGCTAGAAATTAGTATTAATAAATAATATTATTAAAAATATTATTAGACAACTATTTTTGATGGTTAAATAAGATAAGAATCTCCTAAACTTTTGGGAAAGAGAGACAATTGTTCCAATTCAGATTTAGCCAATGTAAAAGGGATTCATAACTTTCTTTGAAAAGGCGTCATATTTAAACCTGCATCTATGGAGAAGACGAGCTTTATCCCACTGGATATTGTGTTTAGTGTCAATACTATGTTGTGCCATACCAGACTTTTGAGGTTTCAGGTATTCAATATAATATTGATGTTCTTTAATTCTTTTTTCTACAGAATGGCCTGTTTGTCCAAAGTATGTTTGATTATATTCACACAGTATCTGGTAAATGCCAGCTAATGATAGAGGTGCCAGTTTGTCTTTTGTAGATGGAAACACTCGAGAAATTTTGTTGGTCAGAAAATATGTGGGAATGAGATGATACTTGTTCAAAATTCCACCAATTGGTTCCGAGATGGCAGAAATATATTAGGGATTGTAACTCTGTGGTCTGGTGAAGAATCCTGAGGTATTGGAACATAGGAGTCCATTATCTGCTAGATTTGATTATGGTTATAACCATTAAATTCCATTAACGTTTTGAGTAAGAAGTTCTTGTTGTAAGCTTGAGGGAGAGGAGCACACCTTATGTGCTCTATTAATTAAGGATTTAATAACACCAATTTTTTGAGAGGCATGATGAGCAGACTTTTGATGGATGTGTCTGCCAGTAAAGGTAGATTTTCGATAAACAGTGGTTGATAAATTACTGAGGTTGTGCATGTAAGGAGGATGTCCAAGAATGGTAAACTACCAGCCTTTTCTTTTTCCATGGTGAACTGAATGCATGGGTGAAAGCTATTGATCTGTTGTAGGAAAGTGGTCAGTTCATTTTCCAAATGAGGCCAAATAGCAAAGACATCATCAACATAATGAAACCAATGAGAGGGTTGGGGATGAATGGATGAGAACAAGGTATCTTCTAGATGGTTCAAAAAATAGTTTGCCAAAGGTGGAGACAGAGGGCTACCCATGGCAGTATACCTTCAACTTGCCTACAGATCTTGTTTTTCCAGCAGAAATATCCTGATGTTCAATTTCTCAAATTCATCAAACAAAATTTCTCATCTGTTGCCATCTACAAAAGACAAACTGGCACCTCTATCATTGGCTGGCATTTACCAAATACCATGTGTATGTAATCTAACATACATTGGACAAACAGGCTGTTCTGTAGAAAAAAGAATTAAAGAACATCAATATTATATCGAATACATGAAACCTCAAAAGTCTGGTATGGCACAACATAGTATTGACACTAAACACAATATCCAGTGTGATAAAGTTCGTCTTCTCCATAGATGCAGGTTTAAATATGAACGTCTTTTCAAATAAAGTTGTGAAGCCCTTTTACATTGGCCAAATCTGAATCGGGAGAGAGAGATTGTCTCTCTTTCTCCCAAACATTTGGGACATTCTTATGTTATGTAACCATCAAAAATAATTGTTTAATAATATTTTTAATAACATTATTTATTAATACTAATTTCTAGCATGTGGCAACAGTTTTTAATTGGTAAACCACCGACTACTGTATGTATTTTGTAATCCCGTTCCTTTGACCGCTTGTTTCCACACACTAATGATGTACTGTTATTTTCAGTATGAAATATCTGTACTTTCATTTCATTAAAGTTAATTACTGTGGTTTCATGTAATTTATTATTTATCTGACAGACAGTCACTGATCCAATTCAGAAGTCTGTTATTCAATCCCATCTGTTTCAATTTATTTAACAGCTTGTTGTGTGGCAGTTTATCAAAAGCTTTAGCAAAATCTATGTATGCCACTGTATATGCATCTCCCTTGTAAGACATTTGCTACCTTGTTATAGTACATAACTAAGTTAGTAACATGATCTTCCTTTAACAAACCAATGCTGATAACCACAGACAATACTGCTGTTATCAACCCATTTCTATATCTTACTTCTCACCAACCTCTCTCTTGTAACTTCATCACAATCCCAGATATACAGATTAGTCTATAACTTGTAGCATTATCACCGCCTTTATGCAGTGGAATAATTTTACCTTCTTTCCACTGTCTTGGAGAGAAGGTAGGCTGTTGTAATACTCTTATTAAACAGGCATGCCAATCTAGCCTTTCTTTGGATAATGTTTTTAAGCAGTGTACTTTCCATCCCAACTCTTCTTAAAACTTCTTGATTTGAGATTCTCTCTGTGTATAGCTAAACTTGTCCATCCTTCTATAACACCACATTTCCAATGCATTAATTCTTTCCATATCTCCCTTTCTGAGTGTCCATGACTCACTTCGATAACTTGCAATACTCCAAACTGTTGCTTTAAATATTTCAATTCTCACACCTATTTTAATATTCTTATTTATTAAAATTCTCTTCATTTCCATAAATGCCGATTTAGCTTCACCCAGTGGCGTAGCTAGAGCTGTTGCTGCCCGAGGTGGTCCATGAGTTTGCTGCCCCTCTCAATACACACCAAAAATATTACAAAAGTCAAAATAATGTATAAGTAAATAATTAAAACACTACGTTTATTTTTTAAGTAAAACTTTAATTTCAACACTCTAAAATGTCATTTTTCTTGCTTTTCTGTTAGCAAAATCGTCGATGACATTGGCGAAGTCTATTTCATAGTAATGTAGGTAATTCTTAATCAATTTTATTTAGTAAAAACTCCTCTCACAATTAGCAACACTTACAGCAATTGTGAGGAAAATTCTGTATTTCAGAATTAACTGCAAAAGTTCAAAGTGCTGCCCGGGGTGGACTGCCCCCTCTGCACTCCCCCCTAGCTACGCCACTGGCTTTACCTATTCTATTTCTAATGTCCTACTCTGAAGTTCCTTTCTCTGAGATACAACAACCTAAATATTGAAATCTTTCTACTTCTAAAATTTTTCCTCTGCATCTTCTTTGCATTATCTCCTATTTTTCTGCCCATTGTCATTATCTTGGTCTTCTTTGTGTTAATCCTTAGACCGTACTCTTTACAGGAGTTTTCAATTCTTTGAACAATTTGTTGTAATCCATTTTTGCTTTTTGCCATCACCACTACATCATCCACATACCTTAAGTTATTGATGATTCTTCCATTTATTTTTATTCCTTTTTCTACATCCTCAAGTGCCTCTCTAAGCATCTGTTCATTATAAAGGTTAAATAATAATGGTGATAACTTATATCCTTGTCTAACTGCTCTCTCCATTGGGAATTCACCTGTTTTTTCTCCTTTTACACATACTGACGCTGTTTGTGTCCAATATATTCTCTTTAAGATTTCCAAATCATACGAGTCAATATCAATATTTTCTAGAATATCAAAAAGCCTTTTATGTTTCATTGTATCAAATGCCTTTTCAAAATCTAGAAACCCCAAAAACACCTTTCCACCATTGTTTAGTGTTTTCTCTCCAATAATTCTTAAACAAGTGATTACATCAAGTCCAGTATAAAACTATGTCTCATAATCATCCTAATACAAAAAAAAAAAAAAAAAAAAAAATCATCAAGAGGCGATAATTACAGAACATTAGCTTAATGAGCAATACCATCAAATTATTTCTCAGAATAATCTTAGATATATGTTGAAAGCAGATAAATAAAATAACAGATGAAGAACAATGTGGATTCAGAAATGGAAAAGCAGAACTAAAATGCTGAATGATAAATAAAAGATCAATTCCTGTACCTGAAAATCCTGAGTTTCCAGAGGGAACACTTTGCCATTCACATATGAGACTAGAATCAATAATCTGCAAACAAAAATAAACAACATGCTTCTCTGAAAAGATATAAAAAGAGCAGTATGAAAGGGATGTCTTTTATCACCATTGTTGTTTGAGATTTTTTTCAGAATGGGTTGTGTAAGAAATCAAAACACAAAGCAGCATCTAAATTTCTGGAAGAAATATAAATAATCCAAGATATGTAGATGAGACAATACCAGCCACAGAAAAAAAAGATAACCTGAAAAGTACAGTTAATAAACTAGCAAAGAGCTGTGATAAATCTAGACTAAAAATAAACATGCAGAATACAAAAATAATGACAACAGATAAAATGATGAATAAAAACCTAAACATAACCCTAAAAGCATATCCCACATTATAAGTGGACATCATAAGTCTAACCACTTATGATGGAAAATGTGAACAAGAAATAAAAACAAGAATATGAACAGCCAAAATAGCATTTCTTAACATGAAACAAATATTAAAAGAAAAGTCACTACACACACACACACACACACTGATGATATGCTATGTATATCTGAGATTAATGTACACCTCAAAAACGTGAACTATCATCATCATCATCATGTTTTCTGATATGTACACTCAAAGGGACTACAGACTAATATGACAATATTGCATCATTAAGTTTATCATATCTAACATTTTGTGCATCTAAGGTACCTCTGACTGAATCAATCCACCTAGATCTTGGTCATCTGCTGTATTTTTCATCTGCCATCTTGGCATCAAACATCTGTTTTGAGAACCTTTTTTTCACTCATTCTGTTTAGGTGCCCATCGGTGAAGATCATCGCTGCTCATACATTCCTGAATGCTAACAATGCCAACTTCTTTCCTAATATCTTCATTTTTAATATGATTCTGCCATTGATGTCTCCTGTTCATGTCCTTAATCTTTCTAAAAACTCTTGTATCTATGGTGTGTAATCTTTGATCAAGTGCCTTATTTCTAACCCAACTCTCAGATTCATTTAAAAATGGTTTGAACACTTTCTTTTATACTACTAATTTAATATTTTGGCTAATTTCTCACCTATTCCATAAAAATTTATTGACTGGCACCTTACCATATCCATTTTGCTTTGCTGAAGTTTCCTATGTGTCTGCCTATTTTCTGCCTAGTTTTGGTCTTTTTATTGCTAATTTTCAGATTTGTTACAGCTGTTATTCGATTTAGTTAGAGAATCCAGGAGATTTCCACTGAATGTATTTAGGAGTACAACATCATCTGCATCAATAAAGCAAATGCTAAGTTTGATATCTCCAATTCAAATATCAGATTTAATGCCACTTTCTTTCATAACGCAATCCATATAAATGATAAATATGAATGGAAATAGTGTACACCCTTGTTTTACATCTGATTTTACATCAAACTACCTTCTTGTATTTCCTGCAATTCTAATTGCTGACTTACTTAAATATTGACTATATATTTCACTGTGTAAACTTCTGTGTGGATAGGACATTTTTAATTTAAAATCATCCCTTGTTTTTTGTGATTTGTAAAATAATGTTGGTTTTATTTAATCTTATAATTTTCATCATTTTGGCTGATTCTTTTAACGCACTTGAGTAAAAATGGTAATCTATGTAGAGCATTTTAGTTTCTTGCCATTCTGCTTGATGTTTTTGTTTCTGTTGTATGTGCTACTAGCCCTGATTTGCACTTTCTTTCATTCTCAACGTCCTTGAAATGTTTGATCAGAATATCTCTTCAGATCTGCCTGTCAGTCTTATGTAGTGTAGACCACAAGTTCAACTGATCTTGTTGACACACAGCTTTTTAAGTTCCAGATGTGGAAGTTTAAGGTGATTAGAGATTTTGATGATTAGGTAGAAGGTGGCCTTCAAGTTTTGTTGGCAAAACAATCTTGCTATTTTATCTGTGACTAATTGTATATATGGTAGAATCACTGCTCATTTATAGTCTGGGTTCGTTTGTTCTTCTTCTTCTTATTATAATTATCTGACCTCCATGGATTCAAAGGACTCATCATGGGAGGTCTATACTCTCTCTCTCATGCCAAAAGATGATCGAAATGTTCACAGTTTCCACACTCAGAACACATTCAGGAAATGCATTCCACTCACCAGTCACTCCCACACAAAGAACCTTCTGCTCACATCCTCCTTATACTACTTCCACAGATAGAGTCTCTAGATCTACTCTTGCTGCCTTCTGTCTATGAAATATCTTTTCTACATTAATCATAACAACTACTCACAAACGTATATGCCTCAATCATATCCCCTCTTCTTCTATTCACAAGACTCTGTAAGTTGCATTCCCTCAATCTCTTCTCATATCTGACATTCCATAGACCTGATACTAACTTAGTAAATCATCTCTGGATTTTCTCCAATAAAGCCTAATCCCCCTGAAAACCAGGCAACCAAATCTGTGCATAGTAGTCTATATGTAGCCTGATCAAAGCCTTATACCAGGGATCCATAACCTCTTTGCCTTTGCATGTCAATGTCCTCCTCATTATTGCCATAATCCGTTGGAATGTACTTACAGTTTTAGTAATGTGACCACTAAACTTCAAGCCTCTGTCCACCATCACTCCCAGATCTCTCATCTCCTTCAAAATTTTTCCACTAATTGCATCCCAACCTTGCCTGCCAAATTTCAAGACTCTGCAACATTAAACTCATAGCTCCAATCATTTGCCCACTTACAGTCTATTCAGATCCTCCAGCAAGGATACAATGTCTACTCTACTCTACTCTACTCTTCATAGCCCTTCCGAACTTTGCATCATCAGCAAACAGCTGCACATTGCCAGTTAAGCCAGTCCCCAATGTTATTAACATACAAGCTAAACAATAGTGGTCCCAAACTAGATCCCTGTGGCACTCACTAGTGACCTTCCTCTTTTGGAACCATGCCTGCATATACAACCTGCTGATACCTGTCCAACAGCTAATCAGGTATCCAACTTACTAGTCTGTTATCTAATCCCATCTGTTTTAGTTTAGCCACCAGTTTGTCATGTGGCAGTCTATCTAAGGCCTTTGAAATGATTGTTTTGAAGGCTGAAATAGAATTTTTTTACTAATGTCTGCTGTAGTTATTTTTTGGAAGGATTGACATAAGATATTATAGCTCTTGGTTTCTTTTATCTATATTGGTGGAAATTCTGTAAGTCATTTATAAATAGCCTACAGATAAAAGATTTATAGAATAGACTATGTATTGCTCTGTATAATGTTCCATTTACTCCATACAATTGCTATGTTTTGAAAAGCTTTATTCTGGACACCTTGCCACATGCCTTTTCAGACCTACAAAACTTAAGTTCATATCCTTGTTATATTCCAAAGATTTCTCAACTATTTCTCATAAAGTGAAAATCTGATTCTGACACCCTCCATTTGGCTTGAACTCACCTTGTTCTTCTCCAAGTTTCTCTTCCACAATTTTTCTCACTCTTCTCAAGTATGCTTGCATAATTACCTTGAACACTTAATACAGAAATTCCCTTGTAATTCTTATAGATTTATTCCTCATTTTATAGATGGGATCTATGAGAGATCTATGCCAATCATCTGGAATTGACCTTCTAACTAGGCCCTCTGAATTATGTAAAGCAGCCACTGCAAAACCTTTACACCTCTGTAGTTGACTACTTAGTTTTTCAAATATCATTTACTCTGGAGAGTTGACTTTCTACATTTCAGGCTTTTGATCGCTTTTTCTACCTCAGATACTGATATGTACTCTTGTTTACATTCCTCTTGAATATTTTCTACTACTGTTCTGTCACTGCATGTTTCATTAATTACTCCACAACATCTGGAATGTCCCAATCTTCTGTTGTTGTTGTTGTTTTTTTTTTCCACCTTTATTATTTCTAATTCCATTTCTAAAATTTTTCAATAGCTTCCTGAACATTTTGCTGCCATCACGACCATGAATTATTGAAAAAGAAATGGAAAAAGACTGATGGCTATGGCTCTGGAGATTTGGTTTTAGAAAAATGCTGCAAATTACTAGATAGAAAAGGCTACTAACAAAGAAGTACTTCAAAGTGGACAAGCACAAAAAAAAAAAAAAAAAAAAAAAATTACTGGATGAGATCAGAAAGAAGAAATGAAATTTTTAGGACATTTGATAAGAGATGAAGAATGACCAATATGAATATCACACGAAAACTACAGAGAAGAGAAAGAGAAAAATCAAGACATCATTATATACAGGATATAAAATATTGGGTAGGCAAAAGTACCATCAAGATCTCTAGAGATGTACAAAACAGGAATAAATGGTTATTGTTGGATGGTTGGTTGTTTTGGATTTATGGCTGAAAGAAATTAAGGCTATAGGGCCATTGTGTTATGTCTTTTAATTGCATGAGTTCGGGCCAGTTTGTCTGTTTTGCTGGATGAAAAATCCAAGTTTCTGGACTGTTAACTCACCTTTAGTTAAAAAGATCATATAAAGATTCTTCATGTCCTAGATGGGATTCAAGCCCAGGTCTTTCCAAAAGGGCAGCGTCGATACTGACTGATTTACATAGGCTCATTGAAGTAAATAAAGAATCATGACTACCACCAACACAGGATCAAGGATGGCACCTGAATGAATGAATGTCATTTAACAAAAATCCATTCATTCTAAAGATACAATTATTTAATTCACTCCAAACTATATAAGAATATTTTAATCAAAATCTTTACTGAATAAATCATTAATAAATTTAAGAATATTTCTATAAACAAGTATTAGAGTACGAGTAAGTGATCTAAGTTTAATGCAAAACTACTGAAAATTTTTTTTAAAAGAATGAATTACCACTATCTTTATTTTAATAATTAAGGTTACTGACAATATTTCATAATAAAATCATTACCTCCGCCATTTGTATATGCCACATTTGGAAATCGCCATACATTTCCTAATCCTACTGACATTGAAATACATGAAAGGAGAAATTCAATACTGTTGCCCCACTGACCACGTTCTGATTTCTTATCTTCCTAAAAGACAAAAAAAAAAAGTATAAAAAAAACTATATTTATAACAAAGTGAAGACAAATAACAGTATAATATCTTCACAAATAGCTTATAAAGCAAAATAACCACTAATAACTACTGAGAGATTTATGGAAAAATATCCAGTATGTTGATCATAAAACTGAAGAGATTAATCTTCATATGTCAAGGACTAATGGAACATAAAAAAATAAAAAAAACTGGAGATATTTAGAGTATTACAAAATCACACTGTGAATACAGTCAAATTATTAAATGGAATATAAGTGCTTGGGTGTTATTTATTAGGAAAGTGCAAGAGAATTAGCACCGTCCCCAATCTCACTATTTAATTTGTAGTCTCAGCACTGAAAAGGTCCCAAGACAATGGAAAGAGGGACAGAGAGTTCTATTATATAGCATAGGTTCTAAGACAAATGCAGCAAATTATAGACTAATGAGTATCTCAGGAGTGTTGGTGAATTTATTTCCCAACAAAAGATAGGTACTGTGTGAAGAATGGTTGTGGTGTGTATACCTGCCATGAGTGTTTGACTCCATGGAGATGTCCAAGAAAACAACAATATATAAAAAGATGGGAGAGAAAATGGGAGGGGGGGGGTAAATCCCCCAGGGGTTTTGCAACACTATTGTTAGCAAATGTGTGGAAGTGTTGATTAATTCTGACAGTATAGATGAGAACACAGACTGATAAGAAAATAACTATTTATTAACTCATTACTGACATTTTCCTGGTGTTCTACCCAGCATCTTCAGAACACAAAAACAGTTTTTCACAGAAACAACAAGAATCCATTATAATAATGGGACTAGTTTGAACAATTGTAACGTACAACATAAAGACTAAAGTCCTAATTAGTCACCATTTATGTTGAAAAAAAAAAAAAAAAACGAGAGAGAAAGCAAGTATTAATTAGGTCTTAAGATGGTCTCCCAAATCTTTGGCAAATTTATAAAGCCATACTTGTTGAGGTTTGGAATATGTTTCAAGGCTTCTGTTGATTCCAAGAACAATCTCTCTGACTTATAACAACTTCTGTGCAGCACTTTTGTTTTTTTCCAATTGATCCTGTGTGCAGGGATATCCAAGGCACGGTCTGCTAGATCCAACTTGCCACAGCGATAGTGATGGATGTATTTTTATGTTCACTGAGGCAGATGCCCATAGTTCTTCCTGTCTGTCTGTCCATTGTAAGCTCAGTCACATGAACAGAGCACTTTATAAACTCCTGGATGTGATAAAGATGAGCTTGATATCCTTGATATTAGATATCTAGAGTGCTTAAAAAAACATCAGCTATGAACCGTATTTAAACTGTATGTCAAATTGGCAACTCTCATCCATTCACCCAAGAATCCTGTCTTTATCACATCCAGGAGTTTATGAAGTGCCCTGTTTGTGTGATCGAGCTTACTATGGAGAGACAGGAAGAACTGTGGACATCCACTTCTGTGAACATAAAAAATATATCAAACACTATCACGATGGCAAGTCGGGTCTAACAGACCCTGCATCCCTGCACACAGGATCAACTGGAAAAAAACCAAAGTGCTGCACAGAAGTCATTATAAGTCAGAGAGATTGTTCTTGGGATCAATAGAAGCCTTGAAACATACTTCAGATTTCAATAAGTGTAAATTTGCCAAAGATTTGGGAGACAGTCATCTTAAGACCTAATTAATACCTGCTTTCTCTCTCTTTATTATTATTCTTTTTTTCAACACAGATGCCACCTAATTAAGACCTTAGTCTTTGTGTTGTACATTACAATTGTTCAAACTAGTTCCATTCTTATACCGGATTGCTGTTTCGCATACTGTGACAAACTGTTTTAGTACTCTGAAGATGCTAGATAGAATACTAGCGAAATATCAGCAATAAGTAAATAAATAGTTATTTTCTTACTGGTCTATGTTCTCATCAATACCATTAAAATTAATCGACAAGTACTGTTAGCAAGATGTGACTAGTAGACAGAGACGCATCATTAACTGTTATTCACACAATACTTATCATACTTCTTCAACATATTCACTGACAAAACACTCACAATTACTTCTGGTAACCCATTACCACCCTCCAAGCAAATTCTAGTCACTAGGCTCTGGATCCTCTCCACCATTTACTCATTCCCAATCTGCATACATTATCCCAGAAAGGGGAATAATAAACTTCCCTATTATTGCTTGTCTGTGTTTTTCAACAACCATGTAATTTGATGTGCTGTTTTGGCCACATTTGCAATATGTCCTCTATGCATCAACTTCCTGTCCACAATCATCCCGCAATCACTGGTTTCATCACTTTTCTATAGTCAACTCAATCAATGTAGTATATGGCATGAAATCTCTTAACTGCAAAGTGAATGACCTTACACTTGTAACCATTAACCTTTATCCATATCACTAATCTATTTAAGTCATCCTGCAAGATCCTTATATCATTATTGACTACTGCTCTTCTTAGCTTTGCAACATCAGCAAGCAACTGAATAATTCCCCTTAAATCATTTCTATATTGCTGATCTGCAAATTAAACAGCAGCCCAAACTAATCCTCTGGTACACCACTAGTAATCTGGCTTCTCCTGGATTCTGTTCTCCCATATATATATATATATATATATGAATATATTCTTTAATATCTATCCATCAGCCATCCTCTTATCCAAATCACTACCCTTATATCCATATCCATTCACTCCAATTTATGCAACACAGTTCCACGTGATATTGCAAAGTCAAGCAGTATCACTGTAAAGTCATTTCCTTAACCAAATTCCACTGTTAGTTAATTATAAAATGTGAGCAAATTACTAAGGCAAGAACTAACCTTCACAAAACCATGTTGCCCCCTATTCCTGTCCACCCAGTCCTGAACTCTGTCTTTTACAAACTCTACAATACCTTAACCACCACTTCTGCATACTAATTTTTTTTTAGCCTCCTTTATGCAGTGGAACTATTTTGTCCTCTCTCCACTCATCAGGCACTTTCTTGGTCAGAAGAACTATTACCGTATTTTTCCGGTATTAGTTCTTAATTTTCCGGCTGATATTTCTTAATTCGAACCCAAAATTAAGAAATCAATATTTTAAAGATAAAAGAGAACACATTTGATATTTTTTTTAAATATTCAAAGTATATTTAGTAATTAGGTAATATTTTTAAGATACATAATAACATGCATTTTTAGGGATGCATTTTCTGGGCTAACTTGGTTCGTGTTCTCATGGCCAATCCTTCTCTCCTCACGAAGTTGAGGCACCATTTTGCCTTTCCTGTGAAATCAACAATGTTCATTTCTCTTGCAAACCTTTTGTCTCATATTGAATAAGTTTGGTTGATCCCACTATGGCACTGCTCCATAATCCAAGTCTTAAGCCTCTGCCTCGAGTTTGGCCATTTTGCTATTTTTCCTCTTAAGGCCCTCTTCTTTTTTGACATTTTGAGTAGTTGTTCTTCCTGTTTTCTCCACTGCCTAATTATACACTCAGTGGAAGGAGGTCCTAACAGTCTCTCTGAAGCTTTATTTCCATGTTCTTTTGCATAATTGATGACTTTTAACTTGAATTTTGAAGAATATGACAATTGTTTTTTATTTTTGGGCATTTTTATGGGCTAGTGCTCAAAATATTGTTAATGCATTAACTTATCCCCATCAACAAGTTGCAGACGTATGAATGCTTTCAGAGTTCTGATTGGTTTATTCAGAATCGGCCATTAATGACATCAATCAACAGAGTTAGCAAAGGCTAGTGATTTGTGGAAGCCTTTTCGCAGAGACAAGGTACCAGCAGTTTCACCACGGCAGCCATGGGTCTCTAACCAGTTACCCCCTCCCCCATATAGGACGATCCCCAATTTTTGGTCTAAAAATTTTAGAAAAAAGTATTGTCTTATACACGGAAAAATACGGTAATCACTTGCACATTCCTATAATACATGAATACATGAGCTGATATCACAAGTAATCTCGTGGCTGTTTTTCTCATTAAGGTTCTGCTCACACTAATCTGCATTCCTCCTAAAAGAACAATATTTACATTAATGGGTATTCATCATGTACTTCAATAATCATTTATTTAGTCAAAATGACTAAGAAACAACAAATTCTGGTGGAAGTAGAGAATTTTCTTATTATCTGAATCAATTTAAATAACATAAGTAAAATTTTGATAATTAAACATAGACAAAATCAAAATAACTACATGTAATTATTGTATGTAATTTACATGAAAAATACACACAAATTTTTTTGTTTCCTTGAATTTTCAAGATATTATTAAAATAATAGTGTTAGTGAATAAATCATCACATCTAAGAACACAGTCAATAAAAGTAAATATGTGTACTATGAAAGAAAGTTTGATCTAATTTAAAAAATAAAAAAAAAATCTGACTAAATAAAATTTGATGAAAATTTCAGTTTCATCTTTTGTTTTGCAAATTGAAACTAAAAACTTTTAAAACACTTCTTCTTCCTCTGTGGATTTATCCTGCTTCCAATGTAGGGTACATGCGTTACATAGATATCACTTCTTTGTTAGTACAACCCCCAGCCGGCCTGTTGTCGAGCCTGCCACTGCAGGGGGGGGGGGTAGTTTTGACTGTAGCACTGTGTGTGTTCATGGGGTTGGTTTGCCTATTCTGAGGGATGAAAAACCCAAATTTCTGAGAGGAAAAAACTCTCTACCTCTATGAGACTAGTTAACTCTCCTTTAGTCGAAAGAGACCAGATGAAGATTCCTCATGTCATTGATGGGAATCAAACCCAGGTGTTTTTGACCAAAGAGCTTCTTCTATACCAACTGAGCTACGGAGGCTCTCTTGTAAAACACATCTAATAATAATAATTAGGTGCATTTAGGAAAATGGCTAGTTGCTTACTATACCTGTTTTTACATGTACCTGAATACAAAATCTGTATCTGCATACATTATAGGTTCTTCAAATTCTGACTGAATTTGACACGCCCACTCATGAAAGTTTGCAAATCAATAGAACATTAATACTATGGGGTAGTCTAAATTGATGTTATTTTATAGTTTTATTTTTGTCTACATAATGAAGAAATCCTGCACTAAAAACCAAACATGGAACTCTTTCAATCTACTTCTGATTTTCATCAAGCAGAGAAGTGGTCTTACACTGGGCAATTAAATTCATCTGGCTTCTAAAGATGTTCATAAACATCCATACCTAAAGCAGGATTTAAACCCATAGCTTGATGTCTCCTCTGTTTGAACCTACTACTGGCTGGAGAGAATAAGCATTATTCTAATCACTCAGCCAACCAAGCTGCCTTTTTTTTTTTATACTGACCTCCCTCACACATGAGAGGTCAGAAGACCAATAACCCAGCACTGTATGAGCAAGGGATTAAGAATAAAGAAGTAATCTTATTAACATGTCTTGAAAAGATGAGAGTCGTTGTCATTGGGAAAAAACTGTATGGGTTTTTCCCTAAGAACAGTGGTAGATGTTATTTTGATATGTTTGGAAGTGAACTATGTATAATGCTGACCAGTGGCTGCTATAGTTGTACATGATAATAAGAAAGCAGAGGAATAAGAGTGGTCAGTTCAGAAGAGCAACACACATGAAAGTACATATAAATAAATAATGCAGAAATAACATGCCAGCAAATGACAATAAATGATAATAAACTGCTGAAATGGTGGAGTAAAAATATATCTGTTATACATAAGTATAAAACTGGAAGTTTTATTTCCACATTTAGTAATACAATGTAGAATTTTTATTCTACATATCAGGCCATCTTCAGTGTATATTAAGCAAAGCAATTAATTAAAAAGGTAGAGCAATTTATCAGCCTGGTTGAGTGGAGAGCATGCTAGTCTCCAACAAACTGGCTGTGAGTTCAAACCCCACCATGGGCATGGATGTTTTGTGAATGTCGTATCTTTAGGTGTTAGATGAATATCATTGACAGGTGTGAGACCACCATCTCCTGCTTACTGGAGGTCTGAAGTGACTTGAAAATGTTCATGTTTCTTCTCTAGAGTTGAGGATTTCAAGTTTCTAAATTACAAACACTTAAGCTCATTAATAGTACTAATTCTTATATCAAATTTATTATTATTACGGATATCTCCATGGAATCAGTAGACTCATCTCGGGAGACCCAAACTATCAAAACAATATCTATTATATCTCTTCTTGAATTCATTTACAGGCGAAGAACTCAACTGAGTTAGGCAATGTATTCCACTCATTCACCACCCTCCAGGCAAAAACCTCGTTCTCACACCCTTTAACCACACTTTTCCTTAATTTCCAGGGATGACCTCTTGTTCTTCCATCACTATCACACAGCTGAAACATTTTCCCCTGCATCAATCTTATAAAAACATTTTAATAATTTAAATGTTTCTATCATATCCCCTCTTCTCTGCCTATCAACCAAACTCTGCAATCCACAAGCTCTCACTTTATCAATGTAGGGAGCATTTTTTAAATCACTCACCAAGTTAGTCGCTCTCCTCTAAACCCTTTCCACAACCTCCTCATCTCCAAAGAATCCATGTGACCATACCTGAGAAAAGTAATCCAAATGTGGAAGTATCAAAGCTTTATAAATGGGAATAATAATCTCTTTATCTCTGAATGTTAGTGTGTTTCTCAACAACCAAGTAATCCTATGTGCAATCTTGGACACCTTAGCAATGTGTCCCCTGAACTTCATCTCCCTATCCACCAACACCCTAAGTCCCTAGCCTCATCAATCTCTTGGAGTACCGTTCCATCAATGTAGTACGCAGCTGGTAATCTTTCAATCCCAAAATGCATAGCTTTACACTTTTCCACATTGAACTGACATCCATTTCCTTTTGCCCATTTTACCAGCTTATTTAAATCCTCCTGCAAACTCTCAACATCAGCTTGATTTTTTATTGTGCTACCCAACTTTGCATCATCAGCAAACAACTGAATATCTCCTTTTAAGCCATTTCCTATATCATTTATGTACAAATTAAACAACAATGGCCCAAGCACAGAGCCCTGAGGCACACCACTAGTCACCTGCCTCATCCTGGACTCTGCTCCTCCATACACCATCTTCTGGTGTCTCTCCCTCAGCCATTCTCCTATCCATATCACTAGTTTAGTATCCATCCCCATCTGCTCCAATTTGTGCAACAGTATTCCATGGGGTATCATGTCAAAAGCCTTAGCAAAATCCAGAAGTACCACTGTGTAGCCATTTCCTTTGTCCAACTCAGATGTCATTCTATTATAAAAAGCTAATAAATTGCTAAGGCAGGATTGACCTTTAACAAAACTATGTTGGCCCCTAAAGAGTATCATATTCTGATCCACCCATTCTTGAATTTTATCTTTAACCAACTTTTCAAATACTTTTACCACCACTCACGAGATGGTGATTGGCCTGTAAATAATTAACTATCGCAGTTTTAGAGCCACCTGTATGCAAAGGAACTACTTTGCCTTCCTTCCACTCTCTAGGGACCATACCAGAGTTAAGTTAAATAACCAAGTAAGAGGTGTTGACAATTCCTTTGCGCATTCACGAAACACCCGAGCTGATATTCCATCTAAACCTACAGCAGTGTTTGCATTTAAATTTTGCAATATACTAAGTACCTCTGATTTCTTAACTTCATTTCTCACATTAGTTATTGCTACAAACTTTTGAAAAGTGATCAGTTAGTAACTCAACTATTACATTTGAATTGGTCACCTCGATACCATCAGAATCCACTAAGGTTATCCTTCTGAAGTCATTCTTCCTTTTACTGGCCACATAGTGGAAGAACTCTTTGGGATTACCCTTGATCTTCTTGGTTAAGGTCTCATAATCTGATTTAGCTTTTCTTACTATGATGGCAACCCTTGTGGTTTGAGCCTTGTACTGATCATCTTTCTCCTTGTAAATTCTCCATAACATTTTCATTTTTTGCAGATCATGCTTGATACTACAACTTATCCATCTAACACCTATCTTGTTTGTCTTCCTGACCATGGGGACACAATCTGATATTACCTTCCTTAGATACCTGCTGATTTTATCCCACGCACTACTAACATCTTTTCCCTGCAATATGTCCTACATGGGACTGACGCAAGCTAACTCCGTAGCTTGTTATAACTGCCTAACCTGTAGTTCCGAATATACCCCTTCTTAAGAGAGAAATCCACATATTTTGCAACCTTCCAAGTCAATACCACATGATAGATCACACCAATTGGAGATAACGAGGACACCTTACTTATGCAAATATCTTCTGAACCAACGACCAAGTCTTACACACTCACACCACGCGTCCCTTCAGTTATGTGCTTTTCCAAGTAATTATCTCGTAGAAGATTATTATTATTATTCAGGCCTCCATGGAGTCAAAAGACTCATCGTGGGAGGTCCTTCCTAAGAAATACAAAGTCTATCAAGACTCATCCAGGGAGGTCCCACCTAGGAAACACAAAGTCTATCATATTCCTCCTTAAACTCATTGATTGTTTTTGCTCTCACCACTCTATCAGGCAATGCATTCCATGGTTCAACTATCCTCCATGCAAAGTAACCACTCCTCACCCTCTTGCTCACAGTTTCCTTTCGTAACTTCCAGGGATGGCCCCTTGTCATCACTCCTTCCCGCTGTTCAACCAAGCGAAAGAACTCCCCAGTATCAACCCTGTAACCACCTCTCAACAGTTTAAAAGTCTCAATCATATCACCTCTCCTTCTTCTATCCACCAAACTCTCCAGTCCACATTCCCTCAGCCGATCCTCATAACTAACATTGTAGAGAAACTATCTTTATTATTTGCCTCTGCATCCTTCCACAGTTAATTTATTCCCTCCAAATCCTGGAGACCAAATTTAAGAACAATAGTCTAAGTGTGGTCTGATCAGAGTCTTATACAACTGAATGATAACATTTTTATCTCTGCAGGTCAGTGTCCTTCTCATTATTGCAGCAATCCTCTGTGTTACCTTCACCACTTTTGCAATATGTCCCCTAAATTTCAGGTTTCTATCAATCATCAACCCCAGATCTCTTGTCTCCACTATTTCCTCCAGTATAACTCCTCCCATAGAGTATACAGTGTCCCATCGATGTTTCCCAAACCTCAAGACCTTACATTTTGCTGCATTAAACTGATACCCCCCATTCATTTGCCCATCTATCTAGCTTATTCAAATCCTCTTGCAGGGTTACCACATCTGCACTATTACTAATAACCCTTCCCCAGCTTCGCATCATCCGCAAACAACTGAATATCCCCCTGCAATCCACAGACAATGTCATTGATATAAAGGTTAAACAATATAGGTCCCAGTACTGAGCCCTGTGGGACCCACTTGTAAGCCTCTGCTTCCTTGAAACTGCCCCAAAATACACAACTCTCTGATACCTATCGGACAGCAAATCCTGAATCCAGTTGACCAACCTCATATCCAAACCCATGTGCCACAACTTAAATATTAGCTTATTATGTGGCACCCTGTCAAATGCCTTTGTTAAATCCAAGAAAATGGCAGCATATCCTTTCCCTCATCTACTGCTCTTGTAACTTGTAACTTTAATAATAATAATAAAAAAAAACTTTATTATAAAAGGTTAGCATATTACTAAAACAAGAGTGCCCCTTCACAAATCCATGTTGACTCCCACAGATAACATTACCCTCGTCTTCCCAATGCTGTATATAGTTCTCGGTAATTTCTCCAAGATCTTAACAACTACTGATGAACTGGCCTATAATTAGGCACTTCCAGTCTGCTTCGCCCCTTATGCAATGGCACTATCTTACCTTCCTTCCATTCCATGGACACCTTTCCCTCAGCCAGACTTTCACTGAAACGCCAGGTCAAAGGCACTGTCAGTTCCTTAGGATATTCTCTCAAAACTTGTGGTGAAATACCATCTAGTCCTAAAGCTTTATTGACATCCAGAGTACTCAGTATTTGGAACACACTCTCCTCCTGCACTTCTAAACCTCGAACCTTCCCTATCCCTCTAGTATTAAAATTTACTCCTCTACCATGAAATACCCCAATAAAGTGTTCATTGAACAATTTCACTATGTCCTCTGCATCAGTCATTCTATTCCCATTTTTATCCCACAATGTCATTCTTCCACAATAATTTCTCCTCTTACTAGCCACATAGCTAAAAAATTCCCTAGCATTTTCTTTGGATCTTAGGGCCAGTCTCTTCTCATATTCCAGTTTTGCCTGTGTCACTCTCCTGGCCTGTGTCTTATATTCTTCATGCATCTTCTCTTCCATAGCCTCTATTTCGCATGCAGTTCCTGTTTAATATTGTTTGTCATCCAATTTACTCCAAATTATGTCCTCTTCTTCACTCGTGGAATACAGCTTACCATTGCTGCTAACAAATATTCCTTCACAATTTCCCAACCACTAATGATATCCCAGCCTTCCAATTCCTCCCTCCATGAAATTTCCCGAAGTTGATGTCTAAGACTATTATAATCACCTGCCTTATAATTCCGCGTACGTTCCTGGTCTCTTTGATACACCTGCATGTCTATTCTTTTTCCAAGTCCAAACGGTCTCTCAAGAATTCTAGAAATTCCATTCCCTTATTGCTACATGCAATTTCATTTCCTTTTTGATATGTGATATTTCCTCATTCCAATTGATATCACCATAATTAAAATCCCCCATAATAATCACTAACCCTGCACTCATTGCACTAATTTGCTGATGCATGAATTCGATATCACCCCCTATACCCCCCCCTGACCTAAAGCAGCAACCAACTGTATATTTGGTTGCATTGGTCGCTATTTCACACAACAGACTGCCTCAAATGTACTATCATTCACATGTCTATCATCTTGATATACTACTTTCTTTGGCTGCAACTCATTAGCTATCATCAACAGTACTCCTCCCCCCGTTCTATCTTCTCTATCTTCCCTGAAATTTACAAGAGGATTTCCAAGGGAGAGAGAGAAAAAGGAGTGCAAGACTGTCAAGCGAGGCCTGAGACAGGTTGCAAATAATAGAGCAATTAGTAATATCTTAAGAATAGTGATTAAAGAAAGAATTAATGAATAAGGGATAGAAATAGGTTACTATGGGGGGGGGGGACAAGGCTTAGTGTAGCGAATGTCTTGTTTCACTTGGTAATTTATTAATTTCTATAATAGAGTGACAGATGAGTTACATAAACAAAATAGATATATAAAGATTGTGATACTTTGCCTGTGCAAAGGCATTTAATAGAATGCTACATGGAAATCTGGTAAAGAAAATTAGAAAAAAATGGAAATTGATGTCATTTATAAAATAGCCTAACAGACATCAAAGACTAGCAAGGAAAAAAAGCATGTGAGTAGTGGCTTACTACTGAGCTCTGTGTGATGCCTGGATGACAAAAAAAAGTTTAGAAGAAAACCACTATCTGTGCAAAAGGATATAAAATGGTGTCCAAAACCTAAGGATGAACACAATTTGTGAAATAATGTGAATTTGTATAATCAACAATTTTGGTAGAAAGCAGATACACATTCAAATTTTTGAATCACATGCAAAGGGGTCATGTTGTAACACTCAACAGGATAAAAGGCAAAAGACTGTGCTAAGCAAATTGTGTTTGAAGCAAGCTCTTTTCATGAAGGAATCAATTTTAATCAATTGCAAACTTGGATGTGTTGTAATGCCTCAAAGACATCATCTGAATGATTTCATGTGGGGAAGAATTATTGGAAAGCTAGAAGAAGGCTGCAGAATGACTGATATTGCCAGAGAGTTTGGAATCTCACATAGCATTGTATTCAGGCTCTGAGCAGCATTTCAAATTACCAATGTAATGTGTTCCAGACATTAGTTAAGAGGTCACCCTAGTTCTATTATGTAGCATGATGACAGATATTTGGTTATAACAGCAACATATAATTGATGCACCATGGCTGGTCAGCTTGCAAGTCCACTCCATTCAAGCACAGGTACACAGATATCTCAACACTCTGTGGCAAGACATCTGTAACAAACCTATATGCCCAAAGACATGTAATCCCTTTATCCATAGCTCATTGTAGAGCATGTTTTCAGTGGTGTTGTATCCATAAAATTTAGACAAGACATAAATGGGCTAATGTACTCTTTACAGATGAGAGTCATTTTAGTTATTTCCTCCGATTCTAGACAACTCTTAATCTGTTGTGAAAGTGGTACTGCTTGCCATCATGACAATGTTCTTGAAAGGGATAGATACAGCAGTGCTGGGATCATGGTGTAGGTAAGCATTATGCTTAATGGACACATTGATCTACAATTGCTGAAAAAAAGAGATTATGACAGTGAACAATATTGCAACAAAGTTCTTCAATGTCATGTTTGATTGTTTCATGGTGCTGCAAGCAAAGAATTCACTTTTATAGATGAAAATGCCACACTACACTGTATATGAGCAGTGAAGATACTTCTGGAGAATGAAGATATTAATTGAATTGAGTGACCAGCATGCTCCCCAAATCTAAATCCCACAGAACACATTTGGGATACAATGCAAGATACACGAGATACACTGCGGCTCAAAATTCTCCTCCAGAAAACAAACAAGGCCATATCCTTGCTCTGAACAAGGAGTGGACTAGTTTGCTTCAAGAACTCCTGAATCACTTGGTATGACATTATGAGAGCTACATCACAGTTCATGGTGGATGGGTCATATGGTTCTAATAATAACCTAAACTTGTAGTATTATCCTTATGTAGATGGCATTGATGTAGTTGTGGTCAGTTGGTGGATTGAGCTGTAGAGCAGGTGCCCTTCCTCGATGAGTCTTTGGACTCCATGGAGGTATCAAATAATAATAATTAGTAGTACTATTATCCTTGAGGGATACTTATCAGGAAATGAAGATAATGCTTATTATGAATGAAAATGGAAACAGCATTACCTACATCAAAAAAAAATTAATGCAGAAGAGAAGAATTAATAGAAATCCATAAAATATAGTAGCAATTTTTAGAATACTACCATGAGAAGTAGCTAATAAGAAAGAAAAAAAAAAGCCAGAAGGTACAGGGTGTTCGGGATAAATTTGACAGTTTCGTAAGGAAAAAGAAAATCTTCTTTGTATCTATTAAATTTAATGAATTGACAAAAAAACATTACAGGCAGAGTTAATTACAATACTATCAACAAGATTTACTCAAAATAACCACCATTAGCATCGATCACAGCTTCAATTCTGCTTCGGAACCTCGAACAAGCTGATGCTACAGTCTCCCTGGGAAGGGCCGCAAAAACTGTTTTAATTTTATCCATTAACTGGGCTTTTGTATTACTGGAAGTGCGATTGGTGTCTTTTTCAACTGCGCCCCATACAAAATAATCCATGGGGTTAAGGTCTGGGGAGTTTGGAGGCCAAACATTTGGACTGGTGAAGTCGTAGAAATTTTCAGACAACCATTTTTGACTTTTCCCAGAGGTGTGGCAAGGGGCCGAATCCTGCTGCCATACATACGGCCTACCATTGGCTACCCTTGTTATCCAGGGCTTGACTACAGTTAGCAACTCCACGAACAAAGCCCGAATTCCAATGCCAGGGTTCTTCAACACCTGTTCCTGCAGATTTGCGAGGAATTCTGCTGTACGAACGCAATCAGATCGTCTGCTAGGGATCTTTCTTCTTGCTACATCCTCGTAGTCACCATTGCAAGTCTCTAGTTCATGCCTGATTGTTTTTACTGTATTCAGGGAGCATTGGGCAGCAGTCGTAATATCCTTATTTTGATGGCGGGCACGAATCATCATGATACAAGTTATTCTCTTCCATGATTCAGGTGGGTTCCAGCTATCCATCCTTTCTGACATCTTGTATATGAATGAAGAAGGGTCCAAACTTTTAAATGAAGAGAAGTGTGTGTTAATACATGTAACTTACGGAAAAATATAATTAATTATAAATATGTCAAATTTATCCCGAACACCCTGTATATATTAATAACTGAGGAGTGGAAAGCTTCTGTAAGTGCAAACACACACAGCATAGTTGTCAATTATAAAATTGAGTTAAATGATGGAATATATCAAAGAAAAATTTAAAAAATAATAATAATAATAAATGCTGAGCATGAAGCTTTACTGTTAAATGGTATTAAATGCACTGGAACTGAACAACCCAATTTTAATGACTTTCTCTAATAAAGTTAGTTTAATCCTTTATCCAAGTGTAAGCAAATAAAGTTTGCACCCAAAAATATCTTCAGGACTGAGGTAAGGTGGTGCAACACCAAGCAAAGGTGGACCAAGCTCTCATCACTCCTTGTCTCAGTATCTCCCATAATGCAAAGCACATCTCCTTGCAGACATATATACTGCTATGCATCAAGGGAAAGGCCACTACCCAGACCGGTTTCGACCTTTATTGAGGTCTCGTCAGTGGGAGGCAGATCCAAATGTGGAGATACTAAGGCAGAAGCAATAGGAGAGGTCATTTATTCTAGTTTTATTATATTTATAATACTTTATTATGGTCTAACCAAGTACTGGAGAGAAACAGTGGTGAAGCTAAGTTGTTGAGAATAGCGAAAGCTAGAGATAAGGACTCGAAAGACATAACATCAATTAAGCAGATAAAGGACACCACAGGAGTAGTACTACAAGAAAAGGACAAGATGGGAAGAATATTTTCATAATCTACTAAATGAGGAGAATCTAAGAGAGGGGTGTGAGGATGGAGAGGCAAACAAAGGATTGGTGCAGGACATAAGCAGAGAGGAAGTGTATTGGGCACTGAGAAAAATGAAGAATGGAAAGGCTGTGGGGGCGGACCGGATACCTGGAGAAGCCTGGGCAATGAGGGCATAGACATGTTATGGGATCTGATGAGGAAAATAGCCCAATAGGAAAAGATACTAGAGGAATTGAGGAAAGCATTCTCGTCCCAATCTACAAGGGAAAAGGATATGCTCAACATTGTGGCAACTATAGAGGGATCAAGCTAATGTCACACACGTTGAAGATATGGGGAAAAGTAATTGAAGGACGGATACAGCGGGAAACAAAAATTGGTGAGGAGCAGTTTGGATTTATGCCAGGAAGAGGGAAAACAGATGCAATATTTGTGCTAAGGCGATTGATGGAGAAATATAGGGAGATGCAGGCAGAGCTACATATGGTGTTTATAGACCTGGAAAAGGCATACAAGCCAGACAGGAGGTATGGAGGTGTAATGAGGAAGAAAGGGGTGTCGGAAAAGTATGTGAGGTTGGTGAAGGAGACGTATGAGGGAGCAAAAACTCAGGTCAAGTCTAGTGTCGGCATGACAGAGGGGTTCCCCATTGTCGTAGGGCTCCATCAGGGATCAGGTCTGAGCCCCTACCTCTTTGATCTGAATACGTGTGTAGAGGCTTAAGTGTTGTGAGGACACCATGTTGGAGGCTTAATGGATTTTTTACAACACACAAAGAGAATTAAAATAGACTTTAATACTTCCTATATTTCGTCCTAGTCACTAGGACATCTACGGGGATTACAAAAAAATTAATGTAACATATGCACAAATAACAAACAATACTAAGCCCAACCACGTGGGTGACACTAAAGTCCTATCTAGGTAGAGCGCCCTCTAAGGCCAGTAGTAGGTGGCCTGGAATGTAAGGTGGGAACTCTGGTGATGAGTGTTTCCCAAAACTTCGGAAGCTTAATGCACCCATATTTATTGAGATTTGGTTGGTTTTTGAGAGCTGCTGCTGCTTCTAAGAAAAGTCTCTCTTTCTTGAATTTGCTGTGGTGGAGCATGGTGGTTTTCTTCCATGATACTCTGTGGGTGGTGTCCAAAACATGGTCAGCCAAGCCTGAATGGCCATAGTTGTGTTTGAAGATGTAAGACTTGTGTTCCTCTAGACGGATGGATGCTGATCTGCCTGTCTGTCCAAAGTACGGCAGCTTACAGGAACAGGGTACTTTGTAAACTCCAGGCAGAGAGAGGGGAGGGAGCTGATCTTTCGTAGAACGGATAAGGGTAGCCAGTTTGCGGTGGGGCTTATATGCTGTGTGTAGATTATATTGTTTTAGTATCTTGGCTATTTTTTCAGATGTGCCACGGATGTAGGGTAGGGTGATGGCATTTTTAAAATCTTGTTGACGAGAAGGAAGGGGAATGGGGGAGGAGTTGATTATTTTTTTGATACTGTGATCGCTGTAGCCATTGGAGAGGAAAGTGCTGTGTATGTGGTTAAGCTCATTAGTGAGGGCGGTTCCACTGGAACAAAGATTGTGGGCTCTCTTGGTAAGAGTTTTAATAATGCCATATTGTTGAGAGGGGTGGTGGTGGGAGAGTTTGTGAATGTATCTGCCTGTGTGTGTGGGTTTTCTGTATACGGTGAAGGTAAGTGTATCATTAGGCAGGCGTGTGACTAAGGTGTCTAGGAAGGGTAAACAATTGTTCTTTTCTTTTTCCATAGTGAACTGGATTCTTGGATGTAGACTATTAAGATGACTGAGGAAGGAGTCTAACGTGTCTGGGCCATGAGGCCAAATAGAGAACACGTCATCTACATATCTTAGCCAGATAGACAGTTTGAGTGGGGCTGAGTCTATGGCTCGTTTTTCGAAATCTTCCATATAAAAATTGGCAAGGGGGGGTGAGAGGGGGGAACCCATGGCAGTTCCCTCTATCTGCTTGTAGATTTTGTTGTTCCACAAGAAATATCCAGAGTTAATGGCAAAGGAAAAGAGATCTAAGATGTCAGATGGAAAAACCTTTTCTAAGAGAGATAAGCTGTCAATTAAGGGAATATTGGTAAACAAAGAGGAGATATCAAAGCTTACCAATATGTCTGTATTCTTCAAGGTTAAATTTTCTGTGAGGGCTTTAAAGTGGGTCGAGTTTTTTATATAGGAAGGGGACCTTCCGGTGAATGGGATCAGAGAGTTGGCCAGCTGTTTAGATAGTCTATAGCAAGGTGCATTGGTAGCATCTACTATAGGCCTGAGTGGGGAATTGGGTTTGTGGATTTTTGGTAAACCGTATATTCGGGGGGGACGGGAGCGGAAAGGTTTAAGTTTTTTCGTGACATCTGGGGACCAGGAAGATACTTTTTTGAGTAAAATTTTAAGTTTCTTAACTTGTGTTTTTGTGGGGTCGTGTTCTAGCGGGATGTAGGTAGCGCGATCCCGGAGGATAATGTTCATTTTAAGCTTATATTCACTGGTATTAAGGACGACTGTGGCATTACCCTTATCCGCTCTGGTGATGACGATACTTTTTTCTTTCCATAGTTTCAGGAGAGCTGTGTTTTGGGCATATGATAAGTTACTTTTTGGAGTCGAAGAATGAGCGAGGATGTTGGCTACGTCAAGTCTGATGTTGTTGGCTATCTCCGACGGTAAGCGACCGATCCCCCGTTCGATGTTAACCATTACATCGAGCACCGGCACTTCCTTCGGAGCGACAGCAAAATTACGACCGAGGCAAAGGGCGCTGACGGAATCGTCGTTGAGCCTTTTGAAAGAGAGGTTTACTACTGTCTGGAGCGGTTGAATTTGTGGTTGTGGTTTGTCTTTGACTAGGCTGCTATATTTCTTGACGTGTTTATTTTTTATTTTTTGAAATTCTCTCTGTGCGGAAGTTTCCGAAATTCCAGAGAGAATCGACCAAAGTTCAGGGTTAAGAACGGTGGAGAGCTCTCCACCGTTCTTAACCTTGAACTTTGTATCACATCCGAAAAAATAGTCACACTTTCATAGTAGCAGAATCTTTCATTAATAAGAGATCTTATTCCAATAATTGGTTATTCAGACAATATAACATTAACCATACATAATCAACAATCTATGAATGTCCTCATGACAAATCTATAAATACATACAAGACAAAAGCATCACAAATGGTTTCAGTCAGCTGTCGTGGTGATTTTAAATACATAAAGATGGCATCCACAAAGAGAAGTATGTTGGCAGCATGGAGGACTTTTGTACGAAAGTCTAGCTCCACCTTGGATTTTTCGAGTGGATGTGTTACAGAAACTGCTATATGTATGCTCCAAGGAATGTGATGGGTCTGTTTACTGTTTGGCTAAAAGAAGAATGAAAATGTTGACATATGTGAGAAGTGTCTAGATAGACTAGAGCGATTAGGAATGGAAGCAAACATCGGTACCATATCAGAAGAGCTTCAGCAAAAGTTCATGAAACTGAAAAGCGACCTTCATCTCTTGCAAGAGGTGCTCAGTAAGGAGGTTCAGGATATGAAGACCGAGTTAAATGTGTTGAATAGAGAAATTAGGACTATGAAGATTAGTTTAGCCGAAGTAACTAGAACAGGTTTAAGTAAGGGAGAGTCTTTGGTGAATGATGAAGTAATGAATAGTATGGAAGTGATTAGGAGTCAACAGAATGAAAGCACAAGAGGTCTAGAAGAAATGAGATGTTGGGAAAGTAAGGAAGTAAGAGAGTTGAGGGAAAGTATTGAAACTGGGAGAGTCATGCTGAATAGTGTAGAAAAATGAGGCCATGAGTGATGCCTGTTTGGTTTTGTATGAAGTTATGAGTGGTATAATATATGGTGATTAAGGGTATGGAGAGTGGTATGCCTAGGGAGTGCTTGTCTGGCAAAACAATACAGAGAGTGACTTTAGCAATAAAGAGAGGGCATGATGCAGAAAAGATCAAATCATCTCTGAACCCTTTCCAACATCTTATCATTATTTTGAAAACCTGGTGATCAAATCTGCAAAGTAATACATATGTGGCCTGATACAAGTCTTGTACAATGAAATCAAAACATTCTTACTTCTACTTGTCAGTGTTCTCCACATCATTCCCATAATGTGCAGTGTTGTCCTGACAATTTTAGCAAAATGTCCATGAAATTTCAAGTTCCCATTCACCATCAACCCCAGATCTTTCATCTCCTCCACTTCTAAAATATCCTCACCGATTGTATACTCTGCATTCCATCTCTGCTTTACAAATTTTAAAACCTTACACTTTGCAACATTACACTGATATCCCCACACACTCACCCTTTCAGACAGTCTATTTGCAAGTCGTCTTGCAAAGCTACATCTATTCTACTTCTCATAACTCTCACCAAATTTGTATCATCTGCAAACAACTGTATATCACCATTTAAGCTTGTCCTCACTAGCTTCTTCAATACCTTGACTAAAACTTCAGACAAGCAGACTGGGCTATAATTTGAAGCCCACTTTATTTAGTCTTATCACCCCCTTTATGAAGTAGAACAATTCTGCCATCTTTCCACTCCTTTGGAACCTGGGATAATCTAAGACTTATGCTAAAAATACTTTAAAGCTGTTGCTAATGCTCCCTGGAACATTACCTCAAGACATGCAGTGACATACCATCAAGCCACATGGCCTTGTTGAATGTGGCTTGTTGAATGAGGAATTGAGTAAACTTCATCATATACCTTCTGCTCACTCACCATCAGTAGTTCCTCCCCATTCCCACTGCTCTCAAGTTCTACATTATGTTACAATCACAAGGATGGAATACTTAAATGACCACTCATTAAACATCCCTACTATATCCTCCTCCTCAATGTTTATGGGAGGATGATGTTCATCGGTGATAATGAACATCATCCTCCCATAATCATTCTTCCTCTACTAGCAACATATTGAAAAAAAACTCCCTGGGATTTCTTTTAACATCATTTGCTAATTGCTGCTTACAGCACTTTTGCTACCCTTACTAAGTGAATTACCTTCCTTGCTTACTCTTTGTACTCCTCATGTAACTGATTATCCCCACTCACCTTGTACTGCCTCCACAATGCCTTTTCTTCCAGATTGCATGCTTCACCTCTTCAGTCATCCATTTTACGTCTACCTTATTTAATCTCCTGACCTTTGGAATACACTCAGTCATTGCCTCTGTAAGTTGCTTTCCAAGTAGAGACCAAGCAGCATTGATTTCCTTCCCATACAATTCCTGATTCCATGATACTGCTGCTGCAAGCCACCTCCTGAGTTTGACATAACCACATGATTTATAGTTCCACCAAATATAATCCTTTCTCACAAAAGTCCTGATATGGCTGGTCACTACCCAAGTGATAACTTCATGGTCACTTGCACCATATGGAAGAAGATGTGAAGGTGACCATGAAGTGATCACTTTCACATCTTCCAAGACCCTTGATCCATGTGTGGCCTCTGTTAGGTACTACTTAAAGTTATCCTTCAAAAACTCAAGAAATTCATTCTCTTTGTTCCTGATGATGTCTCTTCATTCCAGTTCATATTACCATAATTGAAACTGCCCATAATGATAACCTTTTTCTTATTAGCAAGACCAATTTGTCTAAACATTTCCTCTTCACTGCCTTCCACATTACTAGGTCTATAGCAATACCCTACTAAACATTTCATCTTGTCCACCTAGTAATTTTGCTTCAAAACCACTGTGAGTATTTGTTCCTTCCATCTCCACCCTAGATGGGCACAACTCCTCTGCCATCATCAATAACTTGTCTTAAGCTTTTCCCGAACCATTCGGCTTCTTAAGCTGTGCACTTCACAACTGCGATCGTCTTGAGGATAAGGTGGTTGGTCCTATGCCTCCCAGTGTGCCCTATGTCTGTAGATGCATGTGTTCATCTACAGACATAGGGCACACTGGGAGTAGAAAGTTGAAAGAGACCAGATAAAGGTTTCTCACGTCTTGGATGGGAATCAAACCCAGGTCTTTCCGGCAAAAGGGCTTTATATCTATACCGACTGACCTATGGAGGCTCCATCATCAATAACACTCCTCCCTTTTTGCTTTGTTTGTCTTCATAAAATACTACATATCCTCCTACTCTATTCCTATCAGAATGTCATCCTCGTTCAACCATGTCTCACTTATAACAACAATTTTTGGGTGAATGAACTCTATCAACACTACAATTTAATTCCACTTGTTTTGAATACCTCTCGCATTTTTAAACATATACGCTAGCTTATTTCCATTTCCATTACAAGTCCAACTACCCCCCACTTCTCAGGTATTCCTGTCTATCATCACTGATATTACACCCCTCCCCAGACCTAAATGTCACCCCCCACATTCTTGACTGTCTTAATCCTTTCTTGTGCGTTCACACCTACTCCTGAAACCATCATCTACACTTTTCATGCAGTGTCCTCCCCATCCACCTTGACCTCTCCCACTGCACAACAACTGATTGCTTCCATTATTGTATATACTCTCCTGATTATCCACAAGGTAGAAGGTTGATTAGCTGTTATATGAGGAAGGAGAAGAGTCCTTATGTACAACCATTAAATTGGCCTCTGAGTTCCAGGTTTATTTACTACACACTTTTTTGATGTGTAGATTTAATTACTTAATTCTTAAAAGCTTAATTCCTTTCTGATAGTATTTTATGAAAATATTCATAGAGGTTAGGGGGTTCTGCAATAAAAAAATATTCTTATGCAGGAGCCTACAGTTTCACAAAGTCTCAAAAACTGGCATCAATAACCATATTAACCAATAAAACATTAGGAGCAAAAAAATTAAAAGTCAGTTTGAACATTGCAAAAACTATGGATTAATGTTGACTCCATGGAGGTTACCAAATAATAATAATAATATTATGTAAAGAAATTAATAATAATCTTCCCTAATATTCTTCCAGTAAATATCAAATAACTGATTTACAGTTTTAGTTTTAATAGTCTTAAATGTACCTTTTGTGCCATGGTTTCTTGTAATTTTTCTGCAATTTCCTTTGTGTACTATCTTCTTCTTCTATAAAGAGTTAAAAGGAAGTCTTTATCAGGAAACATATAAAATAATAACTGCCAGTGGTAATTAATGAGTACAGCCACCTCCACTGCTCTAAATTGCACAAGGGATGACATTTCACAAGAAAAGTGGACAAACTTAATATAACTGTAATCATGCCAGATAAACAAAACATTATCATGATAAGGTTGTGACATCATAATACAAGAAAGAGATTAATTCAACCCAGTAATCTTATCCTAATGATTACAAACTATTTCAGCAAAAAAACAACAAATGAACTTTCATTTATCTTTATATAGATCTGCATGACAATTTTAAATAGAATTCACAGTTATCTATCTTGAATATAAGGCTAGGTAAAAAGATTACATACAGTACTGTCAAATTTTTCAGATAACAATCTCTTTCTTTATATTTACAAAATATAAGATGAAAATATACCCCAAAGAAGTTTTAGTACTAATCAATAAATTGGTTTTTCATTATCATAAATTTTCTTCTAGTACTGTACAAAATCTTAACATGTTATTTTGATATCATAATAATGTAATAAATATAATTAAATAATACAGTATTTTCTGTATTATTTAAAAGAAATTCATCCCAATCTAAATAATTAACAACTAAATACATAATAAAGAACGAATTAAAAGCAACAATTTATCCAGTAAGTATTTTAAAAAAAACAATGCATCGGATTATTCTAATTATACCATTTATCAAAGCCTTCCAAAACAGGAGGTTACCAAATAATAATAATAATAATAATAATAATTGGTTTTTCATTATCATAAATTTTCTTCTAGTACTGTACAGAAATCTTGACATGTTATTTTGATATCATAATAATGTAATAAATATAATTAAATAATACAGTATTTTCTGTATTATTTAAAAGAAATTCATCCCAATCTAAATAATTAACAACTAAATACATAATAAAGAATGAATTAAAAGCAACAATTTATCCAGCAAATATTTTAAAAAAACAATGCATTGGATTATTCTAATTATACCATTTATCAAAGCCTTCCAAAACAGGATGTTACCAAATAATAATAATAATAATAATAATATAAAGAAATTAATAATAATCTTCCCTAATATCCTTAACTAAGACTTTATGTCATAGTTAATGAATACTTTGTGCTTCTGTTTGTTTGTTTTTTTCCTTCTTTTTAAACAGATGCTTTATTACAGTTCTTTTTCCAGAGATAAATTACAGATAGTTTATCTGAAATGCATTATGGATAACATATTAGTGATAAGATGTAGAATGGTTACTTTTGTTTACGTAACATGAAGCAACCGTACCGTACCATATTATATTATTATTATTAACACCAGACTTTCATGGAGTCTAAAGCCTCATCAGAGGAAGCAAGCACTGTTACACACAAAGCCCATCAAACTGTGCTTTAAACTCATTCAATGTATCTGCATTCATCACAATGTCAAGCAAAACATTCCACTGACCAACACTCTCCATACAAAGAACCCACTCCTTATGCCTCTGCTCACATCCTCCTTATACAATTTCCAGGTACATTCCCTTGTTCTATCTCCCCCACTTCTCCATTGTATGAAAAATTTCTTCAACGTCAGGTAACAACCCTTTACCAACTTAAATGATCCCACATACCAAAGACCAGTTACAACCTTAGTCAGTCTTCTCTGGACCCTTTCCAACATAAGTCACACTGTAAGGATTAATGCACACAATAATCCTTACGAGGTCTGAACAAGACAATATACAATGAAACCAGAATCTCTTTATTTCTCCAAGTTAAGGTCCTTCACATCATTGCCATAATCAGATGTGATATCTGCTGTGAAGACATCACATCAGATCTGATGTGATTGTAACAGTTTCATACTGTTGCCCACTAATACAATCTATTCAAGTTCTTCCTGTAAGGCCACAACATTTGCTTGATTACTCATCACTTTCTCCAGTTTTGCATCACATGCAAGCAGTTGTATATCACAACTTAAACCTAAATTTACCTTACTCTATCTTCACTGCAAGGTATAGCAATGATAGTGGAGCAGATGCTGGAAGACCTTAAGAAAGAAACACTGGTCTTGAGGAAGATTTTAAGCCTTCTTTTTCCTTTCCAGGCTTATAGGCCAAATGGCCTGTTCCGCCGGACTCAATTCCATCTTTTTAAAGGTCTTCCTCTGCATCGAGTACCTTTTGGGCGGTAATTTAGAATTTGTTTAGGTATTCTGGTTCTATTCATTCTCAGCATGTGTTCTTTCCATTTCTTCCTTTCCATTTCCAGACTTAATTCCATCTTTTTAAAGGTCTTCCTCTGCATCGAGTACCATTTGGGTTGTAATTTAGAATTTGTTTAGGTATTCTGGTTCTATTCATTCTCAGCATGTGTTGTTTCCATTTTTCTCTATAGCAAATAACTGTTTCATTTAGGGAGGTATTGTAATTCCAATTTTTTTTTTTTTTTATTTTGCTGCTTTTCATTTTGTCCATTATTGTGACTCCTTCAGTTCTGCGCAGAAATTTCATTTTGGATGATTCAATTCTTCTTTCATCTGCTTTTTTTATTGTCCATACCTCACTGCCATAAAATAAAGTTAGTTTAGCTACTGTATTGTAGATTCTTATTCGTGTGTGTTTTTGTACATAAGTAAGGAATGATGGTGGATCCAGCTGCAGTCGCAAGTGGCATATCGCCAAGTCCTCCACCATTTAAGAACTCTATTATAAGCAATATCATAAGGGACTTTGTGGCATGCAGTAGTTGCGGCATGTATGTGTCTCGAGAATTGGATATGTGGCTTGTGAAAGAGAGCGGAAAGCGTATGTGCGCAAAATGCAGGCAGTGGGAGGAAATAAGTGCATTTGAAATATCAATATCCGACCTTGTTGCTCCAGGAACGGGGAATGAATGTAGGAAGACAAGTAGTGTGATAGGAGAGAATGAAAAAAGATATATATGAATGAGAAAATAATAGGTGATAGTGTGGAAGGTGTGAGTGACTGTGAAATTTTAGGAGATGGTTTTGTTTGGGAGAGTGAATTTAGATTAAGAGTGACTGACCTGCAGAGGAAGATAGATGAGCTGAAAGAGGAGGTGGATTGTCTTGTGAATGAGAGCAGAAGTATGAAAGATAAGATTAGGAGAATGGAAGAGATAAATGCAAACCGAATCAGAGTAGGGGAGAGAAAAAATTTTGGGAGCGTTAGAAGTGGAGAGAAAGGAAACAGTAGAAGAGAGGGAATGAGTGAGAGGTATTGGGGTGCTAGAAGAGGAGTGTTGTGTCGGAAAAAGTGCTGATTCACTTTTGATGAGTCATCCTTTTTCTGACCCAACATAAGGTAACATCAAAAAGGATGGATAAGGACATACTTATGCCTCCAGATGGAAAATGTACCCATTAATGATCTAGAATATGTATATATTCAGTTTTGTGGATATTAAGTAATGTTAGAGAAGCCCATAACATCATCAAATCATCATCATCAAATTCCTGCCATGTACCCTCAAGGGGTGTACAGGATATGACAGTACTACATGAAAAAATTACATCATTACTAACTTCCTATCTACAATTTTCCTCCAAATCAGTCTGTTACTTGTCAAGACTCCAACATTATCAGATCTTATATTTCTATCGTCTAAGGCACTTTGTACCGTATCAATCCACCTATATCTTGGTCTTCCTCTGGGTCGTTTTCCTGCCAACCTGGCAGAGAACACTTGTTTTGCTAATCTTTCCTCTCCCATTCTATTTAAGTGACCATACCATCTGAGATTAGCTCTGCTAACGCATTCCTGGATGCTGACAATGTCAAGTTCTTTCCTAATATCCTCATTTTTAATATGATATTGCCATTGATGCCATCTGTTCACGCCTCTAATCTTTCTCAGGACTCTCATATCTGCGGTCTCTAGTCTTTGGTCAAGTGTTTTACTTCTGACCCAGCTCTCAGATCCATAAGTTAAAATTGGTTTGAACACAGTCTTGTATACAGCTAATTTAGTGTTCCGACTAATTTCTTTCTTATTCCATATGAATTTATTCAATTGACTTCCTACCATACCAAATTTGCTATTTCTGTTGTCTGTTTCTATATTTAATTTACCATCTTCACTAAAATTCGTGCCTAAGTAGCTGAAATGTTTTACTTGCTCCACAGGTTCTCCATTCACAACACAGTTGACATTTTCAATGATTCTGCCTATTTTCATTGTCTTTGTCTTTTTATTGCTGACCTTCATACCATATCTATTACAACAGCTATTCAATTTAGTCAGAGAATCTTGCAGACTTGTAGCGGATTTATTTAGAAGTATAACATCATCCGCATAAAGCAAAGAGCTGACATTAATAATGATGGTACAACATGACAAAAGCCCATAACTTGAACAGAAAATGCTTGTGAAATATTTAACCTTCCTACCAGCCAGGACGTCTATAGACGTCCAGCTAAATCTGGATACGATGCATGCTATCTGTTGAAACATGGATAAGAAGTGCAATTCGGCCAGCATGTCCATTTGAAGGTGTGATAATCCCTCACGCTGAAGAGTGCACTTAATCAGATTATCTCACACTCGTAGCTGTGAATGAGTTACCTATAACAAGAAATGCAGTTCCTTGTTCTAAGCTGGGTAACTGAATTTTAGTTATATTAGATAAACTAAAAACATAGAAATTATTTTTATTTTCTTTTTTTATTGTACAATACAATATTAATGTCTGGACAAAATAAAGATCCTTGCCTAATTTCTTCACTTAAATATTGCGTTACCTTACAGAACCAATTTAATTTTTAATTTATTTGCTAATTTTTTCTAATCGCTTACTCCACAAAACATTTTCTTTGTTCTCGAAGAAATTAATTCACGATAATTATTTGAAATATTATGTAAAAAAAACCGGCTGCTGACATTTGAGATTATGTTATATTTTTGTTCAAAATCATGATTCGAAGAATACTTCACAGATTTCCTGAAGGACGTATTTGAGTGACTTTGCTTTATAGAGAATAATGAAATTCTTTAAACATATCACTAAATTTTTTTCTTTATATTTTTTTTCTTTATATATACCCTTATTTGCACTTTCACCTTCTTGGTTTCCCTGTATAATTGGTCATTACAAAATAAAATTAACGGTTATGAGATAAACTGAGATGTACATATTTTCTGCTAGTTCAGATATTATGCTCCAATTTTATAATAAGCAATACTTTTGCTTATATATATATATATATATATATATATATATATATAAATTACAAAGTTTTGCATTAAAAATTTCCACTACAAACGTTCGACAGAATCAGCAATATTACTGTTGATCTCGCCCTATTTATATTTCTTTTTCTCGTGTGGGAGGAAAACAGTAAAATGCATTTGGAAAATCATTTGTACTTTCTTTTCAAAACACAAAGAGAGAACATTGTAAATTCACCCAATGAAAAAGAAATTACTCCATATTTTTCTTGTGTTATCTGATTTGTTTCTTGTAGTATGAAGAAGAAATCACTGCGCATAAGATGGTAGAATACAGGAAGGCAAAAATCTGTAGATTGATTACATTATAGCTGATAGAGAATTCATGCCAGAAAAATTATTTATGTAAGAGTTCTAACATCAGTAGATATAACGACATTTTCTTCTAGTTTAGATACGTGGCATTACTGAAGTAGCTAAACCTTTGCCACTATTTACACTAAAATGAATGGGCATGTTCCCCAAGTGATTTACGTTCTTAACAGTTGTCTTGCGAACGATTTATAAAATAAATTCTCTGAAATATCTGCAAATTGAATAAGTCTTCAATATAACCTTCCTGAACTCTCCAAAAAATAACATTATGTGAAGTATATGCTCCTTTTCTTTTAAAATAATTCAAGTCCTCTTTTTTCAAGACAATTATATGAAATAATTTATAATTTTTCGATAATAAAAATGAAACTGATTATTATAAATTAAGAACTTATTTCAGCATAAATACTGTATCAGCCTGTAAAAGAAATGTCTGTATTTTTTTCTATGTTAGGATGTCTACTAATCAACAATTGAAAACAAAACACGACATTCTTGATGTATCTCGCCCTATAGCTTGAGGCACTTTAGTGTCCCTTCTAGCTAAGGGTTCTCAATTTTCTTCCTCAGTAGCACTGAGAGTAATCTAAACCTTTACCTTTCCCTCCAGCTAAGAGGATTACTACAAGTATTTCTCAAGACATAGATTACTTCAGAAATAGCAACCAGAAGCATAAGTAGAAGTAAAAATATTTAGATTATTTTAAGAAAAAGAAACTAAAATAATACTGCTGAACTTTTTTTTGTGTGGTATGCATATAAACAATTTTATGTGGTGAAAATATAGCATAGTATTTCTAAAATTTCAAATCATTTCAGCAGACAGTAGAACAGCTGGTTTTAGACTGCAAAGAAATAGTACAGAATTAGAAGCTTCAGGGTACAGTAATATTATTGTCTTATTTCTTTTGTCGAAACGGGTAAAATGAATCTAGTAGTAAGACTTATACGTTGGTTAGACATCACTGGTAATTAATTTACGGAATTGACAACGCATATAAAGTAAATTAATTAAAGATAACTTTAATGAATCACTTCTATATTTCGGCAATGTCACATTGCCATCTTCGGGAACATAAAGATATGGTATGTGCACTAAGGAACTAACAAAGCAAATGAGGAAGAAAATTACGTCCCATAGTGGATGGCATTGATTCCCCCACATATAAATTAGCCAAACATTTAGCCAAAACGCTCACACACTACACTGGCAACACACCATCACACATAAAAAACTCGGCCCACTTTAAAGCCAGTATAGAAAACCTCACACTCCAACACACTGACATAATGGTCAGTTTTGACGTCTCCTCCCTATTCACTAATGTCCCACTCAAAGAAACCTTTGAGCTCATCCAAGTCAAGTTTCCTCCCGATATCTCAGCCCTATTTCAGTTCACAATGAACTCAGGCTATTTCGTTTGGCAAGGAAAGTTCTACAAACAGATAGAGGGGACAGCCATGGGTTCACCACTTTCCCCACCCTTGGCCAATTTCTTTATGGAGACATTTGAAGAGAAAGCCTTAAACTCCACCCCACAAAAACCCACTATTTGGCTTCGTTATGTGGATGATGTGTTTGCTATTTGGCCACATGGCTCAGATACACTCCACTCCTTCCTAACACACTTAAACAACCAACATCCCAGAGTCCAGTTCACCTTAGAAAAAGAGGAAAACAACACCCTCCCCTTCCTAGACACTTTAATCACCCACCAGCTTGATGGAACTTTGGTTTTCTCTGTTTACAGAAAACCCACCCACACTGGCAGATACATTCACCAGCAATCCTACCACCCCCCCCTCACAACAATATGGGGTGATAAAAACACGATATAACAGGGCAAAATTAATCTGCTCAGATGACAATGCCCTGACTATGGAACTAAACCACATCCTCAACACTTTCTTAGCCAATGGCTACAACCCCAAAAAAATCCAAAAAATACTAAAACCTATAAACCACAACCCCCCTCCCCCCCCTCCACAATAAAGACTACACCAAGTCTATCACTATCCCCTACATCCAGGGCACCTCTGAAAAAATAACTAATATCCTCAAAAAATATGACCTTACTTCTTGTTACAGACCATATAAAAAGTTGGCATCCCTTATCCGCTCTACCAAAGACCAACCACTTCCCCTAGACCTACCTGGTGTATACCAGGTCCCTTGCAGCTGCAAATTGTCCTACTTTGGCCAAACAGGCAGAACAACAAATATCAGGATTTCAGAACACCAAGACTACATCCGGTTTCACCAGTACAGCCGCTCTGAGCTGGCAGACCATGCCTTAGATACCCACCATAAAATTCGTTGGAAGAAGACAAAAATAATCCATCGCAGCAAGTTTAAATACGAAAGACTATTCAAAGAATCTTCAGCAGCTCTAAAAAACGTTCCTAATCTCAACAAATTTGGGTGCATGAAACTGCCCCAAATTTGGGAGACTTTCATTTTGAGAACTTCAGCCCAACTGCCAAGACTACCAAATTAGCCCGCAAGGACTTTAGTAACAAAATTAGTTCTTATTTTCTTCCTCATTTGCTTTGTTAGTTCCTTAGTGCACATACCATATCTTTATGTTCCCGAAGATGGCAATGTGACATTGCCGAAATATAGAAGTGATTCATTAAAGTTATCTTTAATTAATTTACTTTATATGCGTTGTCAATTCCGTAAATTAATTACCAGTGATGGGTAAAATGAAGTAATAGATTTCGAATACTGTCTGGAAACGTTTACGAACCTGTAGAAATTTAGAGTGGTTATGTAATTGAATTCCAGGAGAGAATAAGGATGGGGGGGGGGGGTTAAGCATTAGCAAATCTTCAAAATGAGCATAAATTTTGAATTATTCTATATATGATATCCTTCATATTATATTTTCAACATATCTACGGTGGTTACGCACTGGATATTATAGTAATGTGCATCCTACAAAAAAAAAAAAAAAAAAAGGAAAGGAAAGGCGAAGACTTCCTGATAAAACATCATTGGATATAAATTTTCGATACTAAAAAGATTCACAATCGGAAACCGAGTTATGCAATATATCATCATTTGTTGTTCATAAAACAACAAAAAAAATCGCTTCTAGAACTGAAATGTGATAATCCACATAATGGTATTTTGCTAGGAAAGAAAGCAAAAGGTCATATTTATTTCAATAAATATTATTTAAAAATATAAACATGTGACATAATATGTTCAATGCAAACATCTGAAAATTCGCGAAAAAAGTTGTTTCTATATTGGAACAACCAGTGCAACTGTTCCGTTACAGTGATTTGAAGAATAAATTTATAATACAGCAGAATAATACACCAAATTTGCTACTACTAAATAGATTCATTGCAAAGGCTGATCAATAGTAATTTCAGGATTGATTATTTTCGCACATGTGAAATTCGTTTCAATTTTTGGGAAGAAACACAATAAATCATTTTAGAGGCAAAAAAAAAGTCAAATATTTTAGGCCAGTAAAGAAAATTCAAAGTAAAACAGTGTGTGTAAGGACACGTGACACAAACTGTTAGTTAGGCACTAACAGTTAATCCACGAATGGCTCTAAAATAGCTGTAAAGGGATTAACGGCAGAGGGAGGTAATGGCATGATGAAAGGTACAGTGCCAATGAAGTTTTGATCCATGCAGAATGCTATGGTGGGGTGGATATTTCATTCACTTCAGCCGGTAGGAAGGTTAAAGTAAGAAATTCATATAAATTTGCTAAAATGATGTATATAAGTTGATACAAGTATTAGGCCATATCAAAGACAGTTCGGAGCCACGGTAACCAATTGGCTGCTGCCATATGCATGACGACACCACCAAGTGAGGATGCTGTTTTGTGGCATATAGGTCTCGGCGGGGAA